>NC_086098.1:99803131-100106161 GCF_963921235.1 Mobula hypostoma | reverse complement strand
AGAGGTCAGAGAAGAACAAACAGACTGGTGTTCTAGCTGACAAAAAGGTGACAGTACCTCAAATAACCATACATTACAACAGTGGTGTGCAGAGGAGTATCTTTGAACCATAACATGTCAAACTTGAAGAGGATGGACTACAGCAGCAGAAAACCACAAACATACACTGAGTGGCTACCTTATTAGGTACACAAGGTACCTACTAAATGGCCACTAAGTGTATGAATATGATTAAATATTAATGATGATGATGTGTTTGAGAAAAAAATAATGCTCATGCTCTAGAGAGGGAGCTACTGCTCTTTGTCTAGTTCTGTGGGATCTTTTTCATCCACCCAAGGAAGCAAATGGGACCTTTTCTCAATCTTGAAGGATTCAAAAATAGAATATAGAACAGAAGAGTACAGTACAGGCCCTTTAGCCCACAATGTTCTGCTAGCCCAGCCTAGATGAGCCTACTCCGTGTCCATGATCAACCTAACCATTCCCTTCTACACAGCTCATAAAATTCTATTCTTCATACATCTATGTGCCTATCTAAAAACATCTTTAATAGCCTTATTTTACCATCACCCCGACAATACATTCCAGGCACATACCACTCACTGCATAGAAAACCTACTCCTGAAATCTCTAAACCTTCCTCCACTCACCTTAAATGCATGTTCTCAGGTAATGGCAATAGAACTTTCACCATTATAATATCAGCATTGATAGTAAGTTCATGCCCAGGATGAATTTTATACCTACAACCTTCTAACCCACTGATCAGGACGCAGCTGCGAAGCCAAAGTTGTCAAAGGATGCATTTTGGGAAATCAAATATGAATCAGACCTATAAAGTAAATGGCAGTAGCCTCAGGAATGTCGATCAACACAGGGACCCAGGATGCCAGATCATAACGTCCTGAAAATGGTGACATAGGTGGGTGGCATAGTGGCATCAGCGCTGGACTTTGGGGTAAGAGGTCTCAAGTTCGAATCCGGCCGGCTCCCTTGCATGCTCTCTATCCGTGCCCGGGTTGAGTGTTGAGCTAACAACTCGACCTCGTAAAAAAAAACCTGGAGAGGGATGGGCTCCACCAGGTTTCAGATGCCCAAGACACACTGTACGATTAGCATACCAAGAAGATTTGTGCAAAAAGCTTGTCATGAAGGCGCCCCAACAACTCCGCCAGGAGTTAAGGGCATGCACACACACACAGAGGTGGGTAGAGTAATGAAGAAGATATTTGGCATGTTTGCATTCATAGGCGTTGGGTTTAAGAGTTGCGAGAGCAGATGCAGAGAAGGAGAACAATACTTCATATTCCACCTTTGCAGTTGACGACCTAATGGTATGAACAGCTAACTTGCTTCCCTTGTGCTCCCTTCTCCCTCCTAATCCACCAAGGTTCTCCCAATCTCCCCTTCATCCCCCCACCCAACACTCAATTTTGTTCCCGTCTCCTGCCTTGTTTCATCTGTCGCCTACGTACTTAACCAATGATATCTGCTAGCCTTCTCTCAACTGTTTCCAGATGTCCGTCATCCCGTCATTACTTGGTTCCACTTATCACCTAGTTTACTTATTAAATTCCAGCATCTGCAGCCTCTTGTATCTCCATTTATCACCTTCTTCCATCCCTTCCTCTCCCTCATTGGTCTCTACCTGTCCATTACTTCTCTCCACACCTGGTTCCACCTATTGCATTCCTCCTTCTCATCTCTTATATTGGCTATCTCCTTTCTACACCCTTACTCCTAATGTAGGGTCTCAATTCAAAGCAATGACTACTGTTTGGTCTGAACCACTGAGTTCCTCAAGCAGCTTGTTTATTGCTCAGTGTAACAGCATTTGCAGACTCTCATATCAATATGAGAGTTCAGATATCATGTTGAAGCTGTATGAAATTTTGGCCAAGCTGCACTTGAAGTATTGTGTATAGTTTTGGTCTCCGCACCGCAGCAAGGTTCTGGTAATATCAGAGAGGAGCTTTTTCATTGTTGTTTTACCAGTGTTTAGGACATCACTGAAATTAATTAACCTTTGCTTACAAAATTACTTGCAACCCAATAGAACTATCCTTTTACAACTCTGTTATTGATACTTGTGTAAACTCTCTGGGAAAGTTTCCAAAGAGAGTAGAAAAACCTAGCAAAGATAAAACTGGAAATGTGAAGTTAACAACTGCTGTTCCTTTTGTTAGATTTGCTCTCAATTTATTGAAAGCTAGAAAAATATGCAAATTGTCTGGTTAGATGAATAACTGCAGGCTTTCTGTTTCATGGTAGGCATAATATTGTCATAATACACTTTTCCTGCATGATAGCAAGTAAGCACATTTTTAAAATGTTGGATCTCTCAACTTTGAGGCCACTTAAAACTCTTCCGCCCATCCACCCTAGTCATTACGCTGCAGAGGCCCATTTCTTAATTCCAAAGTACAGTCTTGCATCTTGGTGATTTAGCTTTGTGGCAACAGTACAGCAGTACAGAGCAATGCATTAAAAAAACTATAAACTACAATAAGAAATATGTAAAAACTATGCACACATATAGTTGTGCAAATAAAGAACAAAAGTAGTAAGGTAGTGATCAGGAGTTCATTGTCCTTACAGAACTTTCAGAAATCTGATAGCAGAGGGGAAAAAGCTGTTGCTAAACTGTTGAATTTGTGACTTCAGGCTCCTGTATCTCCCCTCTGATGGTAGCAATGAAAAGACAACATTTCCTGGGTGATCAATGTCCTTAATGATGGATGGCGTGTTTTGGAGGCATCAGCTTTTGAAGTTGTGCTCGATGGTGGGGAGGCGATTGTCTGTGAGGGAAGTAACTGAGTTTAAAACACTCTGCAGCTTCTTCTGGTTCTGCACAGTTGCCCCTCCATCTGCACAGGTGAGGCAACCTGTTAAAATACTCTCTATTATATATCTGTAAAAATCGGCTAGAATCTTTGTGTCATATCAAATCTTCTCACTATCCCAATGAAATATAGCTGCTGATATGCCATCTTAAGAATTGCTCCAGACTGTTGGACCAAAATGAATTTTGGCAAGAATAATATTTACAGTCACTTTATATGCCTGCACGAATATTATGCTATATACAGCCTAATGAAAGTAGAACCTATTCCCACTCATGAACCCCCCCCCCCCGCACCATATACACATGAACAAACACAACACCAGGTTACATATAACTATAATTATTCATGGTGTACGCTCAAAAGGTTCCCAGTAAAACACATCTTCCTGAATGACTGGGAACACATCAATGCAACACATCAGTGGCTTGCTTTCCAAAAAACAGAATCGTTGATTATGAGGTCAAATGAGCAATTCTTCAGAAGGTTATTAAATGAGCAGCTGTCTGTTTGTAATCTAGTTGAAAATTCTTTTCCATAATCTGTTCTGTTTTATCAGATTAATGCATCATGATGACAAAAACAATGGTTAACTCCTTCCTTAAGTAAATTTCATTGCAATTTTTCTCCAATATCAATCAGCAAATTCTTCTTGTACCATTCTCCAATTTGCTGCATCTGCACACAATTAAAGAGATTTTGTGCACAATTTTGGAAAGATAAATGCAGTTTAACTGGGCACCTTCATTTTTAAGCAACGAGCCGTCCATGATCTTTTCTTTCTGGTTTGACATGCGTGTAACTGTCTATTAGCATTTGTTTTTCACATGCTAGTTCCTGTGAATGCTGCATTGCAAAAGGTGTTGGTGTGCTCAGAATTCAAAGCAGATGCAAACAGGCAACATATCCTCGAAATCCCAAAGAAAGAAAGGCACGTTTGTTTGGCTAAAAGAGAAAAAAAGAAGTCGGACCAAAAATTTGAATTGTTCCTTCAGCAGGAATCTGAAGATTTATTTTAGTAACAACCATTTGATAAATCATTTAACAATCTGACATAAACAAAATAATAAAAAGCAGTTGAATAACCAGTGAGCTTCACATTAAATTGATTTATCTCCGAAAATCTGTGTTGGAATCTCAATGAAATTTGTTCATGGATTAACTGTATTTGACATGCTGAACCTCATCAGAATTAAATGAGATTGGGATAATCTGAATCATGAACTCAGTACAATTGGATTCAGACTGCTGCATGAGAGTGCCATGCTTCAGCAAGCAATGTGTTTACTTGGGGCTGACTCTAATTGTTTACTGACTGACAGTGCAATTTTAAATTTAAGCAAAAAATGTTCATACCTGTAGAGCAAATTGCAAAGTTAAAATACATATGATGAAAATAATGAGCACTTCCAAATTAATTCCAGGTTTGCTTCCAATTGCAGGGTTTAGATGATGTCATAAATTTCAACACAGCTTGGGCCAATTGTTATACTTGCAATCTGTAGTTAAATTACACTCTTGAATTTAATCCTTGTTATCCTTTTCTAACTATTGTGCATAGGCTGTATTGTTTTCTTGTCACACACAATAGAAAAGCATTGAAAATAACTGCAATTCAGATTACCCAAAGAGTGAGGCTCTTTCATTTGATTCACTCAGTTCCCTTCCTTGAGCAGGACATGTGTCATTTCCTTCTGTTGTTGCCAACCAACGACTAAAATATCAGATCAATACACAAACCGGGTTTGTGATGAAGAAGCTACCCACAGAGTCCCATAACACCCTCCCAGGGAGCATATACAGAATGAAGCTCCCTCTACGACATCACATCACACACCCCCAGGGTCAGACACAGAGTGAAACTCCTGTGCCACTGTAGAGAACATGACGCCGCAGAGAACAAATCATTCAGGAAGACAATGGATCCCGTCACATGCCACTTCGTTCTTTGACACATTGGGAAAAATTCTCTGTTACTGTTCATGTTGTTTGTCGGTGAGTTCTCCACCAAGACTAAACCCTGTGGGAAATAAGACTGGGTGGAAGAGATTCATCCCCCTGACCATGCCTACCCTCTATCCTGCACTCTCTGCAATTCTGATCACTTCACCCTCCTGAACCATCGCCCTTCCAAAAATCTAATTCACCCCTCACATAGGATCTGACAACACATCTCCGTACCCAGTCTAAACAAGTCTGCCTTTACTACAGACCTACCTGAGTCCCACTTTCATAGAGAGACAAGAAGGATCTTGGGATCCCACTGCATGGCTTCCTGAAGGTGGCTACACAGGTTGATGGAGGTAAAGAAGATGCACGGCATTATTGTCTTTATTAGTCATGTCTTTGAGTTCAATAGTCAAGAAGTTACAAGCAGCTGTATAAAGTTCTGCTTAGGGCACATCAGGAGCATGGCATTTAGTTCAAGTTGACCCCATTATAGGAAGGATGTGGAAGCTTTGGAGAGAATGGAGAAGAGATTCACCAGGATGCTGTCTGGGGAGGAAGATATTGAGAAGTTGGAGACCTGGGGTTGTTTTCTTTGAAGCAATGAAGGCTGAGGGGAGACCTAATAGAAATTTATACGATTATAAGAGACATCTGGGTCCAAATGTCCAATACCAGATATCATGCATTTAAGCTGAGGAGGGTAAATTCACAGGAGATGTGTGAGACAAGTTTCCTGCATGTAGAACACTGGATGCCTGGAAAGCACAGCCAGAGGTGGTGATGTGACAGAAGTGGTTAAAAAATTTCAGATATACACATGAATGTGCAGAGAATGGAGGGATGTGGACACCGTTTAGGCTGAAGGGATTAGTTTAACATAGAACATAGAACATAGAATAGTACAGCACAGTACAGGCCCTTTGGCCCACAATGTTGTGCCGACCCTCAAACCCTGCCTCCCATATAAGCCCCCAACTTAAATTCCTCCATATACCTGTCCAGTAGTCTCTTAAACTTCACTAGTGTATCTGCCTCGACCACTGACTCAGTCAGTGCATTCCACGCACCAACCACTCTCTGAGTAAAAAACCTTCCTCTAATATCCCCCTTGAACTTCCCACCCCTTACCTTAAAGCCATGTCCTCTTGTATTGAGCAGTGGTGCCCTGGGGAAGAGGCGCTGGCTATCCCCTCTATCTATTCCTCTTAATATCTTGTACACCTCTATCATGTCTCCTCTCATCCTCCTTCTCTCCAAGGAGTAAAGCCCTAGCTCCCTTAATCTCTGATCATAATGCATACTCTCTAAACCAGGCAGCATCCTGGTAAATCTCCTCTGTACCCTTTCCAATGATTCCACATCCTTCCTACAGTGAGGCGACCAGAACTGGATACAGTACTCCAAGTGTGGCCTAACCAGATTTTAATAGAGCTGCATCATTACGTTGCGACTCTTAAACTCTATCCCTCGACTTATGAAAGCTAACACCCCATAAGTTTTCTTAACTACCCTATCCACCTGTGAGGTAACTTTCAGGGATCTGTGGACATGTACCCCCAGATCCCTCTGCTCGTCCACACTACCAAGTATCCTGCCATTTACTTTGTACTCTGCCTTGGAGTTTGTCCTTCCAAAGTGTACCACCTCACACTTCTCCGGGTTGAACTCCATCTGCCACTTCTCAGCCCACTTCTGCATCCTATCAATGTCTCTCTGCAATCTTTGACAATCCTCTACACTATCTACAACACCACCAACCTTTGTGTCATCTGCAGACTTGCCAACCCAACCTTCTACCCCCACATCCAGGTCGTTTATAAAAATCACGAAAAGTAGAGGTCCCAGAACAGATCCTTGTGGGACACCACTAGTCACAATCCTCCAATCTGAATGTGCTCCCTCCACCACGACCCTTTGCCTTCTGCAGGCAAGCCAATTCTGAATCCACCTGGCCAAACTTCCCTGAATCCCATGCCTTCTGACTTTCTGAATAAGTCTACCGTGTGGAACCTTGTCAAATGCCTTACTAAAATCCATGTAGATCACATCCACTGCACTACCCTCATCTATATGCCTGGTCACCTCCTCAAAGAACTCTATCAGGCTTTTTTAGTTTAGTTAGGTGTTCAGTTAGCATAATTTGATTAAGTTGGTACATCAACTTGGGCTGAAGGGCCTGTTCCTGTTCAATGTCCCCCAAAGAAATTCTGGGATTGAATTATCTATAGATTCAACACAATCTGAGGCAGGAAATTCTGCCACACTCTCCTCCAGCTGGAAGGCAGAAACTCAGTAAAACCATTTACCACACCATTGCCTACTTCTGCATTTACATATTCCCAATTTTTTCTTTAATCTTCTCTTGTAAGACTTGGACAATACCAGCTTTCTGACCAACACTGAAGCTCTGCTTCTGAGGACACTGTGCAGGGTTCTGTACAGCTTATTCCTGGGTCAGACCACACCAAGAGCATAGTTCTAACCAGTGTAATAATTCAGCAACTTTGCGATCTCTTCCCCCAGGGTTCCCATTGCTACTGTGCTTCAGATTGTCCATTTCCAGGTCCTGAGGTTGAGTAGCAAGAAAAGCAGACAAGCCATTATAACATGCCAGAAATCTCCCACATACCAGCATGGAAACTGGAAACAACACTCATGCCCATGGAATATCAATTACACATATGATGATTGGGCAGTGGGATTGTCTAATGTAGGTTAAATCCAGAAAGGGCTAGTAGGATTAGACCAAAGAATACCATGTGCGGATCCTACCTCTGTATGCTTTGGTCATACCAGCACTGGGAGCATTGTGCATGGTTGCTGCATTCAGATACCTGGTTTAGACCCATCAAGAGAGCACCATGCATGGTTCCCAACTCTGATCCCTGAATTAGAACCACACTGGGGACATCTTGTATAGATCCTGTCTAATTATCCCTAGGGTTAACTCCACTCCAGGAGTACCAATCACGCGTGGCAATTCTGGAATAATTTCTTTTTGTTTTGACATTATAACCTTTCCTCCCTTTCCTTCCCACTGCCAAGATATGGCATACCACTCACTGTCAACATCTGTCTAATACAAAAGAGGATCCCAAGAGTTTTTATTTTCATATATATAGAGAGTAAAGGAGAGGTGAGAGTGATATTGGACTGCTGAAAAATAACATTGGAGAGGTATTAATAGAGACAAAGAAATGGAAGACAAACTGAATAATTGTTTTGCATCAGTTTTCACTGTGGAAGACACTAACAGTATGCAAGAATCTCGAGTGTCAGCGGCCAGATGAGAGTGTTGTTGATATTATTCAAAGAAAAGGTGCTAGGGAAACAAAAAGGTCTGAAGGTAGATAAGTCACCTGGACCAGTTGGGCTACACCCAAAGAATCTGAAAGAGTGGCTGAAGAAATTGTGGTGGCATTATTAATGATCTTTCATGGATCTCTAGCTTCTCTGGAATGGTTCAGGAGGAATGGAAAATTGCAAATGTCATATGTCATTCCGCTCTTTAAGAAGGGAAAAGGCAGAAGAAAGAAGATTATAGGCCATTTAACCTGATTTCAGTGGTTGGACTGATGTTCGAGTCTATTATTAACGATAAAGTTTTGTGGTTCTTAGAAGCACATGATAAATAGGCCTAAGCCCAAAAGGGAATCTTGCCTGATAAGTCTGCTGAACTTCTTTGAGGAAATATCAGGTAGGACAGACAAAGGAGAGTAAAGGATGTTATTTACTTTGATTTTCAAAAGGCCTTTGAGAAGGTGCTATACATGAGACTACTTAACAAGATAAGAGCTCATAGTATTACAGGAAAGATAATAGCAAGGATAGAAGATTGGCTGAATGGCAGGAGGCAAAGTGTGGAATAAAGGGGCCTTTTCTGGTTGGCTGCCTGTGATTAGTAGTGTGCTGCAGAGGTCGGTAATAGGACCACTTATTTTCACAATATATGTCAATGATTTAGATGACTGAATTGATGGCTTTGTGGCCAAGTTTGCAGACAGTACAAAGATAGGTGGAGGGGCAGATGGTGTTGAGGAATCAGGGTGTTTGCAAAAGAATTTAGACAAATTAGGAGATTGGGAAAATAATTGGCAGATGGAATATAGTCCATATGGTCATGCACTTTGGTAGAAGGAATAAAAGCATAGACAATTTTCTAAAGGGGAGAAAATTCAAAAATCAGAGGTGTAAAGTAACTTGGGAGTCATGCAGAATTCTGCAAAGGTTATCTTGCAGGTTGAGTTGGTGGTGAGGAAAGCAAATGCAATGTTAGCATTCATTTTGAGAGGACTAGAATATAAAAACAAGAATGTAATGCTGAGGCTTTATAAGACACTGGTGAGACCTCACTTGGAGAATTGTGAGCAGTTTTGGACCGCTTATCTATGAAATGTTGTGTCAGAGGGTGATGAATCTGTGGAATTTATTGCCATGGATGGGTGAGATTGCCAAGTAATTTAAGGCAGAGCTTTATAGCTTCTTGATTAGTCAATGCATCAAGGGATATAGGGAGAAGGCAGAGAATGGGGTTGAGGGAAATAATAAATCTGCCATGATGGAATGGTACAGCAGACTTGATGGGCCGAATATCATAATTCTTCTTCTATGTCTTATGTTCTGGTGGACATGTGGTCTATCTCTGACATTCCTGGACCATTCTTGAGAGAGTCCTTGGCTTAGGCTCATTCCCCAACTGTGCTAACACTGCTTCTTGGCTATTGTCAGTTGGCCACTTTCTCAGAGGGCCAGCCAGGTCCTGAAGTTGAACAACATTGGCAATGGTACAATCTCAGCCTCCATATGACATCACCTGCATCTGGACTCTCGCCAACTTGCCGTATAACTTGGAACCCATATCCTGAAGGAGTAACACGGTCCTGCGATATCCACAATTGAGTTTCAGCCTTGCCAGGCCTACACCAGGCCACTGGGGCTATGGCAACCAGTCAGTGGAGGCCTGCCTCTCCGCATCTGAGCCCAGGACAATGTTCACCATCAGTGCCTCCCACGTGACAGGAGAGGACCTACTGAGATTCAAGTGGGAAGGCTTAACCCCAGGCCAGATTGAAGAGAAGACCCAAGTCAGCCATGGGGATCTTAGCCAGGATGAGGACCATTCTTCGGTTGGCCAAGCATAGTGACAAGGACTAGGAGACTGCATCCTGTCCCAGGGTGAACAGAGGTGGGAGGAGGTTTGTTGTTCCCCCCACCCTCCGCCCACAAGGATTCAAGTCACAGGAGAAGCCTCTGAGAAGGCTGCTGATAGTGCAGGCTTCTCCTCTCCCCATGCTCACAGAGAGCCAACTGGTGAGGGTTCCCTGCACCAATCCGGAACTCTGGGCCACATTCTACCATGCTGGAGATGTGAAGGCATTAAAGAGGCTGATGAGAGTGTCCCAGCTAAAGCTCACAGTTCCCTGGCTGCAAGTTGCAGAGGGTCCCATGGTGTTGGATCAGGAGTCCGCAGAAGGAAGACAAAGTAATGTAGGACTAATGTGGGACAGGAGAGCAAAGCATCAGGCCCTGCCTGAGACCAAAGTCAGCCATGTTTATGGGCATGACCTAATACGATGCTCCTCCAGTATCTCCTCTTATTCTTAGTGATCCTATGTGGGTTTTAAGGCAGTGGGTGGGTGGGAGTGGGGGTGGAGAGGAAAGCAGGAATGATAATGGTGATGGGTAGGAGAGGTATAACAGGAAGGTGGAATGGAGAAGGGAGAGGGAGATCTTCTGTATTAAATAATAAAGGGATTGTTTGGAACAAATCACCTTGTCTTGTGCCCCAATGTTGAGTGGGCTTGTAACTTTCTCACTCTCCCCACCAATCCTTGTCCCTTCTGCTGGATTCCCACCTTCCTTTCTGTTATTCCTGCGATACCCTCCCTCCTCACTGACCTTTTCATTCTCTCCCTCCCTCTCAGCTGCCTCTCCTTCAGAAGCAAGCATTGCGTGATCCTCCCTCTCTCACTGGAAATACTGGGGGAGATGTGAGGAGTGAGTGTAGGAAGAATTTTATAAAAGCAATTTGGTGCCACCATGAAGTGTACAGAAATGCCAGAAGTGCAAGGTATTCCCGAGAGACTCAGACGGTGCCGGTAAGGTGATGGACGGAGATGAAGATGTAGAAGCTGACCCCTAGAATGGGACATCCCTATCCCATGAGACCTCCTAGTGATAGAGAGTGAGAGGGAGGGAAAGCATGAGGCAGAGATCGCGACCAGGAAACAGGAGGGAAAGAGTGAGAGTGAGGAGGAGAGGGAAGGAGATAGTTGTGGGCAGAAAGACAGAAGAGAATGTCCAACATAGGACAGCACAGGAATGAACATCACCCCATGATGAACTAATTAAACTAGTCGTTAAATGCCATACTAATCACACAACTGCACAATGTCAACATGCCTGCAATCTCTGCACATTCAAGTGTTTCAGGATCCCTAATACATTGACTCACTCACACGCCTGGTCACCATTCATGCCCATGATCCACGATCCCTATCTTGTCTTAATAAAAAGTTTTGAATAAACAATGAAGTGTGGATCTCAATAAAGACGAGTCTGGAGCAGGGATTGAAGGTATGGGCCATATCAAAATGACAGGGTCTAGTGAGGCTGAATCTCCAGTACAGAAAACAGCAAACACAAGACAGAAAGTTGTCCCACAGCCCACAAACTGACACCGTACTATAGAACATAGAGCAGTACAACACAGTACAGCCATGATGCTGTGCTGAACTTTTAACCTTATCCAAGACCAATCTCACTGTTTACTCCCACATAATCCTACAACTTTCTTTCATCCATGTGCCTAATCAAGAATTTTTAAAATTTCCCTAATGTACCTGCCTCTACCACCTCCCCTGGCAATTCACTCTATCCACTTACCACTTTCTGTGTTAAAAAAAAAACTACCTCTGACATCCCCTCTATACTTTCTACTTTAAATTTATGCCCTTATATTAGCCATTTCCATCCCAGGAAAGAGGAGGTGGCTGTCAATTTTATTTTTGCCTCATCTAATACACCTTTATCAAAGTCACCTCGCATCTTCTTCCACTTCAAAGGAAATAGCCCTAGCTCACTCTACTTTTCCTTATAAAACATGTTCTATAATCCAGGCAGAATCTTGGTAAATCTCCTCTGCACTCGCTCTAAAACTTCCACATCCTTCTTATAATAAGGCGACCAGAACGGAACATAATACTCTGTGTGGTCCAGTCAAGCTTTATACAGCTGCAATATTAACTGGTAGCTCTTGAATTCAATCCCCTAACTAATGAAGGCCAACACATCATATGCCTTCTGAGCCACCTATCAACTTGCACTTCAACATTGAGACCTCTATGGATGTCGACCAGACACGGTACCAAGACTTTAATTGAGTAAGATGTTTTCTAGTCCAGTACTCAACTCCTGAAATAGGTACCAACATTTTATTTTCCTTTCCAAACTTCTGCTCACCCTGCATCTTTATTTTCAATGATCCACTTTCAAGGACAGTCAATTCCCTCTGAACATCAATACTGTTCAAACTGTCACCGCTACAAAAGGGCACTGCCTTTCCATTTTTTCCTATCATGGTTGACAATCACGAATCAAAATACTGAGTACAGGTTTGGGATGTTATATTTGAGTTGTATAAGACATTGATGAGACCAAGTTTGGAGTACTTATGTGCATTTCTTTCATTTTTGTGTGTATTTCTGATCACCTGCCTACAGGAAACATGCTAATAAGACTGAAAGAATGAATAAGTTTGCAAGGATGCTGTCGGGACTTAAGAACCTGAGTTATAATGAAAAGTTGAATAGGTTAGGACGTTATTTCTTGAACATAGGATAATAAGGGGAGATTTGTTAGAAGTATACAACACTGAGAGTTTTAGATAGGGTTAATTAAAACAGGCTTTTTCCACAGAGGTTGGGTGAGACTAGAACTTGAGATCATAGGTTAAGGGTGAAATGTGAATAACCTAACGGGAACCTCTTCACTCAGAGTATGTTGTGAGTGTGGATTGAGCTGCCAGCTGTGGTCCAGGTACAAGTTGGTGGGACTAGAAAAATAACAGTTTGGCATTGACTAGATAGACCAACAGGCTTGTTTCTTGCTGCAGTGGATGAATGGTTTGCATTTAATTTGGTAAGATTTCTCAAAGATTTGCCCAACTTTAATGTTCATGTAAATTATTTCAGCAGAAAATCGAGGCATGACTGAGCAGGCGCATGCTTGTCAGCGAGTTAGACCGGTGGGAGGAATTTAAAAGGAGGTCATTTTTTTCTTCAGCGGTTTGATCGAGGCATGACTGTACAGGCATGTGGGCGTCAGTGAGATAGTCAGGCGGGAAGTATTTAAAAAGAAGGCAGCTTTATAGAGCAGGTGACTGAGGAGTGGGCGAAGGAGTAGAGGGAGTCAGAGTAGGAGGGCTTTGGTTCAACGGGGCTTCGGCGATAATGGGTTGAGGCAAGGTAAGTTACTTGTGAAGAATAAGAATAAGAAGTATTTCTGTAAAGTGGGTGTTCTGTACTGGGTGTCAGATGTGGGATGTCCGGGCGATTCCCAGCCTCCTGGATGGCCACATCTGCTGCAGGTGCACTGAGCTGCAGATCCTTAGGGACTGGGTTAGGGAACTGGAGATGCAGCTCGATGACCTTTGTCTGGTCAGGGAAAGTGAGCAGGTGATAGAGAGGAGCTATAGGCAAATAGTCACATCGGGGCCTTGGGAGACTGATAAGTGGGTAACTATCAGGAGAGGGAAAGGCAAGGGTCAGATACTAGAGAGTACCCCTGTGGCTGTCCCCCTCAACAAGAGGTACTCTTGTTTGAGTACTGTTGGGGGGGGGACCTACCTGGGGAAAGCAACAGTGGCTGTGCCTCTGGCACAAAATCAGGCCCTGTGGCTCAGAAGGGTAGGGAAAGTAAGAGGATGGCAGCAGTGATAGGAGACCCTATAGTTAGGGGGTCAGACAGGCGATTCTGTGGACACAGGAAAGAAACACGGATGGTAGTTTGCCTCCCAGATGCCAGGGTCCAGGATGTTTCTGATCACATCCACAATATCCTAGAGTGGGAAGGTGAACAGACGGAGGTTATGGTACATATTGGTACCAATGAAATAGGTAGGAAAAGGAAAAGGAAAAGGGAAAAGGGAAAAGGGAGGAGGTCCTGAAAACAAACTAGAGAGTTAGGAAAGAAGTTGAGAAGCAGGACCTCAAAGGTAGTAATCTCGGGATTACTGCCTGTGGCACACAACAGTGAGTATAGGAAGAGAGTGAGGTGGAGGATACATGTGTGACTGAGGGATTGGAGCAGGGGCAGAAATTCAGATTTCTGGATAATTGGGACCTCTTTTGGGGCAGGTGTGACCTGTACAAAAAGGACGGGTTGCACTTGAATCCCAGGGGGACCAGTATCCTGACATGGAGGTTTGCTAAGGTTTGTTAAGGGGTGAGTTTAAACTAGAATTGCTGGGGGGTGGGAACCCAGCTGAAGAAACTGGGGAAGATGCGGTTGGCTCACAAATAGAGAAAGCTTGGAGACAGTGCGAGAAGGAGGATAGGCAGGTGATGTGCTTAGACTGATGGTTTGAGATGTGTCTATTTTAATACAAGGAGTATCCTGAACAAAGTGGATGAGCTTAGAGCGTGGATCAGTACCTGGAGCTGTAACGTTGTGGCCATTACAGAGACTTGGATGGCTCAGGGGCGTGAATGGCTACTTAGAGTGCCAGGCTTTTGATGTTTCAGAAAGGACAGGGAGGGAGGCAAAAGAGGTGGGGGCGTGGCACTGCTGATCAGAGATAGTGTTACAGCTCCAGAATAGTAGAAAGTCATGGAGGGATTGTCTACACAGTCTCTGTGGGTGGAAGTTAGGAACAAGAAGGGGTCAATAACTTAACTGGGTGTTTTTTATAGACCACCTAATAGTAACAAGGACATTGAGGAGCAGGTAGGTGGAAAGATTCTGGAAAGATGCAATAATGGGTTGACGTGATGTAAGATTTTAATTTCCCCAATATTGAATGGCATCTCACTAGTGCAAGGGGTTCAGATGGGGTGGAGTTTGTTTGGTGTATTCAAGAAGGATTCCTGACACAATGTGTAGATAAGCCTACAAGATTAGAGGCTGTTCTTGATCTGGTAATGGGAAATGAACCTGGTCAGGTCTCTCAGTGGAAGAGTATTTTGGAGATAGTGATCACAATTTCTGTCTCCTTTACCATAGTATTGGCAAAGGGTAGGAACAGACAAGTTAGGAAGGCGTTTAATTGGAGTAAGAAGAAATATGAAGCTATCAGGCAGGAACTTGGAAGCATAAATTGGGAACAGATGTTCTCAGGGAAATGTACGGCAGAAATGTGGCAAATGTTCAGGGGATATATGCGTGGTGTTCTGCATAGGTATGTTCCAATGAGACAGGAAAGGATGGTAGGGTACAGGAACTGTGGTGTACAAAGGCTGTTGAAAATCTAGTCAAGAAGAAATGAAAAGCTTACAAAAGGTTCAAAAAACTAGGTAATGATAGAGATCCAGAAAACTATAAGGCTAGCAGGAAGGAGCTTCAGAATAAAATTAGGGTGAGTCAGAAGGTGTCATGAGAAGGCCTTGGTGAGCAGGATTACGGAAAGCCCCAAGGCATTCTACAAGTATGTAAAGAGCAAGAGAATAAGATGTGACAGAATAGGACATATCAAGTGTGACAGTGGAAAAGTGCGTATGGAACCGGAAGAGATAGCAGAGGTACTTAATGAATACTTTGCTTCAGTATTCACTACGGAAAGGATCTTGGCGATTGTAGAGATGACTTACAGTGGACTGAAAAGCTTGAGCATATGGGCACTAAGAAAGAGCATGTGCTGGAGCTTTTGGAAAGTATCAAGTGGATACGTCACCGGGACTGGAAGATATGTGCCCCAAGCTACTGTGGGAGGTAAGGGAGGAGATTGCTGACCCTCTGGCACTGATCTTTGCATTATCAGTAGAGGTTCCAGATGATTGGAGGGTTGCAGATGTTGTTCCCTTATTCAAGAAAGGGAGTAGAGATAGCCCAGGAAATTATAGACCAGTTAGTCTTACCTCAGTGGTTGGTAAGTTGATGGAGAAGATTCTGAGAGGCAGGATTTATGAACACTTGGAGAGGCATAATATGATTAAGAATAGCCAGCATGGCTTTATCAAAGGCAGGTCTTACAAGCCTGATTATGTTTTTTGAGGATGTGACTAAACACATTGATGAATGCAGAGCAGTAGATGTATATGGATTTCAGCAAGGCCTTTGATAAGGTATGACAAGGCTTATTGAGAAAGTAAGAATGCATGGGATCCAAGGGGACCTTGCTTTGTGGATCCAGAATTGGCTTGCCCACAGAAAGCAAAGAGTGGCTGTAGACGGGTCTTATTCTGCGTGGCGTTGGTGACCAGTGGTGTGCCTGAGGGATCTGTTCTGGGACCCCTACTCTTTGTGATTTTTATAAATGACCTCGATGAGGAAGTGGAAGGTTGGGTTAGTAAATTTGCTGATGACACAAAGGCTGGGGGTGTTCTGGACAGTGTGAAAAGCTGTCAGAGGTTACAGCGGGACATTGATAGGATGCAAAACTGGACTGAGAAGTGGCAGATGGAGTTCAACTCAGATAAGTGTGAGGTGGTTCATTTTGGGAGGTCAAATATGATGGCAGAATATAGTGTGGAGGATCAGCGGGATCTCGGGAACAGGAAATGATAAGGTAACAAAGTGACGCCAAGTGGAACTATTCTAGGTAGCAGCAGGGCTTATGAAACATGATGTGGTGGGCTGGCTTAATGGGTGGAGATGTTGATCAGCCTGACGGCTCAGGGAGAGTAACTGTTTTTGAGTCTGGCAGTCCTGGCTCGAAGCTGCTTCCCTGATAGATATGGGTCAAATAGTCCATGATCAGGGTGGATGGAATCATTTATGAACTTTCTGGCCTTTTTTCTGCACCTTCTGCCTTCATATCCTTGATGGTGGAGTGCATGTGGAACGAACTTCCAGAGAAAGTGGTGGGGGTGGTATAATTACAATGTTTGCAAGACATTAGGTGTCATAAAGGTGGGGAGCAAAGGTGGACCCAAATGCAAGACACAAACACATCTTGTGAGGTTAACTTAAATTGAGTTTGTTGCTGGTTACAAGGAGACAAAGCAGAAGCAGGAATAGCATACTGGATAAGGACTCAGGCCCTGGACTAGGCTGGGACTAAGGGTCTTGGCTAGGGCTCGGAATCATGGACCTCCAGGGCCAGGACTTGATACTTGAAACCCCCGGAGCCAGGAATCCTCCTTAGACACAGGATGGAGTCGGGACTCTTCTTGACACAGGGTCAGGACTCTTCCAGGGTACAGGGCCGGGACCCCTTTAGATGCAGGACATGGATACGGAGACCACACAACGATGGACAGAACTATCACTGGGCCCAAGTACGCTCCAAGCAGCGGCGAGCTCTTGACTCACCCCGGCAGTTTAACTTTGACTGACCCGCTCTGATAAGGGAAGGCGGCTTGTTGGCACTTGTTTTGGGAGGAGACTTGGCTTGCTCTGGCCAGATAACATTGGCTCACAGAACCTTTGGTGACTGTTAACACTCTCGCGCCAAACGGCTGAAAGCCAGAGACTTATAAACTGCCGGTTCAGCTGAGAGTAAATTGCCTCTAATCACCAAGCCCAAGGGACACGGGAAAACAGGGAACCAAAGGGACACAGGGAGTCAACGGTCCAGATCGTAACACAAACAAAGTAAATTTAAAGGGAACCTGATCCGGACCATGACATTAGGATAGGTATATGAATGGGAAAAGTGCACAGGGATATGCACCAAATGCAGGTTGTATGTTGTGGAGGTCTTTGACTTTAGTAGTAAGGTACAAGTAAAAGCAGTAAATTGTTGGTGTCTGTAAAAAAATGAGAGATTCCATGTATATACGTCACCATTCAATTGCAGAAAGTTTCGAGTAAAGGAATAGAATATTATGTGTAAATCTAGTTTATGTTTTCAAGTGAGAATTTACATACAATAAAGTGGTGTAACAGTTCATCAGCTGAAGCCCTGCAATCAGAAAAGTGTCAAATGAGCTGTGTACATACATCTACTGATGCTTCTGGACACATCTTTAGTGATGTTCCTGGAATCATTGGGTGTTTCAAGTCTTTCAACATTATACAACCTCCT
This sequence comes from Mobula hypostoma, assembly GCF_963921235.1. Lineage (NCBI taxonomy): Eukaryota > Metazoa > Chordata > Chondrichthyes > Myliobatiformes > Myliobatidae > Mobula > Mobula hypostoma. Next base: position 100,088,182 of record NC_086098.1, on the reverse strand, counting down.
CCATTTGACCCAGCCGGGGCTGATCAGACCCCAGCTTGTGTCCAGATGGCTAGCTACTTATGACTCCATGGCTCCCCTCTTTTGAGCCACAGCCATCTTGAGGCCCTCTCTGCCACATCAGTGGTACTGTGGATGGCTCTCCTCTGAGAAGTGATTAAACAGACCAACCTCATATTCTTCTCAAATCAGCTCGATTTAGGAATATGAGGTAATTTGATTGAAACCTATTAAATTCCTGTGGGGCTTAATAGGGGAATGTAGAAATGTTGATTCACCTGTACTAGAGGTTATAGTTTAGATTAGATTAGATTCAACTTTATTGTCATTGTGCCGAGTAAAGATACAAAGCCAATGAAATGCAGTTAGCATCTAACCAGAAATGCAAAGAGTAGTGTTATTTACAAAATAACTGCGAATAAAAAGTAAGTGCTCCAGCACACAAATATAAAAGTACTGACACAGTACAATATGGGTGCAATACTGTTTAGCGCTGTGATGAGAGGTTCAACAGGGTCACAGCCTCAGGGAAGAAACTCTTCCTGTGCCTGCTGGTGCAGGAGTGGAGGCTCCTGTAGCGCCTACCAGATGGGAGGAGAGTAAAAATTCCATGGTTAGGGTGAGATGCATTTTTGATAATGCTTTTCGTCCCGCCCAGGCAGCGTTTATGGTAGATGTTCTCAATGGTGGGTGATCGGGTGCTGATAATCCGCTGGGCAGTTTTCACCACACGCTGGAGTGCTTTGCGGTCTGATATGGGACAATCGCCATACCACACTGAGATGCAGTTGGTGAGTATGCTCTCAATGGTACAGCGGTAAAAGCCTGTCAGTATCCTGGGACAGAGGTGAGCTTTCTTGATGCTCCGCAGGAAATAAAGGCGCTGTTGCACCTTTTTGATCAGGATGGAGGAGTTCAGGGACCAGGTGAGATCCTCGGAAATGTGGACACCAAGGAATTTGAAGCTTGATACATGCTCCACTACAGCTCCGTTGATGTAGATAGGGACGTGAGTGTGGCTCCTAGCATGCCTGAAGTCTTAAAGTAAGGGGATAACATTATATTTCTTCATTCGAATGGCAGTGAAGGTATGGAATTCTTTCCCAAGAGTGTTATATGCCAGACCGAGCTTGATAGTTTTTTAGATATTAAGGGCAACAAGACGAAGTCTAGTACAGAATAGTGACACTAAGGGAAGAAATGAGCAGTTATCTTGTCAAACAGCAATGGGTGCTTGGGAATTGAATGGCCTAATCCGTTGAGGGAGGTTAAAAATGACATTTCTGCCTGGAAATGCTGTGGATTTATAACACTCACGGGATTGTAGCAAAACTGATCTCCAAATATGGTCCAAGTACGTGTAACAAGTAGCAGATCAGCCTCCAGCATTGGCCAATTCATAATTGACTCTATTTGGACTTGGCTGCATTTCCTGTTTTACTACAATTTTTGTTTTCCAGCAGTTGCTCCATCATGTTTAATTCATAGCCACATTTAAAATAAATTACAGAAATCTGCATGTTACTACAGGCAATGCAACAGAAATTTACAAAAAATTGTGTTGCAATTTGTCTAAACAATGATGAATATATGACACCATTGAATCAGAGTGGTGTTTATGGATAAAATAAGCAGTTTCTTTCTTCATATCATAATGTGTATTATCACATTTAGAAGATTCATCCTCAATGAGAGTTAAAATGCACGTCGACTCAATCTTTCTCCATGTCAGTTAAGGCACCAGTTCCTTCATCTTATAAAACATGTTAATATTAAGAATCTTTGCTTCTTTGAGTTAAATTATCCAATTGTGTAACCTTGAGTTGCAATTGATGACTGTCAGCTATGTTCCTGACACAATATTTTTACCTGGACAATCTTTTAATTTTCAATGACAGTTTACTAGTATCCTTTACAATATTAGCTTCGGAGCAACCAAATATAAATTTTCTTTTTCACTTCACCTCAGATATATCTGTACTTGGGTTCCGGATCATTATACAAATACTCCATTCCCAACAACCATTGATAAGGTATCACAGCAGGTCAGGCAGCATCTATGGAAATAAATAAACAATCAACATTTCAGGCTGAGACTCTGCTTCAGGACTGGAAAGGAAGGAGGAAGATGCCAGAAGTAAAAGGTGGGTGGAGGGGACCCAGGGGGAATTGATAGCAGCTGAGAAGAGGTAAAAGCCAAGAGTGGGGAATAGAGAAAGAGGGGAGGGGGTGTGATTTTTTTTTTGATAAGGTGATAGCTGTCTCAATATCTCCCATAACAACTCTCCAAGATATTGAAAAATAATTTTTGGCTTCTGCCCAAGCTGAATGACTGACACAGTAGACCATTGCAATATGAAGTTAGTTAACTAGTGAGAGACTTGGTAGTGAACCTGCAAGGGGTGTTGTTCCCATCTGCCTGATTCTCTTGTCCTTGGTAATAGAGGTCAGGAGTCACAAGATCCTTTGGGAGAAGCTCAGGTGAGTAGGTAGTGTTGACTGCAGCCACGGGATGGAAGAAGTGAATACACTGTCATTGCCACCTTATTCTGTATGGTGCTGAGTTTTTTGAGTGCTCTTGGATGAGCACCCTGTGATGAACATAAAGCATTTGTATCAGTAAAATCAGCTCGGAGCTGTGAAATTGCAGCAGGAATTTACATTCTGGTTAGTGACAATGGACATAGATTAAAAATCCCATTAGGGATTTGAAAATAAATGGCAGTTTAGAACCAATCCAAACACAATGTCTGGGAAAGAGTTTGGAACAAAATGGCCTCTGAGCTAGGGCAGACACAAAAGGATATCTGGCTTGTCAGTGCATCACACCTCATGCTCTTTAGTCCTAGGCTGCAGCGCTGTCAACTGCTAAATGCGCTTTGGCATATGGGACTGCTGCTGGAGTCCATATGCTTCATGACAGTTGGTGTTTAGCCGAGAGTGTTCAGTGTCAAACAGGTTCAAGGCTCCAGCAACCAACTTAATTGTCAGTAACTGTACTGGCAGCTGCAGGAACTCATTCAAAATATTTTCCTGGCAATGTCAAGAATGCTTTAGAAATCATTCATTTTTTAATTGGCTCTCGTGGAATTGTTGAATACATTGGAAGCAATTTGTCCCTGATGTGATATTTAAATTATTAAGCCTGAATTAATAGTTATGATGTCTCTTCCAGAGTTTCCATGCAAAATTTATTTGAGTTGATCTCTTATCTACATTGAAGGGACATATGTATACATGTAAACATATCAGTATCAGTATATACAAGGTATCAGTACATACATTAACTTAAAATGAGCAACAATATTAAGGATTTGTGGCTGTAAAAGTTTTAGGAAATGTTGTCTTTGCCTTGTCACTCTTCAATACCTAGTCATGCTCATTAAATTGCTCCAGATCTGATTGATAGAGAAGAGAGCAACATGGCTTAGGGACATGTAAATTCATTCAAGTGTCAGTTTGCAGTAAATTTACGGATCACAATGGACATTTATATCTCCACTGACAACAGAAGGTAACTAAAATAAACTACACTGGTGTTTACTTTGACAGGTTTGTAATGTATTATATTCTCCCACTTAATGCAAGCTAGAACCCGCAAAAATATATTCTTAATGTTCCCATTTAGAAATATATTCATTACGTCACTACCGGCAAATGCAAGAGGATATTTTAATGTATTACTTGTTTGCACTTTCTGATGCTGACCAGGACAATCAAATCACGTATATGCACATTTTCATTGCAGATAAAATGGTGCAAGTTCCTGCGCACAATGTGATCTACAATTCCCTAATTCGCACTTCTCATATCACTTCACTTCACAAAGTATTCCTCATTGCAAATCAGAAGTTGCTGTCACTGAATTTGCAGTAGTATTGTATTGCTCTTCCAAATAGCTAAAAAGAAAACAAAACTAGTATAATTTCAGTGTTTCGATTTCTTTTACTGACTCTATACTGTAATGCTCCAGGGGTTGGGGGGTGTGGTCTACAGCTCATCTCTGCATTTCTAATGACCAGCAGTATTCATTGTTCTTGTGTTAAAATGCTTTTGTGGGATTATGTTGGGAAGGTCCAGTTCATTTATTGTTACATTTTAGCTTGGGTTATACAGTTATTCACCCTAACTGTAACCGGGGTGTGTGATGGTCACCGCCCCATCTGTATGCGATGGGTTGGGTTCTGTAACCCGGTCCGTTTTGTATTTATCACAATAAAATGGTTGTTGAGTGTAAGGAGCTTCCTCGTCTGTCATTATGGACCAAATGCTCACCACAATACACTTTGTCCTTCAGCTAAATAGGAATGCAGAAAATGAATCTTCAGTGATGTGTTGCCCTTCATGGTTTCGTATGTTTGGAGCACATTGCCAACCAGCTGCACATAGTTTGGTGCTCAGTAGCTGCAAAGAAAATTTTCTTTTTTTTTAAATTTTATTTTTTATTTGGATAAGGAGTTCACAATTATCATGTACTTTTTTCACACATATAACCTTTTCCATTTTTTATATGTATAAAACTACAATTATTTATACATTCTTAAGTACACATTGAGATGATACAAAAGCAAAATAAACATTTAAATAGATAATTATGTACTGTGGTAAATCTAACCTATTAGGCTAAGTAATGAAATTAGTTGTTAAGAAAAATGGTAATAATAGTTTCCATACAACCCTTCTGGACCATTTCCACTGGTCCAAAATGTTGCATACAAGCCTATATACCAACCATTGTAGGTGTTTATATCCCAATTTGTTCGTGCTTGTTCCTGCCCGCAGACATAATTATCCAATCCCTATGTACTTATTTACTTAATTTTTTCATTTTTTTTTATCCCTTTCCCAAATCTTTCCCTTTACTTGTGTTAATTCTCTATTTTCCAAAAAAAAACAACAAACATTCCTTGTATGGCTTCCATGTGAATTTCTCCAGTTGCACTAGAAATTCTTCAAATTGCCTGTCATTGATGACCTGTTTGATTCTGGGAAACATCTGTCTCTAATACTGAAGTCCTTCACAGAAATGTTCCTGCGTGGTGACAGCGATTCCATCCTTGCAGTCTTGAACCCAGTAATTCTGCTTTTGACTTTGACAAACCCAAGTCTCTGACCAGGTCAGTTAACTCAGTCGGAGCTATCGGATGAAGCCCACTCGACGTGAAGTGTTCAAAAGTTGTATCAGTATCAGTGTTAGTCTCTATTCCTGGTTCATGTATCATGGCATCTTTGTCTGCCTCCTCTAAACTCCATGGTGATTTGCATGATCAGTAGCCCAAAGTCTATTAGGTACCCCCAAAAGTATTTAGGAAATAAAATTTTTGTTGTCCAATATAATCAAAGTGGCTTTAGGACCATCGAATTATGAAATAAATGAATGAGAGATGTAAGGAGAGATTTCACACAAAAGCAGAATGTGAGTGAACCAGCCCACTTTGAGAGACTTGTGCATATTGTATTGAGAGATCTGACAGCTAGATATATGATTTCCAAATGGACAAGGCACCATCTCCCTAATCGTGTGTGCATGAACAATGTTTTTATGTTATTCAAAGATGAGCCATAGATCCCAGTGAAACTGGTATTCCATAAATCAATTTATCTAATCATCAATATAATTACTGCTTGAAGTTTTACTTATTGCCATATTTTCCTCTAATCCAGCATGATTGGACTTTGGAAAAGTAATTAATTCATATGGACTTTTCTGAGAATATAATATAGTCTCATATGCAATGTCTTCAAAAAGACTGATGAAATTTCAAGTCTGTGAAGTATCACCCTATAAATCTTGGTCATGAGCCATAAGGTGGGCAGAGCTATCAAGCAACATGGACTATTGAAAGCCAGCTCACCAGTTCTCTGTCCCATGCATTTGATAGGTCACAATCATTTTAGACTAGGAAAGGAGCTGGATGTGCCTCTCAAACACACTCATCACATGGCTTGATTAAGGGATGGGTATTTTGTTATGAACAGCTCACCTCCTGAGAAGCCAAATAAGGCCAACCACCATCATAATGATAGTCTAGCTTGTTGCAATATCTTGCCAGACTGGTAACAGTCAGGACCTTGCTAAATGTAATTGTATTTGCCCCACTGCCCCCCCCCACCCCCGTTGCCTGGTGAATAGCCGTCAACCCTGCCAACAGTGCAATTGCTTTGGTGTGGATGAGGTGTGAGTCGCCCACTGATCAGCCATGACACAAATATGAAACAATATACCAAGTGCGAGTAAATAATTATACTTTATAGCAAATTTTTGGTGATGGGTTAGTAGAAACAACTACAAGAAAAGGCGCCACATAATATCAGACTTATCAGTCTTGTGCACATAATATTTTAATACGTTGGAGCTCACGCCTCCGATTCCATCCACAATGTTTTTCTGAGACTCCGGCAACCCTCCGAACCCCCGAGGTTTGGTGTCTGCCATCCAGGAACCCTGTCCATTCCTCATATGTCCATCCTCTCCGCTCACCTCCTGAAAAAGCCCGCGCTTCTCAACTCCGCGTACAAATACAAGAAAACAGAACATGACTCCCTTTGGCTAACAAATGAATACAATTTCCATTATCACACTGTATAACCCAAACATTGCAGTTACAGAGAACCCCTTGCTCAGCAGTTAACATTACGAGAAGCCATTTTAATATAACACTTCAGAGAAGCCATTTTGGTAATAAGCAATCAACAGTTAACAGTCCACCTAGTATACTGAGAGCCCTACATGAGGAAGGTAAATCCAACAGATTACACATCACTACCACTGTAATGTATGGATCTATGTCTTTTAGAGCAATGTCCCAACCCCTTAGCACTCTGTATTGATCTGTTGTCTGAATATGTGCTGTTGTCTATGCATGCGTATTCTCTCTCTCTCTCTCTCTCGTTACAATGTGAATACACCAGCTGAAGCCATCTTCCATGTGATATATAATCACGCACAGACACAATAATTTGATGATGAGTACAAACCTGAATGTCAGGAAATATCACAAACTGCATCAACAGTAATGCCATGATTATGGGATGAAACAGCAAGAGTTAAATGGTACAGTGAAGGTTTTCACGGAGGCTAATGAAGGTGTGAGTAAAGTGCATAGTAACAGTGAAAGATGCACTGAATTTAAAGTGAAAGTAACTTGGTGATGGCTTCACTCAGAAAAGTTGATGAATTTGATAGTACGAATGAAGACTGGGAATCATACATCGAGAGATTTGAACAGCATTGTAATGAAGAACGTGGAGGAGGAAAAGAAAGCCCCTACACTTCTCAGCTTAATGAGCTCAAGAACATACAGTCTCATGCAATTTAGTAACCCCTGAAAAGCCAGGAAGCAAGATGTTCAACGAAATTGTTACAATTTTACAAAATCTTATGAGCCCTAATCTGCTGGTGATAACTGAGAGATTTAGATTTTACAAAAGGAACCAGTCAAAAGATGAAAGCATTTCTGAATACGTTACAGAACTGCGCAAACTTTCCCAGTACTTTGACTTTAGAGGTAGACTTTCTGATGCATCAAGGGACACATGGTCAAAGCACTCAAAAGAAGCTACTATCTGAAAGAGACCTATCCTTAGAATGGGCATTGACCATTGCAATATCATTCGAGACTGCAGGAAAGGATGCAGCAGAACTATTGAAAGGAAGGTTAAAAGGTGAAATGCATGAAATGTCCCTGGATGTACAAAAAGCTAAAGAGTGTTATCGATGTGGCAAATCCTCTCATGATGCAAATGACTGTTGATTCAAAGAAAGAAATTGCATAAAGTGTCAGATAAGGTTACATAGAGAGAATGTGAAAATGTGCAAAACAGACAAGAAGCACAGCTGAGTGAAGCACCTCAAACAAAAAATGCATAAAGTTACCAAATGTAAAATAGAATCAGACAACATAGAGTCTGACAAAGGTGAACTATCATACCTGGAACTGCATAGTATAAATGAAGCAGATCACAAAATCATCTGGATCATAATAGGTGTGTCCAGTGTTAAACTGAAAATGGAGCTGCATACAGGGTCAGCTTTCCCCATAATTCCAAAGGCTGACTACAACAGATTGTTTTCTAAGGTACCATTTGAGAAGACCTCAGTGATGCTAAAGGCTTACACAGGCAATAAAACTATCTCCTTCCCAAAGGGAAACTGAAAGTAAATGTGACGTATGGAGTCCAAGCACAACGGTTAGAGCTTTCTTTGTTGAAAAGCAGAGGGCCAGCACTTTTTGAACGTGAATGGTTGAGAAAAATCCAGCTACACTCAATCAAAGCTCTCAGTGTGACCCATCAACAGGCAACAACAACACCAATGGTGGCACTAACCAGAGACTGGTACTGATATGTAATGCTAATGAGAAGCGGATTGGTAAACTCAAAGGCATGAAGGCCAGAATTGAACTAGATAAAACAGCAACACCAAGATTCCAGAAAGCGCATCCAGTGTCTTACACAATACGTCTTAAAATGGATGCTGAGCTGACATCATTGTGACTGGCAAATGTTATGAAGTACATCTCCTGAACCTTGGTAAAGAGCCTAGCAGGCTGAGTGAGTATGGTCTGCACGCTAAGAGAGATGAAATGTGAGTTTTTCAATTATGAAATCTCATATTGTGGACATGTCATTGACAAGCATGGCTTACGTAAGTCGCAGGAGAAGATTGGACCAATGCTACAGGCACTCAAACCAGAAAATGTGTCACAACTCAGGTCATAATTGGGCCTTGTAAACTACTACTAATGGTTTCTCCCAAACATTGCTACAGTGCTGCATCCATTAAAAGCATTATTACAGGCAAGAGCAAAGTGATCAGAAAGATGTGAAAGATCATTCAAGAAACAAAGAGACTAATATCATGCAATGAATTGCTCACTCATTATGACCCATCCCTGCCCATCAAACTGGCATGCTATGCATTCCCTTATGACATTGGAGCTGTTTTATCACACATTATGAAAGATGGATCGGAACACCCAGTTGCATTTGCTTCAAGGTCACTGACAAGAACAGAACGTAACTACACACAGTTCGACCGAGAGGCCCTTAGTCTAGAATGGAGAATAAAAGAAGTTCTATAACTGCCTCTATGGACTAAGGAAATTCCAGTGATGACTGCTACCCTGTTGCAGCATTGGGCACTATTCCTAGGAGCCCACTCTTATGACATAGAGTTCAAGGGTATCAAACAACACAGCAATGCTGATGGTTTGTCACATCTTCCACTATTGGCAACTGAAGAAGCTAAACGTCTTCATACTGTGACCCAGCAGAAGTGTTCCACACCACATTGGTAGACCAGTTGCTGGTAACAAATTCCAAAATACAAAGGGAAACAAGGAATGGCCTGACATTTTCAAAAGTCTATGAATTCACCATGCAAAGATGGCCAGCTCATGGTAACCATATGTTTCCCGACTTCTCAGTGAGACAAGGCCAACTGTTGCTATGTCAATGAACGCTGATGTGTGGATCCTGTGTTGTGGTTCCCTCTAAACTATGCATCAGGGTGTTAGAAAATTTGCATGAAGGACACCTGGGTACAGTCAAGATGAAGATTCTCACCTGGAGCTACATGTGGTGGCTGGCAATAGGTAAACAGATTGAAGACTTGGACAAAAGCTGTTTGGGATGCCGAAAGCTTCAAAATTCACCCCCCCCCCCCGGGCTCTGTTACACCCTTAGGAATGGCCAGCTGCCAAGTGAAATAGCAAGGAGCTTCCAGATGGGACAAAATGTCCTAGCGCCCAATTACCGAGAAGACAAGTGGACTCTTGGTAGGATAGCTACAAGGATAGACAACTGATGTACACAGTGGATGTGGGAGATCAGACATGGAGACGTCATGTGGACTAGATATTGGATGTTCAACCGAAGAACACATCTGTCCAACAAGACGGACATATTACAGTAACTGGACTTACCTCTCAGAGATGATGTCAATGACAGCAATGTGACACCAAAAGCCAAGAATGTTGTCTTGGACAAGACACCTACCAAACCTGATGCCATTACACAGGTCCAGAGGCACAGTGGGAACATCATCATTGACAAGATACTGGCCAAACCTGATGCCACTCTACTATAGGCATCCGTTCATCTCGTGAAACCATGGATTTGCGCCTTGGGAGGTTTCCAGGTTGCAGGCCTGGGCAAGGTTGTATGGAAGACTGGCAGTTGCCCGTGTTGCAAGTCTCCCCTCTCCACGCCACCGATGTTGTCCAAGGGAAGGGCACTAGGGCTGATACAGCTTGGCACTGGTGTCGTTGCAGAGCAATGTATGGCTAAATGCCTTGCTCAAGGACACAACACACTACCTCAGCTGAGGCTCGAACCTGAAAGAAATAGTGTGCTACCCAAAAGTCTGAACCTTTGGAACTGTGAAGTTAGTTATGGACTGTTATTATAAGAGCATGTTTATTTGGAATATGAGTTTATGAAAGAGAAATTGAATGTTTTGTATACAGTCTTACGTTGTATTAATCTAAAGGAGAATGAGGTGTAATCTATAGATCTATTTCTTTTAGAGCAATGACACCCCTCCCCCTTAGAACTATGTATTGATCTGTTGTCTGCACATGCACTGTTGTCTATCCATACACATTGCTCTCTCTCTCTCTCTCTCGCTGTAATGTGAATACACCAGTTAAAGCTATCTCCCATGTACATGCTTTTTATTTAATTGATATGCAGTTGCGCACAGACACAGGTTGATTAGAGTACTGCACAGACAAAACAGAAGCGTTCTTGCACAGGTCCGGTGAAGAGCTTTAAAAAGCAGAAAGTTTTTCGACAGGAGTCGTTGACTGGAGTACTTTAGAGAAGCAACAGGTGCATTCCGACACGGGTCTGGGGAACAGCTTTAAAAACCCAGTCTCTATAAAGGAGAGGTACTGCTTAGCGGAGGAGTCTTTGTAAGAGCAGTCGTTATTGAAGTATTCTTGAATCAGAGTAGTAAGGCTTTGACTCAACAAGGCTTCAGAGAGAACAGGCAGAGGCAAGGTAAGTGGGTAAGTTCATTCCTTATTTCTTACTTAAATCTTGAGAGAATATGGGGTATGTCTATAGGGCCGTGTTCTGCTCTGGGTGTGGGATTTCTGGGTGGTTTCCAGCCTCCCCAATGGCCACATCTGCACCAGGTGCATCAAAATACTGCTCCATAGAGACCGAGTTAAGGAACTAGAGATGCAGCTCGATAACCTTCAGCTTGATAGAGAAAGTGAAGAAGTGATAGACAGGAGGCACAGGGAGGAAGTCACCCCAAGGTGACAGGAGACAGATAAATGGGTGACTGTCAGGAGAGGGAAGGGAGAATATCAGATAGTAGAGAGCACCCCGTGGCTGTCCTCCTCAATAATAAGTACTCCATTTTATATACTGTTAGGGGGGACCACCTAACTGGGGGAATTGCCTCTGACACTGAGTCTGGCCATGTAACTCAGAAAGGTACGGAACTGAAGAGGATGGTCGCCATGCAACAGTGAGGATAGGGATGGGATGAGGTGGCAGATAAATGCGTGGATGAAGAATTAGAGCAGGGGGCAGGGATTCAGATTTCTGGACAATTGAGACCTCTTCTGGGGCAAGTACGACCTGTACAACAGGGTTTGGTTGCACTTGAATCTGAGGGGGACCAATAAACCAGGTAGGTTTACAAGAAATGTTAGGAGTGGTTTTAACTAATATGGTGGGGAATGCAAACCAATATAAAAGAGCTGAGGATGAGCCAGCAGGTTTGCAAGTGGATGATGGATGTAACATGAGTGTAAGGAAGGACAAGCCAATGACTGGGTACAAATGCAGACAGAGCAAATAATTAAATTGTACTACAGAGGAAAAATTCAAGAGGGAAATGAATACAGGGCTAGAGATGCTATATTAAATGTGCGTAGCATTCGGAATAATGTGGATGAACTCGTGGCACAATTAGAGATTGGTCGGTATGACATTATAAGCATCACTGAGACTTGGCTGAAAGAAGGCCATAGTTGGGATCTTAACATCAAAGGATACACTTAGTATCAAAAGGACAAGCAAGAAGTCATAGGCTGTGGTGTGGTTCTGTTGGTAAGAGATGAAATTACATTTTTGGGGAGGTTAATGTAAGAGAACATAATATGATTGAATTCGTACTGCTGTTTGAGAGGGAAAAGCATAAATGACATGTATCAATATCACAATGGAATAAAGGGAATTGCAAAGGCATGAGAGGGGAGCTTACTCAGGTGGATTGGAGGCGGATACTGGCGGGGATGATGACAGAGCTGAGATGGTTGAAGTTTTTGGAAATAGTTTACAAGGCATGGGATAGATATGTCCCACAGAAGAAGCTCTCAAATGGTGGGGCTAGCAACCATGGCTGACAAGGGAAGTTAAGGACTGCATAAAAGCCAAGGAAAGGGCACATAAGGTAGCAAAAGTGAATGGGAAGTTGGATGACTAGGAAGCTTTAAAATCCAACAAAAGGCAACTAAAAAGCTTTAAGAAGGAAAAAGAAGAAATATAAGGGCAAACTGACCAATAATATAAAGCAGGATACCAAAAGTTTTTTTTTATTTATCTAAAGAGTAAAAGAGAGGTGAGAGTTAATACTAGACCATTGGAAAATAATGCTGGTGAGATAGTAATGGTGAGGAAGAAATGGCAGATTAGTACTTTGTTTCTGTCTTCACTATGGAAGACACTAGCAGTGTGCCAGAGGTCCATGAGTGAGTGCCATTGCTATTACAAAGGGAAAAAGTGCCAGGCAAACTGGAAGCTCTTAAGGTGGATAAGTCACCTGGACTAGATGGATTACATCCCAGAGTCTGGAGAGAGGTTGCTGAAGAGATAACGGATGCAGTGGTCATGATCTTTAAAGGATCAGTTGATTCCGGCATGGTCCTACAGGACTAGAAGATTGCAAATGTCACTCTACTCTTTAAAAAGGAAGGAAGGCAAAAGAAAGGAAATTATAAGCCAGTACTTAAACTCAGTGGTTGGTAAAGTGTTGGAGTCTATTATTTAGGAAGAGGTTTCGGGGTATTTGGAAACTAATGATAAAATAAGTCAAAGTCAACATGGTTACTGCAAAGGGAAATCTTGCCTGACAAATCTGTTAGAGTTCTTCGAGAAAGTAACAAGCAGGATGGATAAAAGAGAGGCAGTGAATGTCATTTACTTGGATTTTCAGAAGGCATTTGATAAGGTGCTGCATATGAGGCTGTTTGACAAGGTAAAATCCTGTGGCTTTACAGGAAAGATACTGGAATGGATGGAGGAATGGTTGACAGGTAAGAGGCAGTGAGTGGGAATAATGGGGGCCTTTTCTGGTTGGCTGCCAGTGACTAGTGGTGTTCCTTAGGGGTCAGTATTGGAGCCATTACTTCTCACATTGCTTGTCAATGACTTGGATAATGGAATTGATGGCTTTGTGGCAAAGTTTGCAGATGATACAAAGATAGCTGGAGGAGTAGGTAGTGCTAAGGAAGCAATTTAGACAATTTGGAAGAATGGGCAAAAAAGCGGCAGATGGAATACAGTGTTGGGAAATGTATGATAATGCATTTTGGTAAAAGAAACAATAGTATGGCCTGTTATCTAATAGAAGGTTCAAAAATCAGAGGTGCAGGGAGACTTAGGAGTCCCCATGCAGACTCCCAGAAGGTAATTTACAGGTTGAGTCTGTAGTAAAGGATGCAAATGCACTGTTGGCATTTATTTCAAGGAGAGTAGAATATAAAAGCAAGGAGATAATGCTGACCCTTTGTAAGACAATAGTCAGGCCACACTTGCAGGATTGTCAACTGTTTGGGGTCCCATATCTCAGAAAGCTTGTTTTGTCATTGGAGAGACTCCAGGGGAGATTCACAAGGATGATTCTGGGAATGAAGAGGTTAACGTATAAGCTTTGGGCTTGTGCTCACTAGAATTTAGAAGAATGTGTGGGGATCTCATTGAAGCCTATTAAATGTTGAAAGGACTGGATCAGGTGGATGTGGAGAGGATGTTCCCAATGGTGGGGGTATCCACAACTAGAGGGCACAGCCTCAAAACTGAGGGGTGACCTTTTAGAACAGAGGTAAGGAGGAATTTTTTTTTAGCCAGGGAGTAGTGAATCCTCTGCCACAGACTGCGGTGGAAGCCACGTGTGTGGGTATATTTAAGACAGAAGTTGATTGTTTCCTGATTGGTCAGGGAATCAAAGGATACGGCAAGAAGGCAGGTGTATGTGGTTGAGTGGGATCTGGGATCAGCCATGATGGAATGGTGGAGAAGGCTCGATGAGATGAATGACCTAATTCTGCTCCTATGTTTTACAGTCTTTTGGTCTTATGGACAGAACAACCACCATATCTACCAAATGCAATGCCGACTGTTTGCACCGCAGTAAGCTGCCAATGCTACCACACCTCCCAAACCTCCATCGTCCAGGAAGACAAATGTGAGAAGTATGTCAAAACCAATTTGTTTTTACTGAGCTACAGCCTACTCTGACTTGGATAAATGCACGGCCATCACTCAGTGACACTCACATCTTCTATGATGAACTGCTTTGTAAAGTTGGTCATAGCTAGAACCAGCTCCTGCCTAAGCAAGGATCTCCACCCACTGCAACTTACCTATCACTATAATTGGTCTACAGCAAATGAAATCTCACTGGCACTCCACCCCACCTTGGATCTTTTGAACCATACCTACATCGGGCTACTGTTTATTGAATACACCTCAGCATTCAATACAATCTTAACCTCAGTTCTAATTATCAAGCTCCAAAGCCTGGGCCTCTGTACCTTCCTCTGCGAATAGATCCTTGACTTCCTCACTGGGAGGCAACAGTTTACAAGGATCAGTGTTGTCCTCCTCACTGATAATCAACATAGCCCACTGCTCTGGTCTCTCTACACTCATGATTGTGTGGCTAAGCACAGTTCAAATGACATATATAAATCTACTGATGACTTAACGACTATTGTTGGCTGAATTTCTGATGGTGATGTGGCAGCGTACAGGAGTGAGATAGATCAGCTTGTTGAGTGGCGAAGCAACAACAACCCTGCACTCAATGCCAGTAGACTAAGGAATTGATTGTTGACTTCAGGAATGGAAAGTCAAGGAAACACATACCAGTCTTCATTGTGGGAACAGAAGTTGTAAAGGTGAGCAGTTTCCAGTTATGGCAGTGGCTATATTTTATTAGGAGTTTGAGGGGAATTGCTATGTCCCCGAGGGTACATGCAAATTTCATCAGGTGTGTCACGGAGAGCATTCCAACTGGTTGCATCATGGTCTTGCATGTAGGGGCTCTGCACAGGATTGGAAAAAGCTGCAGAAAGTTGTAAACTCAGCTATCTCCAACATTGGCAATAGTCTCCCCAGCATCCAGGACAACTTCAAAAGGCAATGCCTCAAAAAGGCAGCTTCCATCAATGAGGAGCCCCGTTACCCGAGACATGGCCACTTCTCATGACTACCATCATGAAGGAGGTACAAAAGCCTGAAGACACACACTCAGTATTTCAGGAACAGCTTCTTCCCCTCTATCATCAGATTTTTGAATGAACAATGAACCTAATGCTTATTGTAATCTATAGATTTTATTATGATGTGTTGCAATGTACTGCGGCCACAAAACAATAAATTTCATGACGTATGTCAGTAATATTAAACTTGATTCTGATTCTGAATATCACTGTTGCTGGCCAGGATCCTAGAACTCCATATCAAACCCAGAATGTAATAATTGAAGGTTCAAATTTGAAAGTAAATTTATTATCACTTGCATTGCATCATACACCGGGGTGCTCTCTTCAGTTAGCTGATAAGGTAACCAAAACCATTTACCTGATGAAGCCAAGAGCAGATGTCAGCAGGTTGTGCCCAAACTTCATAGCACTTTTCTACCCTTAACCATTACACTCTCCAGTTGATGGGTCAGCAGTGGAGGACAAGACACTGCCCATCTGCTCCCAACTTCCCGCTTAACTCACCTGCTCCATATCCAGCAAGAGTCTCTTTCTTCTTCCTCCTCCATCCTGCAAGCTGCTTGGTACTTGCTCTTTTCATCAGGGTCCAGCACAGAGAGCAGCCTCCATGTTGACTTCACCAGGAACCCTCTACAGTCAGCCTCCACAGAGAATAGCCACCCTTTGTCCCTGCACTCCTGGAATAAGGACTGGTACTTCAGGGCCTTCTTCTCGTGAGCCTCTTCACATTCTTCCTCCCATGGTACTGTGAGCTCCACCAAGATGACTGTCCTGTCTTCAGTGGACCACAGTACAATATCTGGATGAAGTGTGGTTTGCACCACCACCAGAAACTGTGATTTCCTCCACACATCGACCCTCACCTCCCATGATTTGACAGTTTGCAGTAGATTGAATTTAGGCCTCTTATATATAAATGGCATGGCCCCCTGTTTAGTGTAAATGACTGTCTCTTTTGCCTCTCTGCCAGCTGGTCTCTTTTTACACCTCTTTCGCTCCAGTTTGTCAGCAGGACCTTGTCGTGGCGCCACCTATACCTTCCTTGTGTTAAAGCTGTTTTGTATCCTGACAGTATGTTTGCCAGTGAACTTTGCTGACCACAGAGCTTGCAGTTAGGGTCCTTTCTCAGCCCCCTGGTGTAGCGAGAATGTCATACATGGACTTCAAGAGGAAAGATACGGAAGGGTTCTAGTCTCCAAAGCTCTGCCCATATGGTCTTGCGTTTGGGAAGATCCCATTTCGTCCAGGCGTCCTGTGACCCCAACTTCACTGCTTTTCATAACTGTCTTTTGTCCTCCTGGTTCCATACCTCTGCCTGGACCATGCCACACCTATCCCATGCATTTACACTCCCCTGTCATTGTAAGTGTAGAGAGCCGAGGCCTTGCTGTCCTAGGAATGGGTTTGCCGATGATGTTTCTCAGTTGCAGGGAGCTCACTGCCTGGTCTATGGCCATGTTGGGTGCTCACCTTTGGCCCAATGTTGTTGTGACTGCTGCATGATTTATTAGCTTGTCATTAGAGTACCTCAATCTTAACACAACTCTACACTTTGCTACCTTTAAATTTTTCCACTACCAATGACAACAGGAGCTGTAGTTGGCCTGATCTTACACAGAACCCCGCAAGTACATATACATCACTATATACTACCCTGAGTTTCATTTTCTTGCAGGCATTCACAGTAGAACAAAGAAATAGAATAAAATTAATGAAAAACTACAGGCAAAAAAAGATTGAGAACCACTATCCAAAAGAAGACAATCTGTGCAAATACTAGGTATATAGTAGATAAATAGATAAATACATACAACTGAAAACATGAGTTCCATGGGCCTTGAAAGTGTGTCCATAGGTTGTGGAATCAAGTTGTTAAATGAGGTTTGTGTCATTTTCCATGCTAGTTCAGGATCCCAATGGTTCAGGAAGGTAACTCAACAACAGTTTTTCAAGGACAATTAGTCACTAGATTGCAGAAATGTTATGAGATAGAAATAGACATTTTGACCATCACAGTGTGTGAAATAATTAGAAATATGCGATCAATATTGGCCTTGACAATGACAGGTACTCACAAGAAAGAATAAAAATAAACACTTTCCTTTTTCTATTAGTTTCTATTACATATTCATTTTATGGTGTTTCACAGTTAATTTATTTACAAGTATAGATATGATCGTGGTGACTTTCAACGTTTTTGTTCTGTGTGAACATGAACATTTTCCATCTCATCAATCATGTTTAGTTGCCACCTTCATGCACTGCCTCCTCCACACTGTATTCTTCATTAGCTATCGACCTGTTTCAGAGCTCCTCAGCCGCTTTTCTTTCTCTTTTATTTTCACTTTGCCTGTCTGTCAGCAGTTTTCTATATCATATGGTCTATATACATTCAACTCCTCTTCCAAAATTCCTCAGAGTATAGAACCAAAGTTTTGATGCAACACTGAAGGAGTTTTTTCACAAATTGTGCCTAGAGATGCCCCCTGATGGAGTTATCCAATTAGCTACACTCACTGGCTCCTTCCCACTCTCTGTTACTCTATCACTAGAGCAAAACTGCACAACTAAAAGGGATCTTCCAACTGCTGCCACATTGCACATTCACTAGTAGTAATTGAAGATAAATGACTCCATTATCAGGACCATCTTTCACTCATTGCTTTGGGAATATTTGTTGAGTTCATTTGCTGCTATGTTTACCTACAATGTAGATGCTGCAATGTTTTAAAAAGTCAATCAACCAAAATTTGTGGGGATGTCTCACTGAAGTTAAGAGTTACAATATAAATAGGGCATTTATCTTGGTTAAAATACTCAAGTGGAGACAAATATATTAGAAGAACTGCTTCAGCAATAGCACAAAGTACTGAAGTTATCAAAGAACATTTGGGACCATTTCAGGGCTGGTGATGAAATAAAATCTCTGGCTGTCAATAACATAGACATTCATTTGACTTCTGCCACTGCAAAGTGACCACAAAAGGAAAATAGCTTACCCCTGTCAGAGCTGCTAGTGCATTAGAATGTGGAATCACACTGATAATAATGCCTCTGGAGCTGGAGAATTGGACTTTCTTAGAATGCTCAAGGCATTTCTTGTGTGCAACTGTTGTTAAAGGAATCATGTGAGACATCAAGTCATACTTCAATGCATATACAGTATGGAACATCACTAGCAATAAGCACAGAGCAGATGATCTATTATACTTAGTGGTTTGAGAATATCTGCTGCTTTTTGGGCTTAACCGGTAAGGATCAAAATTCACTTCTTGTTTTAGATTTACCTATACTGCCACATACAGAAATAACACATTCACATTTAACAGGCAATGCCTATGCAATGGAAATTCAACACAATGCTATGCAAATTTCTGGCATATGCCAACCGAACTCAGCATTCATCCATCCCAGTGAATATCAGGAAGAGCATGATTTCAACATGATCCTGAACTTGCTTAGTGAGATCCACGGGCAATGACTGCGCTTCAAATTTAAAGTCCTCATGCATTCCAGCAATGAAGCATAAACTTGGTTTGAATCTCCAGCAATGAATCATGCAAATACTTGGGGGCCTATGCCAAGTTAAACATGATGCACGACCAGCAAACCCATTCATTTGGGAGAAGAATGGTTAGGAGCTTAATGTGTAAGTTTGAGGTAATTTATACCTTCTTATTTGATTTTGTATTATTACTTTTAAATCATTTGAACATATTTTCTGTTGTGTTTTAAATAGTTTAGTTTGCTTGTATTCCATCTTTAATGATTATTTTCATCTACCTGTCAAGGTTTATTTGGGGATCTAGGGAAAGACTTGTTCTGGACATTCATATAACAATATTACTGCTATTTCCGCCTTTGGAACTGGCAGCTTCAGGCAGTATATTCACATTGGTAGATTCTTAATAGGGAAGGAAGTATTTAGTAAGTATGTCAGAGTTAAGCTTGTGCAGCTTGCTGTTGATATTAAATTCAGGCCATAGTAGATTTGAAGTTTGTGTTGCACAAATACACTGATTGATTCCTAGAATGAAGGGCTTATCCCATGAGAAGAGATTGGATGGAAGGTCATGTGATTTAACCACACTCAAAGACTTGAGTACATAATTTAGTGCTTGATGAAGTGTTGGTTTGTTTTGGCATTGTCCTGTAATCACTGACTGAGGTGATCTCATCAATACTTAAAATGCTCTGAAAGATTGACAGAGTGGATGCTGAGAAGCTCTTTTCTCTGCCTGTAGAGTCCAAGGCTCGGGCCATGAGCTCAGGATTGTGACAAGGAGAAAGTTCAGTGATTGTCCATCATTGCAACCTGGTTCACCCACTGTAGATTTTAGTCCAAGAGTCACAATTTTATTGATGTCTTCTTATATTGTCAAAGTCTGTGTTCCTTATAGGTTAACCTATGACTGCTTTCAGACTTCACACATGCTGCTGAATTAATTCCCAAATAGTAGCTTTCTGCACAAGATTATAAGAAGAGGCATTTTCTCATTAAATTAGAAACTGTAGGCACCTATTTAAAAGTTCTTCACATCTACTATATTCAGGCATATGTTTTTTATTCTTGCTCATTTTGTCCTTCTGTTATTTTTTGAGTAGGTGCTATAAGAGATAATTGAAAATCTGTAGCTACTAAAAAGATCAATTAATGTATTTTTAAAAGGTCAAGACCAAGCTTTTTAAAGTAAGATTGTGCTCTGGCCAGAAACAATCAAACTATCACATTTAGTTTCCCTTAATTTTGTTTTGACTTGGATGCATAATTATACCATTAACAATAATTACACCTGCCAGAAAATGAAATAAGATACTCTGCTCTGAGTAAAAGAAAACATTGGAGGTACTTTGTTTTAACTAAAGCAAGAACATTTAATCTCCAAATGACATCTCGAGATTACTGCCTGTGCCACGCGACAGTGAGTATAGGAATAGAGGTGGAGAATAAATGTGTGGCTGAGGGATTGGAGCAGGGGGCAGGGATTCAGATTTCTGGATCTTTGGGGCCTCTTTTGGGGAAGGAGTGACCTGCTCAAAAAGGAAGGTTTGCACTTGAATCCCAGGGGGACCAATATCTTGGCGGGACGGTTTGCTAAGGCTATTGGGGAGAGTTTAAGCTAGGATTACTGGGGGTTGGGAACCAAACTGAAGAGACGGAGGAAGAGGCGGTTGGCTCACAAATAGAGAAAGCTTGGAGGTAATGCGAGAGGGAGGATAGGCAGGTGATTGAGAAGGGGTGCACTCAGACCCAAGGTTTGAGATGTGTCCATTTTAATGCAAAGAGTATTATGAACAAAGTGGATGTGCTTAGAGCGTGGATCAGTACTTGGAGCTATGATGCTGTGGCCATTACAGTGATTTAGATGGCTCAGGGCAGGAATGGTTACTTCGAATGCCAGGCTTTAGATGTTTCAGAAAGGACAGGGAGGGAGGCAAACGAGGTAGGGGCGTGGAACTTGTTAATCAGAGATAGTGTCAAGGCCATAGAAAAGGAGGAAGACATGGAGGGATTGTCTCCAGAGTCTCTGTGGATGGAAGTTAGGAACAGGAAGGGATCTTTTTCCCTACTGGCTGTTTTTTTATAGACCACCCAATAGTAACAGAGACATCAAGGAGCAGGTAGGGAGACAGATTCTGGGAAGGTTTAATAATAACAGGGTTGTCGTGTGAGAGATTTTAATTTCCCAAATATCGATTGCCTTGTCCCTAGGGTGAGGGGTTTAGATGGGGTGGAATTTGTTAGGTGTGTTCAAGAAGGTTTCTTGACACAATATGTAGATAAGCCTACAAGTGGAGAAGGTGTTCTTGATTTGGTATTGGGAAGTGAACCTGGTCAGGTGTCAGATCTCTCAGTGGGATAGCATTTTGGAGATAGTGATCACAATTCAATCTCCTTTACCATAACGTTGGAGAGGGACAGTAACAGACAAGTTAGGAAAGTGTTTAATTGGAGTAAGGGGAAATATGAAGCTATCAGACAGGAACTTGGAAGCATAAATTGGGAACAGATTTACAGACAATGTACAGAAGAAATGTGGCAGATGTTCAGGGGATATTAGAGCGGAGTTCTGCATAGGTACGTTTCAATGAAACAGTGAAAGGATGGTAGGGGACTGGAACTGTGGTGTACAAAAGCTGTTGTAAATCTAGTCAAGAAGGAAAGAAAAGCTTATGAACAGTTCAAAAAACTAGGTAATGATAGAGATCTAGAAACCATACCATACCATAGAAACTACAGCACAGAAACAGGCCCTTTGGCCCTT
Organism: Mobula hypostoma; assembly: GCF_963921235.1. Lineage (NCBI taxonomy): Eukaryota > Metazoa > Chordata > Chondrichthyes > Myliobatiformes > Myliobatidae > Mobula > Mobula hypostoma. The sequence continues at coordinate 100,066,452 of NC_086098.1, read as the reverse complement.
CTTGGCTGTGCCGAACCATCTTCTGCCTAGTCCCACTGACATGCACACGGACCATATCCCTCCATACACCTCCCATCCATGTATCTGTCCAATTTATTCTTAAATGTTAAAAAAGAACCCGCATTTACCACCTCGTCTGGCAGCTCATTCCATACTCCCACCACTCTCTGTGTGAAGAAGCCCCCCCTAATGTTCCCTTTAAACTTTTCCCCCCACACCCTTAACCCATGTCCTCTGGTTTTTTTCTCCCCTTGCCTCGGTGGAAAAAGCCTGCTTGCATTCACTCTATCTATACCCATCATAATTTTATATACCTCTATCAAATCTCCGCTCATTCTTCTACGCTGCAGGGAATAAATCCTAACCTATTCAACCTTTCTCTGAAACTGAGTTTCTCAAGTCCCGGCAACATCCTTGTAAACCTTCTCTGCACCCTTTCAACCTTATTTATATCCTTCCTGTAATTTGGTGACCAAAACTGAACACAATACTCCAGATTCGGCCTCACCAATGCCTTATACAACCTCATCATAACATTCCAGCTCTTATACTCAATACTTCGATTAATAAAGGCCAATGTACCAAAAGCTCTCTTTACGACCCTATCTACCTGTGACGCCACTTTTAGGGAATTTTGTATCTGTATTCCCAGATCCCTCTGTTCCACTGCTCTCCTCAGTGCCTTAACATTAACCCTGTATGTTCTACGTTGGTTTGTCCTTCCAACGTGCAATACCTCACACTTGTCAGTATTAAACTCCATCTGCCATTTTTCAACCCATTTTTCCAGCTGGTCCAAGTCCCTCTGCAGGCTCTGAAAACCTTCCTCACTGTCTACTACACCTCCAATCTTTGTATCATCAGCAAACTTGCTGATCCAATTTACCACATTATCATCCAGATCATTGATATAGATGACAAATAACAATGGACCCAGCACTGATCCCTGTGGCACACCACTAGTCACAGGCCTCCACTCAGAGAAGCAATTCTCTACCACCACTCTCTGGCTTCTTCCATCGAGCCAATGTCTAATCCAATTTACCACCTCTCCATGTATACCTACCGACTGAATTTTCCTAACTAACCTCCCATGCGGGACCTTGTCAAAGGCCTTACTGAAGTCCATGTAGACAATATCCACTGCCTTCCCTTCATCCACTTTCCTGGTAACCTCCTCAAAAAACTCCAACAGATTGGTCAAACATGATCTACCATGCACAAAGCCATGTTGACTCTCCCTAATAAGCCCCTGTCTATCCAAATGCTTGTAGATTCTGTCTCTTAGTACTCCCTCCAATAATTTACCTACTGCTGACGTTAAACTCACTGGCCTATAAATACCCGGATTACTTTTCGATCCTTTTTTAAACAACGGAACAACATGAGCCACTCTCCAATCCTCCAGCACTTCACCCGTAGACAGCGACATTTTAAATATTTCTGCCAGGGCCCCTGCAATTTCAACACTAGTCTCCTTCAAGGTCCGAGGGAACACTCCGTCAGGTCCCGGGGATTTATCCACTTTAATTTTCCTCAAGACAGCAAGCACCTCCTCCTTTTCAATCTATACAGTTTCCATGGTCTCACTACTTGATTCCCCCAATTCCATAGATTTCATGCCAGCTTCCTTAGTAAATACAGACGCAAAAAACCTATTTAAGATCTCCCCCATTTCCTTTGGTTCCGCACAAAACCGACCACTCTGATCTTCAAGAGGACCAATTTTATCCCTTACAATCCTTTTGCTCTTAATATACTTGTAAAAGCTCTTTGGATTATCCTTCACTTTGACTGCCAAGTCAACCTCATGTCTTCTTTTAGCCCTCCTGATTTCTTTCTTAAGTATATTCTTGCACTTCTTATACTCCTCAAGCACCTGATTTACCCCCTGTTTCCTATACATTTCATACAACTCCCTCTTCTTCTTTATCAGAGTTGCAATATCCCTTGAGAACCAAGGTTCCTTATTCCTATTCAATTTGCCTTTAATCCTGACAGGAACATACAAACTCTGCACTCGCAAAATTATATTATAAGGCTGACAGGAAGGAGCTTAAGAAAGAAATTAGGAGAGCTAGAAGGGGCCATGAGAAGGCCTTGTCAGACAGGATTAAGGAAAACCCCAAGGCATTCTACAAATATGTTAAAAGCAAGAGGATAAGACGTGAGAGAATAGGACTATTCAAGTGTGACAGTGGAAAAGTGTGTATGGAACCAGAGGAGATAGCAGAGGTACTTAATGAACACTTTTCTTCAGTATTCACTATGGAAAAAGATCTTGGTGATTGTAGGAATGACTTACAGTGGACTGAAAAGCTTGAGCATGTAGATATTAAGAAAGAGGATGTGCAGGAGCTTTTGGAAACCACAATTTGGATAGGTCACCGGGACTGGACGAGATGTACGCCAGGTTACTGTGGGAGGTGAGGGAGGAGATTGCTGAGCCTCTGGCAATGATCTTTGCATCATCAATGGGGACAGGAGAGGTTCTAGAGGATTGGAGGGTTGCGGATGTTGTTCCTTTATTCAAGAAAGGGAGTATAGATAGCCCAGGAAATTATAGACCCATGAGTCTTACTTCAGTGGTTGGAAAATTCAGAATCAGGTTTATTATCACGTGACATGAAATTTGTTAACTTAGCAGCAGCAGTTCAATGCAATACATAATCTAGCAGAGAAAAAAAATAAATTAACAAGTAAATCAATTATGTGTATTGAATAGATTATTAAAAATATGCAAAAACAGAAATACTCTATATTGAAAAAAGTGAAGTAGTTCCAAAGCTTCAAAGTCCATTTAGGAATCAGATGGCAGAGGGGAAGAAGCTGTTCCTGAATCACTGAGTGTTTGCCTTCAGGCTTCTGTATCTCCTACATGATGGTAACAGTGAGATTAGGGCATGCCCTGGGTGCTGGAGGTCTTTAATAATGGATGCTGCCTTTCTGAGATATTGCTTCCTAAAGATGTCCTGGGTGTTTTGTAGGCTAGTATCCAAGATGGAGCTGACTGGATTTACAACCTTCTGCAGCTTCTTTCAGTTCTGTGCAGTAGCCCCTCCATACCAGACAATGATGCAGCCTGTCAGAATGCTCTCCACAGTACACCTATAGAAGTTTTAGAGTGTATTTGTTGACATGCCAAATCACTTCAAACTCCTAATAAAGTATAGTCGCTGTCTTGCCTTCTTTATGACCACATCAAGTTGTTGGGACCAGGTTAGATCCTCAGAGATCTTGACACCCAGGAACTTGAAGCTGCTCAGTCTCTCCACTTCTGATCCCTCTCTGAGGATTGGTATGTGTTCCTTCATCTTACCCTTCCTGAAGTCTACAATCAGCTCTTTCATCTTACTGACGTTGAGTGCCAGGTTGTTGCTGCAGCACCATTCTACTAGTTGGAATATCTCACTCCTGTGCGCCCTTTCGTCACCACCTGAGATTCTACCAACAATGGCTGTATCATCAGCAAATTTATAGATGGTATTTGAGCTATGCCTAGCCACACTGTCATGTGTATATAGAGAGTAGAGCAGTGGGCTAAGCTCACACCCCTGAGGTGCACCAGTGTTGATCGTCAGAGAGGAGGATATGTTATCACCAATCTGCACAGATTGTGGTCTACCAGTTAGGAAGTCGAGGATCCAATTCCAGAGGGAGGTACAGAGGCCCAGGTTCTGCAACTTCTCAATCAGGATTGTGGCAATGATAATATTAAATGCTGAACTATAGTCAATGATGTAGGTGTTTGTGTTGTCTAGGTGTCTAAAGCCGTGTGAAGAGCTATGGAGATTGCGTCTGCCATTGACCTATTGTGACAATAGGCAAATTGCAATGGGTCCAGGTCCTTGCTGAGGCAGGAGTTCAGTCTGGTCATAACCAACCTCTCAAAACATTTCATCACTGTCGATGATGGAGAAGATCCTGAGAGGCAGGATTTATGAACATTTGGAGAGGCATAATATAATTAGGAATAGTTAGTATGGCTTTGTGAAAGGCAGGTTATGCCTTATGAGCCTGATTAAATTTTTTGAGGATGTGACTAAACACATTGATGACTGTAGAGCAGTCGATGTGGTGGATTTCAGCATGGTACCCCATGCAAGGCTTATTGAGAAAGTAAGGAGGCATGGGATCCAAGGGGAAATTGCTTAGTGGATCCAGAACTAGCTTGCCTACTGTAGGCAAAGAGTGGTTGTAGATGGGTCATATTCTGTATGGAGGTTGGTGACCAGTGGTGTGCCTCAGAGATCTGTTCTGGGACCCCTACTCTTCAGGATTTTTATAAATGACCTGAATGAAGAAGTGGAGGGATGGGATAGTAAATTTGCTGATGACACAAAGGTTGAAGGTGTTTTAGATAATGTGGAGGGCTGTCAGAGGTTTCAACAGGACATTGATAGGATGCAAAAATGGGCTGAGAAGTGGCAGAGGGAGTTCAACCCAGATAAGTGTGAGCTGGTTCATTTTGGTAGGTCAAATATGATGACGGAATTTAGTTTTAATGGTAAGACTCTTGGCAGGGTGGAGGATCAGAGATATCTTGGGGTCTGAGTCCATAGGACACTCCAGGCTGCTGCGTAGGTAGACTCTGTGGTTAAGAAGTCATACAGTGCATTGGCTTTCATTAATTGCAGGATTGAGTTTCGAAGCCCAGAGGTAATGTTGCAGCTGTATAGGACTCTGGTCAGACCCCATTTGGAGTACTGTGCTCAGTTCTGGTCGCCTTACTACAGGAAGAATGTGGAAACCGTAGAAAGGGTGCAGAGGAGATTTACAAGGATGTTGCCTGGATTGGGGAGCATGCCTCATGAGAATAGGTTGAGTGAACTCATGTTTTTTTTCCTTGGAGCGACAGAGGGTGAGAGGTGACCTGATAGACATGTATAAGATGATGAGAAACATTGATTGCGTGGATAGTCAGAGGCATTTTCCCAGAGCTGAAATGGCTAGCATGAGAGGGCTCAGTTTTAAGTTGCTTAGAAGAAGCTACAGATGAGCTATCAGGGGTAAGTATTTACGTAGAGAGTGGTGAGTGTGTGGAATGGGCTGCCGGTGACGGTGGTGGAGGCAGATACAATGGGGCCTTTTAAGAGACTCCTGGACAGGCATATGGAGCTCAGAGAAATAGAGGGCTATGGGTAACCCTAGGTAATTTCACACATAAGGACATGTTCAGCACAGCTTTGTGGGCCAAAGGGCCTGTATTGTGCTGTAGGTTTTCTATGTTTCTATGCAGCATTTACCCCTGCAGAAACTGATGAGAGTTATGGACACAGGTCAGCACATCATGGATACCAGTCTCCCCTGCATATATTCTGTCTGCAACACTCACTTCCACAGTAAAGCAGGCAACATAATCAAAGACTCACCACTCCCATTGGGCTAGAGATATAAAAGCCAGCAAGTACATAACACCAGAGTCAAGGTTAGCTTCTATCCCACTTGCATAAGACTGTTGAATGGTTCCCCTCTATGATAAGGTGGACTCTTGACCTCACTATCTACCTTGCACCTTATTGGCTACCTCTACTGTACTTTGAAACACAAACCCTTCATTCTGCATTATGTTGTTGTTTTCCTTTGTGCTATCTCAATTAACTGATATGATGGAATGATTAGTATGGATGGCTTCCAAAACAATGCTTTCACTGTATTTGGGTGCATGTGAACATAATAAATCAATTTGCCAATTTACCAGAAGCACTAACTGATGTGACAGTGCCAAAGATGAAACTTGTAAAAAGTATTGAAACAGTGAACAGGATGCACCTCTTGATTGTCCTTGATTGTTTAGTTTATCCTGGGTAGTCGCTGAGTCATACAGAATAGAAATCCACCCTTTGGCCCAAGTCAGTGCTGACTATCAAATTTAATATTTATTTATATTAAATCTATGTACATTAAACCAAGTTTATTTTATCTATACAGTTAATTCAGACATATCAGGACCCGTACATCTTGTTCCAACTAAGAGGTACCCCAGATAGGTGAAGTTACATGGAAATAGTTAAAAATGTGTAAAAATGACAAACTACTGTTTAACCGAGTAACAAATTATGGATTTAAATGAAATACAGACTAAATTAGAACACTAACAATGATTCTACAGTATTACAAAACTGCAGTTCCTAATAGTTATTGACAGAGGAATTTATTCAGTGTGTGCTGCCTTGTCAATGTACAAAATCAACGCAGACAATGGACTGCCATCAGACAATCCTTTCAATGATTGCATCCTCCAAATCTTCATTTTCATTGTAACCTTCAAGATGATAGTTGATACCTTCAAATTCTTTGTAGTTCCTAACTCAGTGAAGTAGGGAAATTGTTTCTTTTTCACTCCCAGTCATTTCTAGCATCTCCAAGCCTGAATGCTTGAAACTGCAGTGAACAAAATGGTTCCAAATTGTCTTACTGCTTATTTCTTACAAACTATCAGTGACAAAAATCCCTGCTTTTTAAAGACAAACACATGCAACTGATGCTATTTAAAAACTATTCACTCTAAGCACGGTGTAGTGTATAATTGCCACACAGGTGCAAGCGGTTGACACTCATTAGAAACTTTGGCAATGGTCTCTATTTAAATAGCATTGTGTCCCAAATAAACAAAGGGTATTCCAGCTATTTTCTTGATTAGTATTTGTTCTTTAAGAGTTGTCCTAAATAAGCAGCTGTCCCAATTAACTAATGGCACAAGTAACCAGAATCCTCCGTATTTGTCAGTACCTCCAGTTGAACTTTGTCTTTTTGTGTGTTTTCCCCATAGCTGTCAGTCTGTGGTTTTGTATCACCACGTGCTCTTGTATGTTTTCATGCCATATGTGCTCCTGTCCCCACTCCTGCTCTACTCCGGCCCCTGTATTACTGAGTACTCCACCTCTCACCTGTTTCTCGTTATTACCTGTTTTGCTGCCACTTCTGTCTCATTGTGTTCCACCTATTATCTGCCTCTCTGTTTATTGCTCAGTGTATTTCAGTCCCGTGTTTTCACCTGTTTGTTGCCAGATTGTGCCAGTGAATTTTCCTGAGCTTTTCCAGCATTCGTATTTGTACTCTGTCCATCTGAATATTGACTCTGTCTGTTTCCCAATTCTGTTTTTTGGATTTCTCTGGATGTTTTGATCTCTGCCTGAATTTTGATGCCGACCTTGTTTGCACCTCGGGGTTTGTTACTCAATTAATATCACTGTGCGCACAGTACTGGGACTACGATTGGATCCCTGCTCCAGTGTCCTGACTATTTCCATTAACTTCTCTCCAGATTCTACCACTCACCTAGACCAGAAGCAACTTATAGTGGCTAACTAACCTATCAAACTGTATGTCTTTGGGATGAGAGAATCTCACTGGGCTACAGGGAGAATACGCAAACTGCCCATCGCCAATGCAAGAGATCAGGATTGAACCCGAGTGGCTGTAATTGTGAGGCAGCAGCTTCAACAGTACTTTTGTACAGGCACTGTGTTATGTCCCCACTGATCACATTTCTCACAAAACTCGTATAGAACAAATTGCTTTGAAGCTCAGCAGTTGTTCCACTGACAGAAGAAAATTCCCAAGACAGTATGATTAACTGGCTAATCTATTTTTCATGTTATTGATTGATGGAATAATATTGAGAAGGATGTGCTGAGAATTATCTTCTCTTTAAACTGTACCATAAGGATTTTTACATCTGCCTCAAACAGGTGATTAGGGGTATAAGTTTTATCTAAAGCCTTGCACAGGCTTTATCCAATGTCTTACAAAGTAGAAAGTGTAACATTCCATCCGACCATTGCACTTTGACCAAGTGTTAAGGTCTTGGAAGTCTGGCTTCAACCATTGATCCTATAGACAAATTAAATTCAGCAATACACACTAAATACTAGAGGAACTAAGCAGGTCAGGCAACACCCATGAGGGAAATAAACAGTCATTTAGATTTAACCTTCAGATCCAGAAGTTCATCAGCAGCAGCCGGAATGTTGATAAGATGACCAGACAGACTGCTTCCGTACAGGACCCTCTGATTGGCAGTCATGCTTATGTCCTGCTGGGGATATTTAATCTACATATCTGGCTAGTTAAGCTTTAACCGGAAAGCTTATGAGTTCCTCTTAGCTATGATTGATAATAGAAGTTTCTAATAAGATCTTGTAGATGACAAGGACTCCTAGAAACCGTTGTGATACAGATTCAAAGATTGTAGCTTGACAGCCCCTCTTCTTTATAAGGAGAACAGAGAGATACATGCTGCCTTGACTTTGATGGACACCTAAGTCTTAAGCAAGTGCCAAAGCAAATCTTTGGCAATTTACATGCCGACTTGATTTTCACTTAAAACATCAATGGATTTGATTACATAAAGATGATAGCTTAAGGACAGGCACTTAAGCTTACATATTTATTGGACCTTCCCCCAACCCTCCTGATCTATTCTATCAGTGTAACCTTCTCATCCTATTTCCTTCTTGTGCTCTACAGCTTCAACTTAAGACCATTTATGTTTAGCAAAGTTTGAGTTTATTGGAGAGTGATGATTAATGGGGATGTATGGAGTGGGCAGTAATGTAATAGAACGTATATGCTTCTAAAGAATACTCTAGTGTAGCACATGTGCACTACAGGGCTGTGCGCTTAGCCCCCTGTTCAACATATTTTATAATCATCAAAGAATAGGTAATGCTCCATTGCCTTCTACCCTATCAATGTTCCTTGTAGTTTTACTTGCTTCAATAGGTCACTCTTTGTTCCAAGGAGAATCACTCCGCCCCTCACTCTCTACTCATAGCTGAAACACTCCATTCCAGTCAACATACAGTGAATACCCTCTGCATCCTCTACAGCACAATCATATTCTTACCTATTTTAAGTGAAAGGTTTGATAATGGCTGTGTGGTTGAGATGATGTTTTCTGGGAACTTACAAATTGAATTATGAGAACATATGCTCTGCACTGTATAAGGTCCGACTCCAGAATCTGCAAATTTCCGCTGAATCTTCTCACCAAAAAGATAGGACACACAGCCACCAATGCACTGTTTGGTTCGAGCTTGTGTTTTGATATAGTGCAATGTACTTAGTGTTAAGGTTACCATGGTAAAGTGGCTTGCAGTACTTGGAAACCATAAGGTATGTCATGAGTCATCCTATAGTGTTACATGTGTGAGGGTTCATTAGGGAAAATATTATTAAAAGTACTCATTAATTGAAATTATCAATTTCAATGATGGGCTGGTATGAATTGAACATTGGAGGAAGATAATTATATGATATTCAGCAACTTACTGCCCTCAAATGATCACGTGAGGTTATTGATTTTTTGGCAATGGTGCTTATTTGGATATTAACACCCTGACACTAACTTTTTTCTGGACTGCCTGAGTTTGAAACAGTCTTATTGCTTGCATAACCTCAAACAGGAATGGTCTTCTGGCCCACCAACTTTTAAGCCTTTGGTCTTTCACTGGAACAAAGACACGTAATGAACCCTTTAAAATTCATGGATAATGAAAAGATGAGCAGTGAAGATTGTTTCTACTCTGGTCAGAAAGAAAAGCACAGATTATCAAATTCAGTAAAAGAATAAAAGATTAAGAGCAAATAGAACAGAAGGATGAACAAGCCACAAAACCTACTGAAACTGCTGCAACAAGATCAAGACCAAACTCAATCTCAAATTCACATTCCCTACTTTATTCCATATCCCTAGTTTTATTGGGTACAAAAATCCACTAATCTCATCCTGGCCTGACAAACCAGAATATTGAAAGAAATAGAGGCTGAGCAGAAACGTGAAATATACCTAAACTTCGGATTGATGAAGAATTGATGCAGACCTCACTGTTTTATTCTGAAACTCATCACTTTTTATATACGATGATGGTATTTCCCCAGTTAACATTGAGTTCTCTATGCAGGCATTATGTTATCATTGGAGAAAGCATCCAGACCATGCTTGCTTTTTGCAGCTGCTATCAGGAAAGAGACACAGAAGCGTTAGGTCTCGCATTACTTATTTCAGGAACCATTGTTACACTTCATCAACCAGGCTCCTAAACCGGTGCAAATAACTTCACCCACTTCAACAGTGACCTGATTTGACAACCTACAGACTCACTTGCAAGGTCTTTACAACACATGTTCTCAGAAGTTTTACTTATTTATTCACTTTTATTATTATTATTATTATTATTTTATTTTTGTATTTGCACAGTTTGTTTTCTTTTGCACCTTGGTTGTTTGTCAGCCTTTGTGTGTAGTTTTTCATTGATTCTATTGTATTTCTTTGAACTACTGTGAATGCCTGCAAGAAATTGACTCTTAGGTGATAGATACGTAATTTGACAGTAAATTCACTATGTACTTTGAACGTATTCATTAGCAAAGGAGTTATTATTATCTACCCGATCTATATCTCTAACAGGTTAACCCTCAGCCTCCTTTCTTCCAGGTAAAACAAGCCCAATCTATCTAATCTCTCCCCACTATTAGTCCTTCAATCCAGGAGACATCCTGATGAATTTTGTCTGCTACCTCTCTAGTGCAATCACATCCTTCCTTTAGGGCATTGAGCGTGGTCTAAACAGTAATTTGTAAAGTTGCGACATAACTTCCCAACTTTTATATTGTATGCCTAGCCTATTAAGGCAAACAAGCTATCTGTCTATTTCATCACCCTATCTACTTGTGTTGCCTCTTTCAGGGAAGTACGAACTTGATCACAAGGGCTCTCTGCTCATTAATATTCCTCAATGCCCTACAATATAATGCATATGACCTACTTTAATTTGACTTCTCAAAGTGTATCACAATACACTTGTCATTATTAAATTCCATCTGCCAATTTTCCATCCAATTTTCTATTGGTCTGTATTCTGCCGTAGCTTTAGACAACCTTCCTTACTATCTAAAACTTATGTCTCATCTGCAGAATTACTAATCATTCACATCAAAGACATCAATATATATCACAAGCAACGTGGTCTCAGCACAAAGCCTGCAGTGTGTCACTGGGCACAGATTACCATTCAGAATAACATCTTTTCACTACCACATTCTGCTTCCTATCACCAAGTCAATTTTGGATCCAATTAACCAGCTAATTTTAGATTTATGTGCCTAATGTCTGGACCAGTGTACCAAATGAAACTCTGTCAAAAGCCTTTCTATAGTTCATGTATATTATGCCTGCTACCTTTTCTGCATAATTACCTCTTCAAAAGGACATTTAGCCTTTTCAATGTCTATGTTATTAAATTTATAAGCTTAAATTTGTGTACATTCTTCATTTCTTTAGAGAAAAGATACTCAGTCTATTTTTTTTCTTTCTTTGCTTCAGGAATTAGAGACATAGAGTCATAAGAGGCATAATTTATGGGAACCAACCCTTCAGCACAACTCATCCATGCAAACTATTGCTCATTGATCTAGTCTCATCTGCCCACATCAGGCCCGCAGCCCTCTAAAGCTCTCCTATCCATGTATTTATCTAGGTGGTTTTAAGTATTGTTAATGTGTCCAACTCAGCCTCTATTTCCGGTAGCTCATTCCAAATACATGTAACGTGCCATAAGGTTTCACTGTTAATGTAATGGTTTTTATGTAATGTTCACTGCTGAAGTAATGATTTCTCTGTAGCAGCAATATTTGGGTTATGGCTGGAGATAACAGGATTATGGATGCATGTTAGCCAATCAGGATTTTGTTGCCCTGTCTTGTGACTCTGGAAGTAGTTGATTTTGCGGGCTTTTGCCAAAGGGAGAGAGATGAAGAGAGAAGACGCGAATGGAGTGATTTGGTAGACCGCTGGACGGGGTGGTATCGGACCGAGGGTCCGTAGGGCAGCGATGACTGGAGGAGGTCGATGGGGATCGTTCAGCCTATGAGTGAGCTCCAACTTTGTGCACAGACTGTTTAATAAGATTTGGGCCTTTTTTTAATATTTCATTTCTCTACTAACCATATAGTCAAAGTAAGAGTTATAAAGCTTAATCATTTAATCGCATATTATATACTGTTTGTTATTTTGGGGTAGTGATTTGTAACAGGGGAAACATCATGTAGCATCCAAACGAGATTTCTTAAGTTTGGCTGGGCAGGGGGGGGGGTTATCATCCCCTATATTAAGCTGCTAGGCGAAGCGAGTGTTATATGCGCAACACCCTTTGCCCAAAGAAGCTGCCCCTGATGTCCCTTTTAAATCTCTTGCCTCGAATCTTAAACCAATGCTTTTGTTTTTTTTTAGCACCCTCTCCTTGGACAGATGACTATGTATTTTTATCTCGTTTGGTGGTGGAGTGGAGATACATCTCTATCAAAGGATGTATAGGGTGTCCTTCCCTCCACTGACCTGCAGGTTGCCCTTGGGAAAGATATGGCTTCCTGATCAGGGTCATATGATTCCATGGGAGCACGTGGTGGATGATCCTTTGAGCCTCCGGTGCATATCATCAGTCCTGGTTATGCGACCATTGATGCCAGGCAGTGGTCAATCTCTGAAGAGTATTGATAATGGCTGCGGTCACCCATCTTGTAAAGACACTACCCAGAAGGCAATATCAAACACTTCTCGAGAAAAAACTAGTCAAGGACAATCATGGTCATGAGACCATAATCGTCTATGTCATACGACGCAGCACATAATGATCTTAGATCAGATTACCCCTCAATCTCCTGTCTTCCAGGAACAAATGTCTCAGTTTACACAACTTTTTGCTGTAACTCAGGCCTTTTAATATTCTGGAAATATCCTGGACAATTTAAAAAAAAATCACTGCTGTATTTCTATCTCCAGGCACTTTGAGATATGCTAGTGATATGTCTACTTTACAGATATATTGAATTTTTCCTTTATTTCATTGCTGTCATTAATTGAATTAATTTCAAACACAATTGGTGTTATTTATAAGTTCTGAATTTTTAAAAATTTCTATATCCAAATAGTTAATAGAAAAGGAGAACGTTGACAGCCCACACATCAAGAATTGTAAATCGCAGTAATCATATTTTTGTTCTGGATAGCACATAAGCGCTGCTCTCTGATTTCTTTTCTGTTGCCAGTTTACTATTCACTCTGATTGTTTTCTCTGACTTCATCTGTTGTGATCTTAGTCACAAGACTACCAAGGTGGGATGTATGGGGTGTCCAGGGAGGGTTAGCACCTTTGGAGAAGGGGCCTGTTGGGTCTATTCCAGGACAACACTCTTATCTTTCATCCCCACCAGACATTCAGCTCTCACCTGTGGTTCCAACTAGCTGTTTGCACGTGACAGCTGACACACTCCAGTACATCCCCTTGACAGATGGGCTAAACTACGTGAGAGTAGCCAGTGGTCTAACAACCCAGTGAGAAAGGGACATGCCTGTCCTAGCTTGCGAAGTCACCTCTACCAGACCGGGCAGATGAGATCCAACAGCCAGGAAGGCGTCTCTGCAGTGCTGAATGGAGAGGGAAGGGCGTGACAAAGCCTAGAAATGGCCATGGTTATCCATTACAACTAAGAAAAGACCCCATTTGTGATGCTTGTTTGTAGTACTGGATCCGGACCTCTGAAGTCGAGAGAGTGAAACCGTCTTTTTACCTTATAAGCTCTCCTGCACTGATTTCCTGTCATAATCAGACATGACAGACAACACCACCACCAAGAAGTGCCGGAGGATTGGAGAGTGGCTCATGTTGTTCCGTTGTTTAAAAAAGGATCGAAAAGTAATCTGGGAAATTATAGGCCGGTGAGTTTAACGTCAGTAGTAGGTAAGTTATTGGAGGGAGTACTAAGAGACAGAATCTACAAGCATTTGGATAGACAGGGGTTTATTAGGGAGAGTCAACATGGCTTTGTGCGTGGTAGGTCATGTTTGACCAATCTGTTGGAGTTTTTCGAGGAGGTTACCAGGAAAGTGGATGAAGGGAAGGCAGTGGATATTGTCTACATGGACTTCAGTAAGGCCTTTGACAAGGTCCCGCATGGGAGGTTAGTTAGGAAAATTCAGTCGGTAGGTATACATGGAGAGGTGGTAAATTGGATTAGACATTGGCTCGATGGAAGAAGCCAGAGAGTGGTGGTAGAGAATTGCTTCTCTGAGTGGAGGCCTGTGACTAGTGGTGTGCCAGAGGGATCAGTGCTGGGTCCATTGTTATTTGTCATCTATATCAATGATCTGGATGATAATGTGGTAAATTGGATCAGCAAGTTTGCTGATGATACAAAGATTGGAGGTGCAGTAGACAGTGAGGAAGGTTTTCAGAGCCTGCAGAGGGACTTGGACCAGCTGGAAAAATGGGCTGAAAAATGGCAGATGGAGTTTAATACTGACAAGTGTGAGGTATTGCACGTTGGAAGGACAAACCAACGTAGAACATACAGGGTTAATGGTAAGGCACTGAGGAGTGCAGTGGAACAGAGGGATCTGGGAATACAGATACAAAATTCCCTAAAAGTGGCGTCACAGGTAGATAGGGTCGTAAAGAGAGCTTTTGGTACATTGGCCTTTATTAATCGAAGTATTGAGTATACGAGCTGGAATGTTATGATGAGGTTGTATAAGGCATTGGTGAGGCTGAATCTGGAGTATTGTGTTCAGTTTTGGTCACCAAATTACAGGAAGGATATAAATAAGGTTGAAAGAGTGCCGAGAAGGTTTACAAGGATGTTGCCGGGACTTGAGAAACTCAGTTACAGAGAAAGGTTGAATAGGTTAGGACTTTATTCCCTGGAGCGTAGAAGAATGAGGGGAGATTTGATAGAGGTATATAAAATTATGATGGGTATAGATAGAGTGAATGCAAGCAGGCTTTTTCCACTGAGGCAAGGGGAGAAAAAAACCAGAGGACATGGGTTAAGGGTGAGGGGGGAAAAGTTTAAAGGGAACATTAGGAGGGGCTTCTTCACACAGAGAGTGGTGGGAGTATGGAATGAGCTGCCAGACGAGGTGGTAAATGCGGGTTCTTTTTTAACATTTAAGAATAAATTGGACAGATACATGAATGGGAGGTGTATGGAGAGATATGGTCCGTGTGCAGGTCAGTGGGACTAGGCAGAAAATGGTTCGGCACAGCCAAGAAGGGCCAAAGGGCCTGTTTCTGTGCTGTAGTTTCTATGGTTCTATGGTAAGAAATACCTCATCAAATACTTCTTGAAAATTGAAATTAATCATTCATATTGAAGAAACTTTTCTATTATAGCTTCAAAAATCTTAATAGTAATGCACAATCCTCAACTTTGCTGTCTGATTTCATGTTGGCTGCTCTGAATTAAATTTTATTTTTATTACATTGTGTTATATATTCCCATCTTTGTCATTTTAATCGGTCTATACCTAACTTTTCTCAATCCTTTAAGTATATATGTAATTCCATATATACATTTTTCCCCATATATCCCTTTTTTCTCTAGAATTATTTATTTTTCTTATTAATATATTTAAATATGTAATTGGACTGTTGTTTTCCCTTCCATGGCTTTGTTTTAAAAAGCAATTCCCATTTTTTTGTCTTTATGTCTTTATTTTTTTAAATCTTTTTATCTGTTACATCCAACATGTTGATATCCCTGGTACATACTGGCAATATATTTCTTTAATTTTGCTGTAGTTTTGCTATTATCTGTGAGCTTACTGTGAATCTTCTTTAGTACCACCATCACTATGCTGATATCTTCTTTCTATTTATTTAATGGCATGGCTTCAAACATTAACTTCTTCTCTTTCCACTGATGGTGTTGTCTATTTCAAACATTTTTTGCTTTATTTTACCTTTTCAGCATATTTAGAATTTTGCTTTTCATTTATAGATCTGTAGAATAAGTTAATTTTTAATATCTGCCCTTCTAACTGATTTCTTTCTTTGTCCTTTTGTACTACCTCTCCATTCCATTTACCCATTACCTACCCGTACATCCCTTCCTTCAGTTTTAATTACCTTATATCTCATTATTTATTCAAAATGATTTATTATTGTCTTCCAAAACTTACTTTCCCTGCATGCTATTTATTGGCATTTTAAATGTTTTCCACTGCTCTTCCATTGTCTCTGCCAATAAATTCTTAAAGATTATTTTCCCTTGTTCAATTTTTGTCTCCAAAAGTATAAAAAATATTAGTCCTTGTTTTTATTATTTTGTTGTTGATTTTTCCTTAATCTTTATTTCTGATCACTGGTGCTACAATGTCATCCCACATTTAATTCTCTTAATGATTCTGGTTTATTTTTTACATAAGTTCTAAGAATCCTTTAAAGAATGTCAGTTTGCTGAATACTCCTAATAATATCCTATAAGGTAGTAATTTATTTATCACTGAAATCCATTGCAAGTCTGTTGCAAGATACCACTGGTATCTCAGATCTTACACACATTCACACTGCACTTTCATTTCTGTTATAGGATGATGCTGAGATCCAAAAGTTTAATATCCTGCCAGTCAGGTTGCTTAATTGTTTGTATTGAAATTCCTGTCATTTCATTTTGAAGCTTTCGTTTTCTTGAGCTGCACAAGTTGATTTAAAGTATGCAACTTGCCAGTGAAGTAAAGCTTGTGAGTTTCTTGCAGTTCTCACACCGTGAGTTTCTCACAAACCTTTGTGTTTGTGAGTTCATTAGAATGTGTATTATACACTAAGGACACATTCAATGTTAAAGGCATTTAATGTGTTTTTCTGCAATATGCATTATTACCCAACTATAAAGCAAAGGTCATGAATAATAGAATATGTTGTAGAATTCACTGCCCATTAACAACAGGATTTATTATATATTAGTACGAAGTGTAAATGTCTGTCCCAATGCACTGATCACTCCTTTGAGGATAATCTTCAATGTCAATACCACTCCCTCTTTCTTCTGAGTTAAAGTCCCACATCTTCTCTTCTTATATATCCATTGCTTTATTGATGTTTCTTGCCTAAAGGCAAAGATAAACAGAAGCAGTGCCTAATATCAGTGGTCCTGAAGATAAAAGTGTATGACATGAATGACTTTAAAGTCTTAAGCAACAAATTTAATGTAAATTCTACTTCATGATGAAATATTCAATGGGTTACATAGCAGAAACAATCGGTAGCATTATTAAATTTCATGTTGATTAGCCAACATGTAAAGTGACTTTTGCTAAGCAGTATTTCCAACGGTAGATGTGAACCAGTTTGATTCATACTGTAATCCGGAGAGTAAATTAAGGCAATAATGATTATCATTATAAGGCAATAAGACACAGCAACAGAATTTGGCCATTTGGCCCATCAAGTCTGCACCATTCCATCATGATTGATTTATTATCCCTCTCAACTGCATTCTCCTGCCTTGTCCCCATAACCTTTGATGCCCCTTAGTATTCAAGAGCCTATCAACTTCCACTTTAAATATCCTCAAAGACTTGACCTCCAAAGACGTCTGTGGCAATGAATCCTACAGATTCACCACCCTCTAGCTCAGGGGTCCCCAACCTTTTTTGCACCGCGGACTGGTTTAATATTAATAATATTCTTGCAGACTGGCCGACCAGGTTGGGGGGGGTGGAGGGGTGGGTGTTAATCACGACCGGAATATAGGTGATATATAGTCAACTATAAGTCACTTATAAGTGGGGAATACACTCAATTTCATTTCTAAAGGGGTTTATCTAATGAATTTAATATTAAACACACAGCACGTATTTTCCTTGCATGAATATAGTGATAAATCAATTATAACAGTGGTCCCAAACCTCAGGGCCCCGGACCGAAACATTGCCATGAAGAATGCAGCAGTACAGCGGTGGCCAGAACACATCCAGCACATCTTTAAGAAAAAAGCCGAAATAAACAAGCTAATTGATTAGGTGTTGCCCGACACATAAATGTCGGCCCAGATCAGAAGCGACGCAGTCATGAATCACCTCTGATCTGGACCGAAATTTACATGCCAGGTGGCACCTAATTAGCTTGTTTATTTCAGCTGTTTTCTTAAAGATGTGCTGGGTGCGTTCTGGCTGCCACTGTAGCGCTGCATTCTTCGCGGCCCGGAGGCTGGGGACCACTGAATTATAAGGCACTTATAAGTTAATAGCATCCTAACATTTTAAGTAACATTTGGATATTAAACACACAGCGCATATTTTCCTCGAATGAACATATAAAATCATTGCAACACACCAATATCGTTGAATCAGTGGGAGCCCTGGGCTTGTTTTCCTGCAACAAGACGGTCCCATTGAGAGGTGATGTGGGACAGCGATACTCGAAGGGGGTTCCTTATGTCCAGTCTATTCCACAATTTAGTTTTCGTTGCATTCATTGCAGAAAACTCCGCTTTGCAGCGATATGATGTTGGAAATGGAAGCAACATTTTCAGTGCTTTCGTGGCTATCTCAGGATATTCAGCCTTGACTTTGATCCAGAATGCCAGCAGAGATGTTCTGTCAAACATACTATTCAGCCCACCGTCATTTGCCAGCTCGAGGAGTTGGTCTTTTTCCTGCACTGACATGGAAGATTCACCAGAAACATTCACAAATGGGTCATGGACCCATTCCTTTGCACATCTTGAGTCTCTGATGACCTTGCATGTGTTAAAGTTCAACAGCGGGCGTGACAGGGAGTGAGGAAAGTTGCAGCTGATTCATACCATTTCATATCGTCAAATCATATTGTTTCCTCGCGGCCCAGTAGCACATGCTTTGCAGCCCGGTGATTGGGGACCTCTGCTCTAGCTAACAAAATTCCTCCACATCTGTTCCAAAGAGATGTCTCACATCAATTGCAGGCAAATTGCTGGAAAAAATTCTCAAGGACAGGATATACGAACATTTGGAAACCCATGGCCTAATTAGGGAGAACCAGTAAGACTTTGTGCATTCCTGGTCATGCCTTAATGCCTTGATTGACCAGAGAGATTGATGAGGGTAGGGCAACTGATGTTGTATACTTGGACTTTAGTAAGACATTTGGCAAAGTCCCTCATGGGAGTCTAATCCAAGAGATTAAAATGCATGGAATCCGCCTCAAATTGGCTGTTTGGATTTGGAACTGGCCAATGCATTGAAGACAGGGCAGTGGTTGAAGGGACTTATTCGAGCTGGAGGTCTGTATTTAGTGGAGTTTTGCCAGGATCTTTGCTGGGACCTCTGCTGTTAGTAACATATATGAATGATCTGGATGAAAATGTGGATGGGTGGGTTAGTAAATTTGTGGATAATACTAAGATTGGTGGAGCTGTGGATAGTGTAGTAGTATGGCAAAAAATACAGCATGATATAGACCATTTGCAGATATTGGCTAAGAAATGGCAGATGGAGTTTCACCCAGATAAATGTGAGGTTTTGCACCTTGGTAGGGCAAATGCATAGAGGCAGTACACTGTTAAGGACAGGATTCTAAAGAGTGTTGCCGAGCAGAGAGATCTTGCATCCAAGTTCATAGCTCTTTGAAAGTGGCAACACAGGTCAATATTTATGGAATGTTTGCTTTTACTAGTCAAGCCACTGAGTTCAAAAGTCAGGTGGTTATGTTGAACCTTTTAAAACTCTGGTTAGGCAACATCTGGAGTATTGTATACAGTTCTGGTCACTTCACAATAGACATAATTTTGAGGCTTTGGGGATGGTGCAGAAGAGGTATACTAGAACACTGCCTGATTTTGAGGACGTGCTATCACAAGCTGGATAAACTTGGGTTGTTTTCTCAGTAGCATCAGAGGCTGAGGTGATCTGATAGAGATTTACAAGATTATGAGAGGCATAGAGAGAGTGGACAGAGAGCATCTGTTTTGTGGGGTTGAAATGTCTCGTACCAGAGGACGTGTTGAAAGTGAGAGTGGATAGGTGTAAGGGGGATGTGAGGGGTAAGTTTTTTACTCAGAGGCATGGATGCCTGAAATGCACTGTCTGATAAGGCGGTGGAGGCAGATACTTTGGAGACTGTTAAGAGAGGTTTGGATAGGCACATGAATACAAGGAAGATGGAGGGATATGGACATTCTGTATGTAGGAGAGGTTAATGTTTGGGTGTTTTTGATATGCATCTCAACTGGTCCACCACACACTGTGGGGCGGAATGGCCTGTTCCTGAGCAGTACTGTTCTTTGTTCCATGTTCCATATTCTATGTCCTATTCTGAGGCTATACTTATCAGTTAATAACTCATCAGGGGTGATTAATAAGTTCGTGGCCTAAGGTAGATGGAGATGAGTTATTAAATTCAAACTTTCTGCATAATCACTCAAAGAGTTGAACTGCATGTGCATATAATGAGAGCTGTATTAACTCATCTCCTTCTACCTTAGGCCACGAACTTATCAGTCACCCATCTGGAGGTCCAAGATCCGTATGCTCCACGACCTCTGGACTAAGTGTTTAAATGTAGGAGGGGATTATATTGAAAAATAAATATGCTAGGTTTTCTAAAATTGACTCCTTCTACCTTAGGCCAGAAACATATCAATCACCCCTCGTAGATTTAGGGGAAAAATCAAACATAAGACCATACAACATAGGAGCAGAAATAGGCCATTCGGCTGAACTAGTCTTCTCTGCCATTCCAGCATGGCTGATTTAGCATTCCTTAACCCAATTCTCTTGTCTTTTCTCTGTCACCTTTAACACCCTGACTAATAAAGAACCTATGAACCTGTGCTGTAAATAAAATGAATGACTTAGCTTCCACAGCTGTCTAAGGCAATGAATTCCAGATTCATTATCCTCTGGCTGAAGAACTTCCTCCTCATCTCTGTTCTAAATGAATGTCCTTATATTCTGAGACTGTGCCCTCTGGTCTACATCTGCATTCTTTCTACCAAAGTGCATAATCATACATTTCCCTACACTGTATTTCATTTCATCTGCCACTTCTTTGCCCATACACCTTATTTGGCTAAGCCTTTCTCTAGACTCGCTGCTTCCTCAACATCACCTGCCCCTCCACCTGTTTTTTATGTTATCCACATACTTGATCATACAGCCATCAACTGCATCAACAAGATGACTAACATACAACGTGTAAAGAAGTGGACTGAAAAGAGACCGCTGTGAAACCACTAAACTAAACACCAGAAGCCAGCCAGAAAAGGCCCTCTATTATCTCTCTTTGCCTTCTGCCACAAGTCAATCTTTTCTCTATGGTCGTCTCTTTCCTGTAATAATGTGTTTACCTTGTTTATCAGACTCATGTGTGGCATCTTGTCAAAGTCCTTCTGAAAATCTAAGTAAACAGCATCCACTAACTCTCCTTTGTCTATCCTACTGTTATTTACTCAAAGAATTCCAACAGATTTGTCAAACAAGATTTCCCTGAAGAAAACCATGCTGACTTCAGCCTATTTTATCATGTATCCCAAAACTTCTTTTTTAATTATGGAGTTTCGCATTTTTGCCAACCACTGAAGTCAGATTAACGGGCCTATGATTTTGAGTCTTTTGCCTTCCTCCCTTCTTAAAGAGTGAAGCAACATTTGTGATTTTCTATTCCTCTGGAACCTATCCAGAATGTAATGTTTTTTGAAATATCACTACTTATACGTCCACAGTATCTTCAGTTACTTCCTTCAGAACCCTGGCCCAGGTGATTTATCCACCTTCAGACTGTTGAGCTACCCAAGTATGTTCTCCTTTGAACTAGTGACTGCCATCACTTCTGTACTTAACATCCTCAAATTTCTGGCATGCTCTCTGAATCTTCCACAATGCAGAGTGACACAAAGTGCCTATTCAGTTCATCTGCCATATCCTTGCCCCCAGCCATTACTACCCCTCCAGTGGCATTTCCAGCAGTCTGATATCCACTCTTGCCTCTCTTTTGCTCTTTCTCTCTTGCACTATCAGAAAAATACTTTTAGTATTCTCTTTTATATTATTAGCCAACTTAATTTCATATTTCATCTTCTCTCTCAATTTTTTTTTAGTTGCACTTTGTTGGCTTTTAAAGTTTCCTAATCATTTGGTTTCCACTATTTTTTCCTATATTGTATGCCTTCTCTTTTGCATTTATGTTGTCTTTGACGTTCAACCAGAGTTGCCTCACTCTTCCTTTAGAGTATTTCTTCTTTGGGATGAACCAATCCCACATCTTCCAACTTACCTCCCGGATCTCCAGCCATTGCTGCTCCACCATCATCCCTGCTAGTACCCCTTCTAATTGTCTCTGGCCTACTCCTCTTTCATGCCTTTCTAGATCCCTTTACCAACTATAATATCAATACATCCAATTTTAGCTTTTCCTTCTCAAAGTGGAGGATGAATTTTGTGATATTATGGCCACTCTTTCCTAAAGGTTCCTTTACCATAAATTCCGTAATCAAGTCTGATTCATTACATAACATCCAATCAAGAATTGCCTTTTCCCTAGTGGGTTTGACCACAAGCTACTGTAAAAGTAATCTCATAGGCATTCAACAAATTCCTTCTCTTGGGGTCCAGAACCAATCTGATTTTCCCAATCTACCTGCATGCCCATTGATCGACATTGAAAGATCACTGAAATGCAAATCTGCAACATTGGAAATTCTTAATACTGTATATCAAGAAGCATCTGTGTAGACAGAAACAACATCAATGTTTCAGGTTGATGATCTTTCTACAGAACTCTCCAGGCTAACTGTTTTTACCAGCATTATCCAATTTTATTTTGGATTTCCAACATTTGTAACTTTATTTAGTTTGCAATTTTATGTCCTAAAATATTCAGCTATTCTAGATTTCCAGCATTTGCCACTTTATGTTCAGCGATTTTCTGATGAACTTTATGTTAAGCTCCCAACTATGATCATCTTATAGCCACAACATCCAAGGATACACATTGTATCAAAAGGACAGGCAGTTAGGCGGACAGGGTGGGGGCTCTGTTGGTAAAAAATGAGATCTAATCCTTAGAAAGAGGTGACATAATCTCAGAAGATGGGCAGAGTTAAGAAACTGCAAGGGTAAAAAAGTCCTGATGTGAGATAGAAAAAGCATGTAATCTAGGCAATGTTACAACAGTCACAGGGGATTTCAAAGTGCAGGTAGATTTGGAAAATCAGGTTGGTGCTGGATCCCAAGTGAAGGAATTTGTAGAATACCTATGAGATGGCATTTTAGAGCATCTTGTGATTGATCATACTAGGGAAAATGCAGTTCTGGATTGAGTGTCGTGTATGAACCATCCGCCCATTAGGGTACTTCTTCCTTGGGATGTACTGTATCTATCTTGTGCCTTCTAAATTGCTCTCAGAAATGCCAGCCATTGCTGTTGTGCTATCATCACAGCTAGTGTTCCCTTCTGAACAACTTTATATTGAAAGCAGAGGTTTAATAAGGGCTTCGGAAGTTACAGGGTGAAGGCAAGAGAACGGGGTTCAGAGCAAAACTATATCAGCCATATTTAAATAGTGGAGCAAACTTGATGGGCTTGGTGGCTTAATTCTGTTGTAATGTTTTATGGTCTTATGTTCTTATATAAAAGCTAAAGCAAAAACCAATATATTTTGCTCTCAAACATACAGCAGATATCTTAAATTCTATAAGTGGCCCAATTTCTCCTTCTTTGAGATTTTATTTTAATGCCTTAATAAACATTTCTGATTTTCGGCCAGTTGAACTATTGGATCTTGACGTGTGAGCTGCCAGTACAAAGGATTCTCAATGGAAATTTATAATTACTTATTCAGGTTATTGGTTTCATTGTTTTAAACATCTATTCAAAAGGGTCTTCCATTGAAAAATCCATGTGAACATTTCTGTGAAGATTTCTTTGTTAAAGGGGCTGGAGAGCATTGCTTTTGTTTTTCTGTGACAGTCTCAGCAATGCCAGGTTTTGAAAATCTGACAGCTTTTCCATTGCTGCTCTAATCATTCTTCTGCATTGACAACAATATCATAGACTTTAAAGTAAAGACTTAAGCTTCAGTCATGGGTCTCCCATTGTAAGCTATGTCATTGTCCTTAACAAAGTAATTGTTGGATATAACGAAGAAATACTTGCAGAATTATATTCAGTTCTGGAATGATGTGGAAGCTTTGGAGAGGGTGCAGAAGATACTGCCTGCATAAGAGAACACATCTTGAAGATAGGTTGGGAAATCTAGGCTTTTCACTTTGAGAAGAAGGAAGATGAAAACTGACTTGGTAGAGGTATACAAAATCATAGGAATAGACAAACAGAGACTTTTTTCCCCCAGGAAATACCAGAGTGCATAACTTCAAGGGGATAGGAGGAAAGTATAGAGGGGTGGGGATGTCAGAATTAGGTTCTTTACCTAGAGAGTGGTAAGTGCATGGAATGAGTTGCTGGGGTGGTGGTAGAGGCAGATACTTTAGAGACATTTAAGAAACTCTTAGATGGTATACAGATGCAAGAAAAATGGAGAGGAATGTGGGAGGAAGGGTTAATTTGGTGTTGCAGTGGGTTAAAGTAACATTGAGGGCTGAAGGTCCTGTACTGTGGCACACTGTATTATGTTCTAAAAGCTAATGTAGTTTTATGAGATGGAAATAAATGAAGTAGGAAGAAAGGAGAACACATAGATCTGGTATATTTGGATCTGTAGAAAGAGGTGACATATATTCAGAAGATATAGAATACACGTAGGTAGAGTTAAGAAACTGAAAGAGTAAAAATACCCTGATGGGATTTATACACAGGCCCCCAAATGGTAACCAGAATGTGAGATGTAAATTGCAATGGGAAATAGAAACTGGATATAATAAGGGCAATGTTACAATAGTCATAGGAAATTTCAATATGTAGGTAGATTGGGAATCAAGTTGGTACTAAATCCCAAGAGAGGATTTGTTGAAAGCCTAAAAGATGTTTATTTAGAGCAGCTTGTGGCTGAGCCCATTAGGAGAAAGGCAAATCTTGTTTAGCTTCTGTGTAATGAACCATATTTGATTTGGGAGCATTAAGGTAAAGGAAACCTTGGGAGGCAGTGATCATAATATGATAAAATTCATCCTGTAGTTTGAAAGGGAGAAGATAAAGTCAGATGTATCAGTATTACGGTGGAGTAAAAGGAATTACAGAGGCATGAGAAGAAGCTGGTCAAAGTTGATTGGAAGGGGACATTAGTAGGGATGATAGCAGAACAGCAATTCTGGGGTTTCTGGAGGCAATTTGAAAGGTGCAGGATAGATACATCCCAAAGAAGTAGTATCCTAAAGAGAGAATGAGGCAACTGTGGTTGACAGAGGATGACTAATTCAGCATAAAAGCAAGACAGAGGGCATATGATGTGATCCATAAGTCACCTGGACCAGACAGACTACATCCCAGGGTTCTAAAAGAGGTAGCTGAAGAGATTGTGGAATAATAGTAATGATCTTTCAAGAATCACGAGATTCTGGAATGGCTCCAAAGGACTGGAAAATTGAAAATATCACTCCAATCTTTAAGAAGGAAAGAAAGGAGGCAGATGAAAGGAAATTATAGGCCAGTTAGCCTAAACTCAGTGGATAGGAAACTGTTGGAGTTAATTTTTAACAATGAATTTTCAACGTACTTGCAGGCGAGTGATAAAATAGGCTAAAGTAAGCATGGTTTCCTTAAGGGGAAATCATGTCTGACAAACGTGTTGGAATTTTTTGAGGAAATAACAGGAAGGATAGACAAAGGAGAGTCAAAGGATGTTGTTTTTACTTAGACTTTTAGAAGACCTTCGATAAGGTGCCACACATGAGGCTGTTTAACAATATAAGAACCTATGGTATTGCAGAAAAGATCCTAGCATGGATAGCAGGAGGCAAGCAGTCAGAATAAAAGGGGACTATTCTGGTTGGCTGCACGTAACAAGTGGTGTTCCACAGGCTAAGTATTGGGACTTCCTTTCACGCTATATGTCAACAATTTGGATGACAGATTTGATGGCTTCATGAAAATGATACAAGATAGGTGAAGTGGTAGGTAGTGGTGAGGAAGTAGGGAGTCTGCAGAAGGACTTGGACAGATTGGGAGTGTGGGAAAAGAAGCGGCAGATGGAATACAGTGATGTCATATGTATAGTCATGCACTTTGGTAGAAGGAATAAAGGCTGAGCCTATTTTCTAAACAGGAAAAAAATTCAAAAATCGGATGTGCAAAGAGTCTAGGGAGTCCTCATGCAGAATTCCCTTAAGGGTTTCTTGCAGGTTCACTTGGTATTGAGGAAGGCAAATGCAATGTTAGGACTCATATTGAAAGGACTAAAATATGAGTCTTTTTTAAGGCATTGGTCAGACCGCACTTGAGTATTGCGAGCAGTTTCTGGGTCCCTTATCCAAAATAAATGGCCAAAAACTGCCATTAGAGAGGATCCAGAGGAGGTACACAAGAATGATTCTGGAAATGAATGGACTGATATATGCAGAGCATTTGATGGGTCTAGGTCTGTACTTGCTGGAGCCTAGAAGAATGGGGGGGGGAGGGGAGGATTTTATTGAAGTCCATCAAACATTGAAAGACCTAGACAGAATGGATGTGGAGAGGATTTTTCCTATATTGGGTGAGTCTAGGACCAGGGATCACAGCCTCAGAACAGAGGAATGTCAATTTAGAACAGAAAGAAGGAATTCCTTCTGCCTGAGGGTGGTGAATCTGGGGAATTCATTGCCATCAATATCTGTGGAGGCCAAGTCTCTGGAGGTCAATAGATTCTTGGTTAGTCAGGTGTCAAGGGATATGGGGAGAAGGCAGGAGAATGGGATTGAACGGGATAATAAATCAGCCATGATGGAGTGGTGAAGCAGACTTAATGGTCCAGGTTGCCTAATTCTGCTCTGACATCTAATGATCTTATGGTCTTCTGGTAAGATTCATGACTTTGTGGGCGTAACATAGATAAATGGAGAGATACTGTACTATAACGGGATTTGTCCATGCTTATATACGAAATACAAAGTCAATGTGGTTAGAGCAAATAATCAGGAAAAAAATGGAAATTTGAACTTTATTTCAAAGGGGTCAAAAACAAAAGTAATATAGTTATATGATATCTGTGAGACCACATCTGGCATATTGTGCACTATTTTTGTCTACCTATTTTGAAGGGGGTTATGATTTCACTGGAGGAAGTTTGGAAAAGGTTCACCATGCTTATTCATGATATGAAGGAATTGTCCAAAAAGAAAAGACTAAGTAGATTAGGTCTGCATTAAAGTGGAGTTTAGAAAAATGATTTTATTAAAACCTTTTGAGAGGACCTGACAACATATGTAATGTGGCAAAACCTAGAACAAGGGTTTCAGAATATAAAGTTATCTATTGAATATGTACATAGATTTTTTTTTCTCTCAGAGTGTGGTGAATTTTTGGAACTCTCAACCTCAAGCAGCTGGAGAGACTGAGTGTTTGAGTGTAGTCATTTTAATCTACTGTAATCAGTAACGGGTATGGGGAACAGTCAAAAAAAGTGAAGCCAAGTTCAGGTTCAGAACACCTGATTATAGTGTAGGATCAAGAGGGTTCCAAGGTTGTCAAGCCGAGAAGTGGTAGAGGGAACAAGCTCCTACTACCTAAAAGTGCTCCTCATGGCATGTGCCTCAAATAGCCTCTGACAACCAAGTCCAACTCCTGGCCTTCTCATGTGGCTTAGCCTCTAAGCCCAGTGGAACTGTTTCTACTGACAGGAGAAGGGGTGGAGGCGGGTCCTGGTGCCTTAACACCAGTGCTTCGGGTAGATGGAGCTCATCAGCCTGGTAAGGCAGTCCATCTAAGAGAGGGAAAACTCTGATTTCAAACCTCTGCTGCCTTGTGGCCATATCCACTCATGGGAAAGGCTTCGGGAGTAAACCCTGAGGACAAATCCGGAGCTGGAGTCCCTGAGGCAGTCTGACGTTGCCTTCAACCTCGTTCTGGCAACTCCTGCGACGACACTGGTGCCAAGTTGTATTGGCCTTTGCCCTTCCCTTGGACAACATCGGTGTCGTGGAGAGGGGAGACTTGCTGCATGGGCAACTGCTGGTCTTCCATACAACTTTGCCCAGGCCTGCATCCCGGAGACCAATTCCAGGTGCAGATCCATGGTCTCGTGAGACTAACGGATGCCGCACACAGGATCAAGAGGGACTATGGCAGCTATTGACTCTATTTGTATGTCCTAATGCAAATAATCTAAGCTATTCATGATTTTGGGCTAGATATTTCACTGCCTGACAGATTTTTGCTTGCTTCTCTTTCTACCTTCTATCTGTGGACAAGTCTGGCTTACCCAGGAAGCTTAAAGCCTGGGTGTATCAGCATGGCACTCTTCCCAGAATCCTGTGGCCCCTCCTTGTCTATGCAGTTCCGATCTCGACAGTCGAAACCTTTGAGAGGAGGGTTAGCAACCACCTCAGGAGAAGGCTGGGGCTGCCAAAGAGCCTGAGCAGCATCGCACATAGTCTATGGACACCACAACAAACTGCAACTGCCCTTCAAATCCTTGGAGGAAGAATTCAAGGTAACAAAAGCCAGAGAAGTGCTACAGTATAGGGACTCAAGTGACCCGAAGGTGGCTAGAGCAGGGATCCAAGTAAGTACTGGCAGGAAGTGGAGGGCAGAGGAAGCTGTTCAGGAGGCAGAGGCAAGGCTGCGTCGCAAGAGGCTGCTGGGAGTGGTCACACGAGGCCGAGCTGGGCTAGGATCCTTTCCAACTCCCCAAATGGACACCAGAGGGAAGGAAAGGCGTCGTCTAGTTCAGGAGGAGGTGAGAGCAGTAGTGGAGGAGATGAGAGCCTGCAAGGCGGTGGGAATGAAGCAACAGGGAGCTTGGACAAGATGGAAGAATGCGGTTGAGAGGAAAGTGACCTGGGCTGATCTTTGGAAAGCCGAACCACCCCTCATCCAATTTCTCATCAGGCAGGGTACGATGTGCTTCCAAGCCCATCAATCCTGCACACATGAGGCAAGGCAGAGTCATCTGCGTGCCCACTGTGCTCCAAGCGAGGAACCCTGGAGCACATCCTCAGCGGCTGTGCAAGGGCACTTGGTGAGGGACGGTACAGGTGGAGGCATGATCAGGTCCTGAAGACCATCGCTGAAGCCGTCAGCACAGGAATTGAGTGGGCGAAGCGGTCCCGACCCTCCAAGCAGACCATTGCCTTTGTCAGAGCTGGGGAGCAGCCAATACCTGCCAAAAGAATATCTGCAGGCATCCTGACCTCTGCAAGGGACTGGCAGCTGTTGGTGGACCTCGAGGGGCAGCTGAAGTTCCCCAACCATATCACAGCCACCACCCCGCGACCAGACATTGTCCAAGTGTCTAAGTCAACTAAGAAAGTGGTGCTGCTGGAGCTGACAGTCCCATGGGAAGGTAGCTTGGAAGGGGCCTTTGAAAGGAAGCTCTTCAAATACGCAGGCCCGGTCAGCAACTGTCAGCAGGCTGGATGGAGCGTGAGGTGTCTCCCACTGGAGGATGGTTGTAGGGGATTCGTAACCCGTTCTTTAGTTAGAGCCTTCAGCATTTTGGGCATCGAGGGAGAGAGGAAGAGGAGAGCCATCCACAGTACCACCGATGCAGCAGAGAGGGCCTCAAGATGGCTGTGGCTCAAAAGCGGGGAGCCATGGAGCCATAAGTAGCTAGCCATCTGGACACAAGCTGGGGTCTGATCAGCCCCGGCTGGGTCACCTGGAGGAGATTGTATGATGTTGAAAGACCCGAAACACCCGATGATTCCAGGAACATCACTGAAGATGTGTCCAGAAGCATCAATAGATGTATGTACACAGCAGGTAAGAACATGGAAGCAGGATGCAAGCACTTCAATATCCACCAATTCATGAGATCATGGTTGATAAGTAAAAAAAAAATCCATAGTTCCTTGATAATATAAAGCAGGAAATAATGGAAATGTTCACTAGACCAGGCAATACCTGCTGACATTTCCAACTGAAGATCCTTCATTACATCTATAATTACCTTGAATTTCAGTCCTTGTCAATAAAGCTCGACATTCAACACAGCAAAGGCCAAGCTTTTCATAATAATTTTGATTAACTTTAAGGAAGGTGAATTTAAGAAGCTGAACAAAGTTTTATATTACTGTAGAATGCATTTTGCATTCCTCACTAGGGATTAATTTTCAAGTAATGCAAAATTTTATCAACCTCAGATTCAAATTAATGGTTGACCCAGTATCAATTGCTATTTGCATAGTTAATTTATAATTACAGCTGGTAATTACAACCTGCCAGAGCAGCTCTCTTCCAGAGTTCGTAAAACCTTTTACTTCATCTTTGTTATTCTGGTGATTACTTATCCTGTTCCTGACTCCAACAGCTTTCTCTTTTATTCCTCCTGCTAATCGTCTAATTTATTACTCACTCCAGATCCTTGTGTTCTACTGAAATTATCACATTAAATGCTCAGAATGCCCATACCTTTCACCAGCTTCTACCATCTGAGAAGGAAAGGACAATTAATATTTTAATTATAGCCTATGACAAGTTTACCTGACGAATTAGTACATTCTCTACATTTGCCATAATCTACAAACTTACCTGACAACACACAGGTTGACCAAAGAAGCAATATTTTTACTGCTCAGCACTTAGAGTAGTGCAATCACTTGAGTTGAGTTTGATGTTCTCCTACGGGGCTGCCTGTTGGTGGGTCCTCAGGTGGATATCTTGTCCTTACCCAATGAGCCTCTGCAGCTAGCAATTCACTCTCCACAACTTTTGATATCTCCAAAGGGACCCGACCACGAAACAATCTTTACTTCCCCCCTCCCCACCACTTTCCGCAGGGATAGCTCCATCTGTGACTCCCCTGTCCATTTGGCCCTCCCCACTAATATTCATCCCGGCACTTAAATCTGCAAGCGGCCAAAATGCAACACCTGCCCATTCACCTCCTCCCTCACCTCTATTCAGGGCCCAACAGTCCTACCAGGTGAGGCAACAGTTCACCTGCAAATTTGCTAGGGTCATCTATTGCATTTTGTGCTCCTTTTACAGCATCTTCTACATTGGTAAGGCCCACTATAAATTGGGGACCCACTTTGTCAAGCACTACCGCTCCATTCGCCAAAAGCGGAACTTCCCAGCGGCACAATATTTTAATTCCGATTCTCATTCACATTCTGACTTATTGGTTCTTCTGTGCCATGATAAGACCACCCTCAGCAGCGAGGAGCAACACCTTATATTCCATCTGGGTAGCCTCCAACTTGATGGTATGAAAATCTATTCTCTCCCCCTCTTATCTTCTTCGTCTCTTACCTCTGCTCACCTGCCTATCACCTCCTACTGGGTCCCCTCCTCCTTCCCTTTCTCCTATGGTTCACTCTCCCCTCCTATCAGATCCCTTCATCTCCAGCCCTTTACATTTCCCACCCACATGGCTTCACCTATCACCTTCTAGCTGTTCTTCTTCCTTTCTTCCCATCTTTTTATTCTGGCCAGAAGGATCTTGGCCTGAAATGTTGACTGTTCATTTCCGTGGATGCTGCCTGAACTGCTGAGTTCCTCCAGTATTTTGTGTACTTTGCGAGAGATTGTTGAAGATAACAGGAGCTCACTATTCATGACTTTAGAGACTCCATACTACAAAAGCATCTAAGGAGGAAGATCCAGGCATCATTTGCTGTAACCAGAAAATGGTGGTGCCTAATTTAAAATAAAAGCAGTGTACAACAGAAGACATATTGAAGTGCATAGTGCATTAGTATGGCAACCTTTTCATCCATTGAAGACATTAATTTTGCAGATGATTCTGTCTTCTTATCACACAGGGGAGCAGGTTGGAACATGACATGCAAGCAAAGTAAACCCAACTCTATGGATTCAGATAGATAGATATATATTTTATTGATCCCGAGGGAAATTGGGTTTCGTTACAGCCGCACCAACCAAGAATAGAGCATAAATATAGCAATACAAAAACACAAACAATCAAACAGCAAAATACAAACTATGCCAGATGGAAAATAAGTCCAGAACCAGTCTATTGGCCCAGGGTGTCTGACTCTCCATGGGAGGAGCTGCAAGTTCGATGGACACAGGCAGGAATGACCTCCCGTGCCGCCCTGTGTTGTATCTCGGTGGAATGTGGCCAAAGCCCAACAGTAAAAAGTTCAATATCCGGTCTAAAACATGTTCCTTGATCGTAATGTGACCCGGATTGCACCATCTGTTGTTAACCAGAACAGTAAGCACCCAACTCCTTCACACTTACTGCTCTCAGTGCACTTCCGGTCAGCCGGAACAGTCTGGAAGCCGTCCATGGAGAAGTTTTGATTGGGTATGTCCTGGTGCAGCCCCGTTCCAGTGAAACACATAACACTACACTCCCAAAATGTTCTCTGACTCCTGGCTAGCGCCATGAACTCGTCCATTTTATTACCCACTGAACTCCTCTTCTCCATAAGTCTCTGTTGTCTCGACCCGGTCCTCTTTCCTCGACTTTGTGATCCTCTTCTGCATCCTCTGTGTGTTTTCCTCCAGATTTCAGCAGTGGTGTCTGCCGCCCTGCTCGCTAAACCGGCCGGCATTAGCGCAAGCAGCTGGTCCCTGGAATGAACAATGCAACCATGCTTCTGTCCCGCGTGTCGGAATGTAACTATTTCCAGTGCTAAAAACCCAAATAAAACTCTCTATCAGCATGTTAGAGAGGGTGCAGCTTCGATGTGCTACCGTGAAAAAAAATACAAAAAAATAACGTAAGTTAAAAAGTAAGAAGAAAAAAGTAAGAATACTGATCGGGAACGGCTGTAACAGGCGGCATGCACGACCAGCGCATGGGCACTATGTACCTTCATCCAGCAAATCAAATTGAAGATTAGGCACAATGAAGCAAATGCTGTAACTTTTTATTTGACCTCACTAGTGCAGAAAGAGGGTTCTATTCTCTTTAACACAAAAACATTAACATATCTGGCCACTATGAACAGCCTGAACGGTGAAACAAGAAAGGTAATTCTCTCTAGAATCAACAAAGGCAGAAATATCTTTAGGAACAGGTTGTCATCAAAATGCTACACTACAAGCAAACTCAATATTTATCTGCATAAATACAAGGAATTCTGCAGATGCTGGAAATTCAAGCAACACACATCAAAGTTGCTGGTGAACGCAGCAGGCCAGGCAGCATCTCTAGGAAGAGGTACAGTCGACGTTTCGGGCCGAGACCCTTTGTCAGGACTAACTGAAGGAAGAGCTAGTAAGAGATTTGAAAGTGGGAGGGGGAGGGGGAGATGCAAAATGATAGGAGAAGACAACAGGGGGAGGGATGGAGCCAAGAGCTGGACAGGTGATTGGCAAAAGGGATGTGAGAGGATCATGGGACAGGAGGCTCAGGGAGAAGGAAAAGGGGGAGGGGGGAGAAAAGTGCAGAGGATGGGCAAGGGGTATAGTCAGAGGGAGAAAAAGGAGAGAGAGAGAAAGAATGTGTGTATATAAATAAATAACGGATGGGGTACGAGGGGGAGGTGGGGCATTAGTGGAAGTTAGAGAAGTCAATGTTCATGCCATCAAGTTGGAGGCTACCCAGATGGAATATAAGGTGTTGTCCCTCCAACCTGAGTGTGGCTTCAATATTTATCTGAGCTGCTTTCTTTCAACACTTGTGTCTCATGAAGAATGCTGAGCAATGGCAATAATATGGCATGTCTAAACTGTGTTACGTAGATTAATGTGAATTTAATCTTTTCCTTCACAGTTTGTTAAGAGCTGAAGATCGATCTGGATTCTCCTCCCACTGGCCTTCAGTCACTATCTTACTTAATGCATTATTTTTCTCAACAGTGTTGTCAGGGGAACTTACAAAGAGCTACCTTTGCAAACACTCAATCACCATTATAACGAACAGCTACTCGATCAATTCTCCCAGCTTGTCATCGGTGCCTCAGATAGTTCAAGGATACTTCATTTAAAGGGACTACATGTCAGCCCATCAACTTATCATGGGTTGTGTGTCAATATTTTTCATATGGCTCTGACATTCTCTTATCTTGCCCCAAACAAAAGGTTTGATCCTTACCACCATCTGTGCAATAGTAGAAAAGGAGCACCCAGAAAATGTTGTGTTCATAGAAGACATGACTATCAGTAACTGATAGATTAGTTTCCTTGAGACAGTAATCTGATGCAAGATCCAAAGGTTAAACTATTAAGCTATATGCTTCACAAACAAGAGAAAATCTGCAAATGCTAGAAATTCAAGCAACATACACAAAATGCTGGAGGAACTCAGTAGGCCAGGCAGCATCTATAGAAAAGCGTACAAACAATTGATGTTTTGGGTCATGCCCCTTCAACAGGACTGGTATTCATGTTGTGAGAACTATCCTAGTAAATTATCACATAATTATATTACTAACTGCTTAGTAAATTGGCAGTTGAACGCAAGAGTTATTTACTAATTCAATGAATGACCATCCATACTATCAAGTAGAAACCTTTCCATTTGTTGCCTTGGATGTTGTTGGATCTCAATGTGTGAGCTTTATGAGAAATTGCAGTAACTTGTAGCATTGTCAACAATCACATTTTAGTTATAGCTCTGAGAAGGTCCCACTGGTTATAGTTGGCTGTACATGGTCCTTAGCATGTACTAAAGAGTAATGATGAAATATGACCTTTATTTATCACATGTACATACATCAAAACATAAAGTAAAATGTGCCTCTTACCTCAATGACCAGTACAAGGATATGCTGGGGGCTGCTCACAGGGCAACAGAGATGTCATCAGGGAGAGACTGTGGCTCTTCAGTTAGCAGTACTATATTTTCCCAAAATGGCCAAGTGGTTAAGCCATCGGACTAGCGACCTGAAGGTCGTGAGTTCGAGCCCCAGCAGAGGCAACGTGTTGTGTCATTGAGCAAGGCACTTAATCACACATTGCTCTGCAATGACACTGATGCCAAGCTGTATAGGTCCTAATGTCTTTCCCTTGGACAACATTGGTGTCATGGAGAGGGGAGACTTGCAGCATGGGTAACTGCTGGTCTTCCATACAACCTCGCCCATGCCTGAACCCTGGAGAATGAAGACTTTCCAGGCGCAGATCCATGGTCTCGCAAGACTAACGGATGCCTTTATTTTCCGAAAGGTATCCGGGGTTACAGCATTTCCTATCAGGCTGATGATCTTATTCAGCCTTTCTTGGTTTGTGAACCTTGAATGTGGACAACTCAAGCCATTTATAAATTTAAGGCCAAACATTCAGGGAGTAATTTGTAGCATAGTAAGAGTCTGCTGTGTTCATATTGACCATCAGGAATCCATCTATACCAATCCCATTTATCAGCGCTTTGTCCAGAGCCTTCTATGCCTTGTGAATTAAGGTACTTTCCTTGATAATTCCTCAAGAACAACAGCAGGAAGCAATTTTAATACAAAATCAGGATAAGGGATGCAAGGGTGGGATCCGACTTATCTGATTCATTTACTGTTTACCTCAGACAGAGACCATCACACCCATAGCAACTTACATCATTACTTTGAACACGGATTTGCATAATTTGCATTTAGTTTCCTACAGAGCGTATCCAGAATAGCTTGTATCCTTTCAACAATGCCAATCAATATAAGTTTGTCATTCCTTTCTTTTTTTTATATATAAATTATCTTTATTACATGTTCAGTGTTACAATATATACAAACCAGTGACTAACACAATTACTACACTACAAGACAACGACATAAGTTTATCATTCCTATGTACACTTCAACCTACAGAGGGAGATTTAAAACATCCCAAATTTTAACTTTCCCTTTTGTTATTGTGATTTTCTCCCTCCTTTAACCTAGTCTTTCTTCTTTTCATGTGTCTTTATTTTATTTGACTCTAATATGAAATAAATTTATATTACTATTATCTAATCTAATTTACAGTTGCTTCTCTATCACATTGCTGTTCTTTTCTCAATAACTTAAACACACTGGTTTTAGAAGCAGCCTCTTGGTTCCATTTCGCAGTAAGGTTCTAAATTGCCTTCTGTGAGCTGGTCAGCAGCTTACTGCAGAAATCTTCACTGAGCTAAAGAGTAAAGTCTAAACAAGGTTGATCATCTTGAGTTATTTGACTCCTGTAATGTTTAAACTAATTTTGGAAATTTGTACAATTATCTCCAATCATAAGGCAAGCATGAACATACAGTAGATTCTGGGTTAGTGGGACACCTTGGGACTAGTACATTTTGGCCCAGTTAAATGCCTGCCCCAATTAGCTGAAGTTTCATGGAAATAGTTAAAAATGTATAAAAGAGACAAATTACTGTTTAACTGAGTAACAAATTATGCATTTAATTGATATACAAAAAACATAGAAGACTATCAATACTACTACTGTAATATAAAACTGTATTTCTTGGAATTATAATCAACTAGACAACCCGGTGATCCATTGGGACACCCTTTGAGAGAAAGGTAGTGCAGTCTGATGTGATGTGCTTTGGAAATTAAAGAAGAAAAACTCAGTTTATTAAACAAGAAAGATGCGTAGCAAGACAAATATAGCTCCTCCGCGGTTAACGAAGGACACTTTTGATAACAACATTTCTGGTTGATCTGCCACCCTTCAAGAATACTCTAACGTTTTCATTTCTTTTTCCCCGGCTTAAAGCCACATACAGCTGACCATGCTGGAATACTGGTTTCTCCAAATAAATCAACACATTCTGCATGGTTTGGCCTTGCACCTTATGTATAGTCATGGCAAAGCATGACTGTATTGGGAACTGGCTCCGCTGAAGAGTGACATCTTCCCCTTCTGAAAAATTGAGAGTAATTCTTGAGATCATTTTTGAATGCACCAATGTTTATCTTTGCTACGATGAGATTGTCGTGCAGTTCTTCCACCATCATTCGCGTTCCATTGCAAAGCCTTGGTGGATCCAAGTTCCTCATTGAAATGATGGGAGATCCCCTCTTCAATTTCAGTTTATGTGGTGGCAGTCCAGAGAGCTCGATCGAATCAGGGAATTCTGTTGGAAAATGAGTGGCTTTAGTTCCTTAACTTAGAGCATTGAAGGAACAGTATTCTTTCATGATTCCAGGGAAGCGTCTAATGCATGTGAAGTTTATTTTTTGCACCATTTCATTGAGAGGAACCAAGATAGAATTCCTCGAGAACAGTTCTGCAGGATTGTTGAATGGCAGGTAGATGAAATCAATGCATTCTTCCATAGTTTTTTGCTGGCGAATCATATCTTCAGTTAATTCAATTTCATCATTTCCTTTTTTCTCAATATTGACTTCTCCAACATCCAATAAGAACTCAGAATATCGTCCTTCTTCCTCACTCAATCGCGTGTGTCCCTTCAGTTGAAACTTGATGAAGGTTCTCCATAAGTAGGATTTTTTTATGCATGAATTCTCCACATCAGCATCATTTCCGTATTTCACAACTGCTAGAAGCTTACAGAAATCGCCACAGCAAATCATGTGGCACTGCTGAGGCTGGCTGTGCGCATGCGTCGTGGTGTCTCGTCGCGGTTTCCATTAAAGCTGGAATCGGCTCAGGTTGTGGAAAGCGATGCCTGTTGATTGATGAGTGAGAAATTTTATATGAATATATAACCCTGAACTTTGCATGCATTCTGTAAGTTAGCATATTTTAAGTCGATTTAGACAAAAAATGCCGCTGTAATGCACGGTTTGGGCTAACTGGAGGTCACAAACAGAAAAACAGAGCATGAGAATTTTAGTAGTATATAGATGGAGGAATTCATCCAGTGTATCTGTATGCTTCTATATTCTTTTGATATACTGTAAATAAACAAAATCAGTGCAGACACTGATTTCCTATTCCAGAGGAATGAAAAATACTTTCACTCTGGCCACTTCTGGTATCTCCATGCTTGAAATTACGGTGAGCAAAACAGTTCCAAATTGTCTTCCTACTTATTTCTTGCTAACTATCAGTGACAAAAATGACAGCTTTTTGAACCCAAGCACACACAACTGACGCTTTATAAAAACTGTTCGCTCTAAGCATCGTGTAATATCTAACAGCTGCACAAATGCATGTGTCAGACGCTAGTTAGACACAGTTCGGCAAATGTCTTCTGCCCCAACTAAGCGGCATAGTAACCCAATTAAATGAAGGGAATACCAGCTATTTTCTCAATTAGCTTTTATTGTTTAAGATTTGTCTTAAATAAGGTGTCTCCTTGATTAAATGATGACACAATTAACCTGAATGCACTGTATTGGAAAAGAGTATGTGTAATATTACATGTTATACTACTATACTTTTAGAAACCATTCAGAAAGTACATCCCAAAACTCTTAAGTATAAATCTTCAGGGGGGCAAATGTGTGGTTTAATATCCATGCATGAATTTAAGAATTTACTCTTTTGTACCTGCTTTACAAGTAATTCTAAGAATACTATAATCACAGTCGATAATTCAATATCCTGTACAACATCATGCAAGGATAGATGACCGAAATAAATTTGTCTGAATAGACTGAATTATTCGCACTCATCTGTGATGATTCTTGTTTTTTTTTTCAGTTCACTGAATCTAAGCAGAATGGAAACAGAAATAAGTGGAGCATCGATTATAGAGAAATTGATCAATATTTATGACCCAAGTACTGATAAATATATCTGAAAAGTAAAAACAAAAATGCAGTTTTTGGAAGTATGAAAATAAAATGCTGAAAACTATTTCTAATGAAAGATGATCAATCTGAAATATTAATTTACTGCATCAAAACAATCAAACAAAGGAATATAGTACAGTATAAGGTGAGATTTAAGATTTGAAAGGAATTTTTTTTTACACCAAGACTGATTGATATGTGGAATCTGATACAATTACTATGCTTAAGGCATATTTAGATAGACACTTAAATAGACTCGGCATAGGAGGACATGGTCCTCATGCAGAGAGATGGGAGGACTGTAGCTGGGCATTGATGCAATGGGGTGGAGGGACTGTTTCTGTGCTGTACAAATCTATGACTCCATGACACACTTGTTGTCTGATCTATGGTAATTTTAACATTGTCAGTTTATATTATGCTTTTAGAGGAATTCCTTTCATTCATAGATTATCCATCAAATTGATAATTAATGCTGGTGGTAATTAACCTTAAATTTTGGCTTGTATTTTAAACAAGTACAACAGGTTGCCTTTTATGAATCTAAGCACTGGAAGAAGAAATGTATCTTTTGGGGCTCGTCTTGGGTATTTGGCACAGCAGATCAGCTGGGCCCACTGAAATTTCCTTCAAGTAATTGAAATGAAACAATTCTTATTGTGGGTTCTTCAGAGCAAAATGCTGCACAACAAACACTAAACCTATATAACTGTGTAAATTAAGTCCACATCCTCCCTTTTACTGAGTGAAAGGCCAGTGATATTTGGATTAAAGAAGAGTACTTGGTTCATGACCAAAGTGTTACATACCAGCAGCAATAGATCACAAACTGAGTCAGGTTTTAGTATTAAAGCCACTATCTTTATTAGTATCTACTCAAAATATAAAAGATTAAACAAAATAAACAGAAGTTAATAGTGTTATGCTTGTATATGTGTGTCTGGCTCCCAAACGGTCAAGTTTAGGAACAGTTCTTAAAGTCTTAAGATTCAGACGGCAAAATAGAAAGGTTCAGTAATCCATGGAACAAATGAGTGTGGGAAGAGATTTGTAAATCCACGTTAGAATGTAGGAAGAAGGCAATTATGAAGAAATTCCACAAGTTCCACTCTGGGTAAATGAAATAACAGTTGCCGAAGATCTTATCCGTCGAGTCGTTCCGAAATCCATGTAAAATATCACAGTGTGACGGTCCCAAGATATCCTTTCTTCCAAGTGGTTACCACATAACACACCCGAATCCAGGTAAGGGTTAACAACAGTGGTCCCACAGGCTATTCCAACAAAAAACACAACCCCATAAGGACCATGAAATTTTGCTTGCAGAGGATTTGTCTGGACCAGGAATAAAACAAGCACCTTATCTCCCACCTGGAATTACCTCATTCGGGCTTTCTTATCATACCAAGTTTTCATTCCTTCCTGGGCTGATTTTAAACTTTCCCTTGCTAAGTTGCAATCCCTTTGCAATCTGTCTTTGAATTTTAAAACATAGTCTAACAAATTAACATGCTGGTCATTGTTAACCCACTGTTCCTTTAATAATGCCAATGGTCCTTGGACCCAGTGTCCAAACACGAGTTCAAAGGGGTTAAAGCCTAGGGACTCCTGCACTGACTCCCTTACTGCAAATAAAAGCAAGTGAACTCCCTCATCCCAATCCTTCTCATTTTCAACACAGAATATCTTAATCATTGTTTTGAGGGTAGAATGAAATCTTTCTAAGGCCCCTTGTGATTCTGGATGGTACGTAGATGACGTAATTTGTTTCGCTCCCAGTTTATAAACTACCTGCGGAAATAATCCCGACATAAAATTACTTCCTTGGTCAGATTGGATTTCTTTAGGCAAACCAAATAAGGTGAAAAACTTTGAGAGCCTTCAACACAGTTTTAGCTTTTATATTCCTGAGAGGTATTGCTTCCGGAAATCCAGATGCTGTACACATGATGGTTAGCAAATACTGATGGCCAGCTTTAGTCTTTGGCAATGGGCCAACGTAGTCCACAATAACTTTGGAAAAGGGTTCACCAAATGCAGGAATAAGCTGCAGTGGGCCCACTGGGGTGATCTGATTAGGTTTACCCACAACCTGACAAGTGTGACAAGTTCAGCAAAATGTCACAACATCTTTCCTCAAACCAGGCCAGAAGAATTGTTTCAAAACCTTGTTCACAGTTTTATTCACACCTAGATGGCCACCCAAAGGCATACTATGAGTCAAGGTTAAAATCTGATTCCTATAGACTTTAGGGAATACAACCTGGTGGATAACTGCCCATTCCTCACTTGCAGGAATATCAGATGGTCTCCACTTCCTCATGAATCATTACCTGGGAGAGCTTTTTCCCTCAAGGCTGCAATCTCAGGGTCTCTGGTCTGTTCTGGTATAAACTCCTTTCTGGACAGAGACAAATCTTTATAGTCAAACCTAATACAAGGATCCAGTTCCAATAATGAAGGAAAGAAAGTAGCTGACGAGTCATCAAGATCTGAATCCCGATCTGAGCTATCATGGTAGCAGAATCATTCTGCACAGAACCATCCGCATTGGCTAGCTTCTTGACCAGAGCTCGAGTTACTGCACAAGAAGGATAAATGTTAGAATCCATCTTTGGGTCAGCAGTGATTGGTTTAGTTATCAGCTGCATTGCAGTGACAACTTTACCACCTGCTAGGTCATTCCCTAACAACAAAGAAACAGCCAGCACCGATAAACTGGGTCGTAGTCCTATCTTAACAGGTCCTGAAACTAACTCTGACTCCAAAGTTACCATGTGCAGAGGTACAGAAACAATTTTGTCCCCAATGCCTCGAATAAGATTTACCTCATCAGTGGCAGTCTCATCACTAAACTTTAGAACATTATCTAACAAGAGTGACTGAGAAGCCCCAGTATCTCGAAGAATTTTCACTAGTACCGGGGTTGACCCCTCATTCACTGAAGCAAACCCCTCTGACATAAAAGGAATGAATTCTTTCCTAACTAGGTCAGATGTCTTAGCCTTTGACAGAGCTTTATCAGAATGCCTGGAACCCTGTGGGTTCACAGGTGTTTCAACGTGTTGAATACAGGCATCCGGAACTACTTCCTTTTCCTTCTTCTTCAGGAGGAAACATTTAGCCATAACATGACCAGGTTTCTTGCAATAGTGACAAGTAGGACCAGAATGTTTCTCCTTTATCTGCTTTCCTTCATCCTTACCTTTGTCACTAGTCCCAGGTTTGATTTCTGGTTTACTCTGACTATCCATGCTACTCTTTTGGAAGGTCTTACTTGGGGTAAACTTAAACTTATGGGTTAGAGCAAACTCGTCTGCTAACTTAGTGGATTCTTGCAAAGTGGCAGCATCCTTCTCATCTAAATATGTCTTTATGTCATTATGGACGCACCTTTTAAATTCTTCAATTAAAAACAACTCTTTCAGTTTGTCAAGATCACCATCCACATTTTTAGAAGTACACCATCGTTCAAAACACACAGACTTATCATACAAAAATTCCATATGAGTCTGCTTCACAGATTTCTTCAAATTCCTAAACCTTTGCCTATAGGCTTCTGGAACCAGCTCATAAGCTTTGAGCACAGCCTGCTTCACAATCTCATA
This sequence comes from Mobula hypostoma, assembly GCF_963921235.1. Taxonomy (NCBI): domain Eukaryota; kingdom Metazoa; phylum Chordata; class Chondrichthyes; order Myliobatiformes; family Myliobatidae; genus Mobula; species Mobula hypostoma. Next base: position 100,024,404 of record NC_086098.1, on the reverse strand, counting down.
ATCAGCTGCATCTTCAACTGATAGAACAGAATAAGCCTGCTGGGCCTTACCCTTAAATACACTCTGTAACAAAAGAGGCCAACCAACTTTTGGCCACTTTAAGTAACTAAGCTACTTTCTCAAAATGCTGGAAGTATTTATCAACCTTAGCCTCATCAAATGGTGGGACCAATTTAACTTCCCAACTGGCAACAAACCTATCACCAGAGTCAAACGCTAGACCCCATTGCTATAGTCTCTCTAACTTCTCTAGCTCAAAGCTCCTTTGTTTTTCTGCATCCTCCCTCTGTTTATCTTTTTCCGCAGCTTCAAACTGCCTTTGTCTTTCCTTTTCTGCAGCCTCAAACTGCCTTTGTCTTTCCCTGTCCTCTAATTTAAGTGCCTCTAACTTTATTTGGTCCAGCTTCAAATGGATCTCAGGGTTAACTGGTTTAATTTCAGGAAACCTTTCTAACACCCCCTTTTCAAACTTCCCCGTAGATACATAATGCTCAGCTATTCTCCTCTGAATCACTGCCTTGCTCATTGCCGGCTTTACCACAGTAAGTTCCAGCTCTTCAGCAATGGCCAACAAGCCGTCCTTTCTGGCATCCCCTAATACCTTAGGGGTTGGCAATGTCAGAAATTCCCGAATATCTATTGCTGCTGGTTTCCACACACAAATCAATCAAAAAGGAGATAACCAGATCGATAAACAATCAATAAGCTCCAATTTTGTTCATGTCGCAGACAAGCCCCGATTTATGTTACGTACCAACAGCAATAGATCACAAACTGAGTCAGGTTTTAATATTAAAACCACTATCTTTATTAGTATCTACTCAAAATGTAAAAGATTAAATGAAATAAACAGAAGTTAATAGTGTTACGTGTGTATACGTGTGTGTGGCTCCCAAACAGTCAAGTTTAGGAACAGTTCTTAAAGTCTTAAGATTCAGACGACAAAGTAGAAAGGTTCAGTAATCCATAGAACAAATGAGTGAGGGGAGAGATTTATAAATCCACGTTAAAATGTAGAGAGAAGGCGATTACTAAGAAATTCCACAAGTTCCACACTGGGTAAACAAAATAACAGTCAGCGAAAATCTTATCCGTCGAGTCGTTCCAAAATCCACGTAAAACATCAGTGTGACAGTCACAAAATATCCCTTCTTCCAAGTGGTTACCACATAACACACCCAAATCCAGCTAAGGATTAACAACAGTGGTCCCACAGAATATTCCAACAAAAAATCCACGTGTGGATTATATGAAGTGACAGTTCCACATCCAATGCATTGCGTTCTGTTGAGCAATCCAATCTTTTGGGCATGGGAAAGTATCAGACTTTTCCCATTTCACAGCAAACTCCCACTGGCAATTTGCTGTCCTAAGCTCCTCTTCTCTCTCTCTCTCTCATTACCAACACTGAAAATCTTAGCGGTCTTTTGCTGCTTGTTATACTGATATCATAGTCCCGCCTCATCCAGGTATTTCTTAAAGTGACACTCACAGTAAACGAAACCAGTGGGCACGTAACAAAAGCCATCCAGGAAATAAACTAAAATAAATATACTAAGACTTATACAATCTGAATGATACCATTGTCTCATTTATATTAGATTATGAACATCCCAAATAGCTGAAACAGCATACTGAGATGAATAGATCCTGAAAGGGCATTTTGGACAGAGTTGGTAGTAGTCAGAGAGTTGTTAAGATAAAAATGCTTTGGAAATAACTTGTAACAGAACATGAAGCTGATCATTTTTTAAATTGCAAAGATATTCTACAACCTGTGAATGTGCAACAACTATTCTGCAGGTGGAATATATTCCTTTCTTTCTTTCTTTCTGTGGGTGAAAGAAGATATTTTTGTTTCATTTGCTTCTGTATCTTAAGTTTATTTCACTATCTATAGAATAAAAATGAGCCAGTGAGAAATAATGTCTGGAAGAATAGGCAGTTTCTACTACGTGTCATAAATGCTTATCTGTTTCTTTAAGATGACACACACAACTCTGCAAAATGAAATAGGCCACTCAAATCTGTCATGCCATTCAATGCCCTCATGGCTGACCAGCTCAGGCCTCAACTCTTCTATTCCAGTGTCCAATAAACCTCAACTCCCTGATCTTTCAAAAATGTATCTTCCTCCTCTTTAAATACTTCAATAACCTACCCTGTATAATTGGTGAATTTTCATTTGGGTGGCTTAGACCAGACTTTAATTCCTAGAAGCTCCAAGAAAAAAAAACAGTTGACTTGGCTCATACAATTCAATGGTGCAGTTGCATCACTAGCCCAGTGATTTGGGTTGAATCCTGACCTCAGCTGCTGACCGTAAGGAGTTCGAAGGTTCTTACTATGACCACACATCTTCTCCTGGTCCTCTAACTTTGACCCAGATCTCAAAGAGGTGAAGGTTGGTTAACTAGTCACTGTAAACTGCATGTGTCACCAAGTGGCAGAACCTTGGGCTGGTGGATATTGTGAGAATAAAATGGGATTTTGATGACCAGTGTGTACTTAATGGGCTGAAGGGCCTGTTCCTATACTGCTTAATATTATGATTCTATTGCTGAACGGGTTAGAGAATTCCAAAGAATTATTATTCTCTGTTGTTCATTGTTAACAATGAACTATTTACTTCACTGTTTAATAAGTAACTGACTGCGAAACAATACTATTAGCATTTTATTTAATTTGAAAATTACCTCTTGCTTGCACACATCCCTTTGTATTGTGTTGAGCAAAAAAAAATTAAAAGAAACTGGAGATGCTGGAAATCATAAACCTGCATCTGAAATGTTTTTGTTTCTCTTGCCACAAATGCTGCCTGCTGTTAAAAAAATAAAGTGTTTGAGAAACTCAATGGATCTGTGGAAGTGAAGAGATAGTCAGTGTCTAAGTTTGAGACCCTGCAACAGAACTGAGAATGCAGAGGGGAGATAGCCAATATAAGAAAGGTAGGGATGGAGGCTGTTATGTGGTAAGTGGAGCCAGGAAAGCGTGGTGATAATGGGTCGATAGACTCAGATGGGTAATGGGGAGAAGGGTGGGGGGGAATGAAGGTAGAGACAGAATAGACAGAAGAGAATGATCTTGATGCTTTAACTTTTTGAGGCTTCAGCAAAAAGGTTCACTCCGAGAAAACAAAAGAAAGAAAAACTCCATATAGAGTATTTTTTCCTTCCCTTCTTTATATCTCATCAGTTAGGACATTAGAGGTGCAAGACAGGATAGGTAAATATTCCCCTTGCAGAATGTGGGAAGGCAGGGAGACCTCCGGTGTCTCTGATGACTACGACTACGAGAAGTGCATCCAACAATCGACGTTAAGGAGTTGGAGCTGGAACTGGATGAACTCCAGATCATTTGGGAGGCAGAAGGGGTGATAGATAGGATATATAACAAGGTAGTGCCCAAGATGCAGGGCAAAGCAAACTGGCGGCAGTCAGGAGGGGGAAGGTGGTTAAGGAGCTAATGCAGAGTGTTTTAGTGGCCATCCCCCACAATAACAGCTATACCACTTTGGATACTGTTGGGTGGCATGACTGATAGTGGAAAATCACAGTGGTTGTGTCGCTGGCACTGAGCCTGCCTCTGTGACTCAGAAGGGAAGGGAGTGTGAGAGGCGACACGCTGTGGTGATAGGGGGTTGTTAGTTAGGGGGGTGAAGGGGAACTAACATCATAGTGGGAAGGATTGTTAATGCTGCATGGTGGAGCTTAAACGAGAATTGCAGGGGGATGGGAACCAGAGGGCCAGAACAGATAGTGGAGAGGTTGTGGAGGCAGATATTGGTAAGACCTCAGACAAAGTCAGGAATGAAAAGGTAGACCATGGTGCGACTAGTGTCCTGAGTTACGTATATATCAATGCAAGTTGCGTCGTAGGAAAAGTGGATGAGCTCAAAGCATGGATCAACACCCGGAATTATGATGTTGTAGCCATTAGTGAGACTTGGTTGTAGCAGCAGCAAGACCTCAGATCAATATTTTGAGGTTACATTGTTTTAGCCATGGCAGAGTGGGAGGGATTAAAGGAGGAAGGGTGGCATTACTAGTCAAAGAAAATGTCACAGCAGTGCTCTTTCAAGACAGACTGGAGAACTTGACTAGTGAGGCTTTATGTGTGGAACTGAGAAATAAGAAAAGTATGACCACGTTAAAGGGGCTATATTACAGACCATTCAACGGTCCTAGTGATAAAAAAAAATTGTAATGAGATCGCAGACTGTTGCAAGAAACATAAGGTTGTTACCATAGGTGATTTTAACTTTCCACATATTGACTGTAAATCCAATACTATAAAAGGACCAGATGGGATAGGGTCTGTCAAATGTGATCAGGAAAGCTTCCTTCATCAGTACATAGAAGACCTAATGAGGGAGCGTGCAATACTGGATCTGCAATTAGGGAATAAGACAGGGCAGGTGACAGAAGGTTGTGTAGGGGAATACTTTGCATCCAGTGATCACAACACCGTTAGTTTGAAAGTAACTATGCAAAAAGATAGGTCTCGTCCACGGGCTGAGATTCTCAATGGGAGAAAGGCCAATTCTGATGTTATCAGAAAAGGTCTGGCAAGTGTGAAGTGGAACAGGCTGTTTTCTGGCAAAGGTGTACTTGCAAAGTGGGAGGCTTTCAAAAATGAAATTTTGAGAGCACAAAGCTTGTATGTGCCTGCCAGAATAAAAGTTAAAGATAGCAGGTGGAGGGAGCCTTGGTTTTCAAGAAATATTGAGGTCTTGGTTAAAAGAAAAAAGGAGGTGCATAGCAGGTATTAGCAAATGGGAACAAATAAAGTGCTTATGGAGTACAAGAAATGCAAGATAACACAAGAAATTAGGAAGAATAAAAGAAAGCATGCAATTGCTCTAGCAGACAAGGTGAAGCAGAATCCTAAGGAATTCTACAGATATGTTAAGAGCAAAAGGATTGCAAGCGACAAATTTGGTCCTCTGAAAGACCAGAAAAGTAATCCATGTGTGGAGCCAAAACAGATGGGGGAGGTCTTAAATGAATTCTTTGAATCTTTATTTATTCAGAAGACAGATACTGAGTCTATAGAAGTGAGGCAAATCAGCATCAACTTCATGGACCCTGTACAGATTACAGAAGAGGAGGTGTTTGTTTGCCTCATTGAGGCAAATCAGGGTGGATAAATCCCCAGGGCCTGTCAAGGTGCTCCCTTGGACCCTACGAGAGGCAAGTGCAGAAATTACTGGGGCCCTATTTAAAATAGAGATATTTAAAACATCCTTAGTGACAGGAGAGGTACCAGAGGATTGGAAGATAGCCAATGTTGTTCCACTGTTTAAAAATGGCTCTAAACAGAAACCAAGGAACTGTAGGCGGGTGAGTCTGACATCAGCTTTATGAAAATTATTAGAAGGTATTCTAAGAAACTGGATATTTAAGTATTTGGAGAGACATGGACTGATTAAAGATAGTCAGCATAGCTTCGTGTGAGGTAGGTCATGTCTATCTAATCTTAGAGTTTTTTGAGGAAGTTACCAGGAAAGTGGATGAAGTCAAGGTAGTGAATGTTGTCTGCAAGGACTTTAATAAGGCATTTGACAAGATCCCGCATGGAAGGCTGGTCAAGATTGTTCAGTCTTTCAACATTCAGGATGATGCAGTAAATTGATTTAGATATTGGCTTTGTGGGAGAAGCCAGAGAGTGGTGGTAGATGGCTGCATCTCTAATTAGAGGCCTGTGAGTAGTGGTGTGCTGCAGGGATCAGTTCTGTGTCCTTTGTTGTCATCTATATCAATGATCTGGATGAGAGTAGCAAATAGAAACACAAGTTCCTCTCTCATGCCTCTATAATTCCCTTTATTCCATTGCAATACTGACACATGTGACTTACGATTCTCCCTCTCAAACTGCAGTATGAATTCAAACCTACTATGATCACTGCCTCCTAAGGTTTCCTTTACATTAAGCTCCCTGATCAAATCTGGGTTTTTATACAACACCTAATCTAAGATAGCCTTTCCCCAAGTAGGCCCAAGCACAAGCTGCTCTAAAAACCATCTCGTAGATATTCAACAAATTCCCTCTCTTGCGATCTGACACCAACCTGATTTTCCCAATCCCCTTGCATATTTAAGTTCCCCATTACAACTATGTCATTACCCTTATGAAATGCCTTTTCCAGCTCCCTTTGCAATTTCATCCCAACATCTTGGCTGCTATTTGAAGGCCTATACAGGTGTCCCCCACTTTTCAAATGTTCGCTTTACAAAACCTCACTGTTACAAAAGACCTACATTAGTACCCTGTTTTCGCTTTCAGAAGGTGTTTTCACTGTTACGAAGAAAGGCAGTGTGTGATAAAAAATCAGCGCGCGATAAAAGGCAGCGAGCAGCCGCTCTCCCCTGGATTCGGAACGGCATTGCTTAAACACGTTGCATTGAGCGGCCATTAGCAAGATGAGTTCTAAGGTGTTGGAAAAGCCTGAAAGAGCTCGTAAGTGTGTTACACTTAGCGTAAAACTAGACAATTAAGGATTTTGATCATGGTGAACAAAACAAGGACAAAGTGAGTTTGGCTTGTGGAAGCTGACGAAGATGATGTTAAAGAGGTTTTGGCATCTCATGACCAAGAACTGATAGATGAAGAGCTGATGCAATTGGAAGAGGAAAGAATAACAATCGAAACCGAATGCAGTAGCAAAAGTGAGGCAATGGATGAGATGACACCCCCATATCCCCCGATCCCCCGCACAGATGCTGTACCGATTCGCGGAGAATGCAGTAGCCAGGAAGCACACAGCACACCTTTAAGAAAAAAGCCAAAATAAACATGCTAATTATTTAGGTGCTGCTGACACGTAATTGTCCGCCCAGATCAGAGGCAATGCAATCGGCACTGATCTGCACCGACATTGACATGCCGGGCAGCACCTAATTAATTAGCATGTTTATTTTGGCTATTTTCTTAAAGGTGTACTGTGTGCCTCCTGGCTACTGCTGTGTGGCAATGTATCAGGTCGGTGGCCCGGAGGGTAGGAGCTACTGCACCACCCCAACCTGCGACGACTCAGTCTAACACACCATCATCTGTGTGCTCGGCCCTATTTTCCCAATGCCGATAAGTAATACTACACAGTACATACATTTCTACTTTATATTGGCTGTGTATTTGTACGTATTATTTGATAGATTTGGCAGCTTCATAGTTTAAAGGTTACTGGAGAGCACATTTATGCTAACAGTGCTTGTGAGAGATTTTCTGCCGAGAGCACCTGCCTGAGATTTGCGCTACAGAGATCTGTGCAGGCAATCGTTGTAGGAAAGTATTTCTACTTTATATAGGTTGTGTATTTATCATATCATTCCTGCTTTTACTATATGTTGCTGTTATTTTAGGTTTTATGTGTTATTTGGCATGATTTGGTAGGTTATTTTTGGGTCTGCAAACACTCACAAAATGTTCCCATATAAATAAATGGTAATTGCTTCTTCACTTTACGACATTTTGGCTTACGAACTGTTTCATAGGAACACTCTACCTTCAGATGGCAGGGGAAACCTGTATATGATTCCCATGATGTGTTTCTTTTATTGTTGCAATTTCTTAACTACACCCACAAAGATTCAGCATCCTCTAACCCCCTATCACCTTTCTAAAAATGTAATTCCATGTCTTACAAACAGAGCCACACCACCACCTATGCCTTGCTGTCCGTCCTTTTGATATAAAGTATGTCCTTTGATGTTAAGCTTCCAACTCTGGCCTTCTTTCAGACATGACTCAGTGATACCCACGATATCATACTGACCAATCTCTAATCGCGCCACTAGTTCATCCACCTTATTCCAAATGCTACACACATTTAACTACAACACCTTCAGTCCTGCATTCTTCACCCTGATGAATTTTGACCCTGTGGTACAACTTAATTCTTTGCACTGTCTGCATTTGCACCCAATCATTGGCTTGCCCTTCCTTACATTTGTGTTATATCAATGATCTACTTGTAAACCTGCAGGCTCATCCCCAGTCCTATCATCCTGGTTCATCAGAGTGTAAGGCTGTAGTGGAGGCTATTGGCAATACTTATAGACACTATTGAATTGACTTTATTTCTTACATCCATCACATACATGAGTAAAAATGTTTACATTACATCTCCATCTAAATGTGCAATTTATAGTAATTTGTAATAAATAGTATGTAAACAGGACAGTCAATAAAGCATAGAGGAATAATTGTATCAGCGTGATTTAATCAATCTGATGGCCTGGTGGTCCTGGCTTTAATGCTGCTGTACTATTTCTCAATGGTAGCAGCCGGAACAGTGTGGTTGGGGTGACTCGGGTCGCCAATGCTCCTTTGGGCCCATTTTACGCACCTGTCTCTAACTATCCTGAACAGTGGGAAAAAGTTCACAACCACAGTTGCACTGGGCTGTCCACACCACTCTCTGCAGAGTCCTGCGCTTAAGAGAATTGGCATTCCCATAGCAGGCAGTCTGGATGCTCTCAGTTGTGCCCTTCTTCAACCTTCTAAGATGAATGAATCAGTATGTACAGACCACGTGAGATCTTCAGTAATGTGTATGCCAAGGAACTTAAAGCTGTTCACCCTTTCAACCCTAGATCCATTGATGTCAATAGGAGTGAGCCTGTCTCCATTTCTCCTGTAGCCTACAACCAGCTCCTTTGCTTTTGCGACATTGAGGGAGAGGTTGTTCTCTTGACACCACTGTGTCAGGGTGATGACTTCCTCTCTGTAGGCTGCCTCTATTATTTGAGATAAGGTCAATCAATGTAGTACCATCAGCAAATTTGATTAGCAGATTGGAACTGTGGGTGGCAACACAGGCATGGGTATACAGAGAACAAAGGAGGGGGTTTAGGACACAGCCCTGATGGGCTGCTGAAATGAGGGTCAGAGGAACAGAGGTGAGGGAGCCGACTCTTGCCACCTGCTGGCAATCTGACAGGAAGTTCAGGATCCAGCTGCACAAGACAGGGTGAAAGCAGAGGTCTCCGAGCTTCTTGTTGAGCCTAGAGGGAATTATGGTGTTGAATGCTGAACTGTAGCCCAAGGACAGCATTCTCACATAAGCATCCTTCTCCAGATGTAAGGACAGTGTATAGAGCTGTGGCTATTGAGTCATCTGTCGATCAATTGTGTCAGAAGGCAAATTGTAGAGGGTCCAGTGTGGGTGGTAGCATGTTGCAGATGTAGATCTTGACTAGCCTCTCAAAGTATTTGCTTATGATTGAGAAAAGTGTGACAAGACATCAGTCATTCAGATGTGTTACCTTGGTCTTTTTAGGTACAGGAACAATGGTGGATGTTTGAAGCAGGAGGGAACTCTACACTGGGAGAGGATCCATGTCCCATTCCCATTCTGATGTCTATCCACAGCCTCCTCTGCTGTAAAGATGAAGCCACACTCAGGCTGGAGGAACACCTTATATTCTGTCTGGGTAGCCTCCAACCTGATGGCATGAACATTGACTTTTCAAACTTCTGCTAATGCCCCACCTCCCCCTCATACCCCATCCATTGTTTATTTACACACATTTTTTCTTTCTCTCCTTTTCTCCCTCTGTCCCTCTCACTATACCCCTTGCCCATCCTCTAGGTTCCCCCTCCCCCTTTTCTTTCTTCCTGGGCCTCCTGTCCCATGATCCTCTCATATCTCTTTTGCCAATCACCTGTCCAGCTCCTGGCTCCTTCCCTCCCCCTCCTGTCTTCTATCATTTCAGATCTCCCCCTCCCCCTCAAATCTCTTACTAGCTCTTCCTTCAGTTAGTCCTGATGAAGGGTCTCGGGCCAAAATGTCAACTGTACCTCTTCCTATAGATGCTGCCTGGCCTGTGTTCATCAGCAACTTGTGTTGCTTGAAATTCCAGCATCTGCAGATTTCCTCATGTTTGCAAGATGAAAAATGTCTGTAAACACACCTGCCAGTTGTGCCATGCACATCCAGAGTGCCCGCCCTGGATGCTGTCCAGTCCCACAGCTTTGCGGCTGTCCACTCATTGGAAAGACCTGCGTACTTCAGCCTCAGATCACCAAGTTGCAGGTCGCTTCGGTGGCTGTCCTCGGAGGGCTCAGTGTTGGGGACGTTGAATTGAGCATTAAAGAGATTTAGCTCATCTGGGAGAGGCAGTGATGTTGGCAGCACCACTGCACATAGCTTTAGAGTCTGCGATGGGGTGCAGAGCTGGTCAGAAGCTGTATGTATTGTTGGTGGAGGGTTGTGTCTGGATCTTGTCCCTGTATTGTCATTTCACTGCCTTGATGACTTTACATAGATCGTAACAGTGTTTCTCAAGTTCCTGTTGGCTACCAGCAATGTAAGCTGTCTCGCGTAGATAGGGCTGTTCGCAAGGTTCCTGGTTTGGATTGACCCTAACTGATTTTTGGTGGACGACATCCTCAATGCACTTCCGGATGAAGCTCGTGCACCATCAGTGAACTTGGAGATATCCTCAACATGAAAGACATTCCAGTTGGCGTCATCAAAGCAGTTACGTAACATGGAGACTGACAGTGGGCAGTTTTAACTGTCTGCCTCTTGCTTCAGCTTCTGCCTATACATTGGCAGAAGCAAGATGGTTGAGTGATCCAACTTCCCAAATGGTGGACAGAGGAGCGCTTTGTAAGCATTGCAGCAGCTTAATATACAAACATGAAGAAATTATTATCTATGAATGGTCTGGCAAAATCCACATAAATCCTCTGCCAGGACAATGCAGGCAATTCCTAGGGTTGGTGTTACAGGAAAATTACTGGGATGGATAGCAGAATGGCTGATAGGCAGGAGACAGTGAGTGGGAATAAAGGGGGCTTTTCTAATTGGGTATCAGTGACTAGTGGTCTTCCTCAGGGGTTAGTATTGGGACCACTCCTTTTTACATTGTTTGTTAATGATATGGATAATAGAACTGATAGCTTCGTGTCAAAGTTTCTTGATGAAAAGAAGATGGGTGGAGGGGTAGGTCATGTTGAGGAAGCAATACAATTGCAGCAGGACTTAGACAAATTGGCAGAATGGGTAAAAAAAAAGATGGAATACAGTATTGGGAAATGTACATTAATGCATTTTGGTAAAATGGAGAGGAGGTTCAAGCATCAGAGGTGCAGAGGGAATTAGGAGTCCTCATGCAAGACTCCCAGAATGTTATTTTACAGGTTGAGTCTGTGGAAAAGAAGGCAAATGCACTGTTGGCATTTATTTCAAGGGGAACAGAATGTAAAAGCAAGAAAATAATGCTGAGTTTTATAAGACTCTAGTCAAGCCGTACTTGGACTGTTGTTAACAGTTCTGGGCCCCATATCTCAGAAAGAATGTGTTGTCTTTGGAGAGGGTCCAGAGGAGGTTCATGAGGATGATTCTGGGAGAACGGTTTTAACATACGAGTAACATTTGACAGGTTTGGGCCTCTACTCAGTGGAATTTGGAAGAATGTAGGGGGATCTCATTGAAACCTACCAAATGTTGAAATGACTAGATAGGGTGCATGTGGAGAGGATGTTTACTATGGAGGGGTAATCCAGAACTAGAGGGCTAAGCCTCAAAATTAAAGGCTGACCCTTGAGAACAGAGGTAATGAGGACTTTTTTTTATATAGAAAAAAAAAGCTGGAGAGTAGTAAATTTGTGAAATGCTTTGTCACAGACTGCATGGAGGCCAAGTCCGTGCATATATTGAAGGCAGAAGTTGATTGTTTCTTGATACATCAGGGCATCAAAGGATATGGCGAGAAGGCAGGTATATTGGGTTGAGTGGGATCCAAGATCAGCCATGATGGAATGGCAGAGCAGACTTAATTGTCTGAGTAGCCAAATTCTGCTCCCATGTCTTATGTTATTATGGTCTTATTATTAGAGTTCTTTGAAGATGCAACATACACAATGGTTAAAGTGGAACTAGTGCATGTATTCTATTTTTCTTCCAGGAATTTCAATTTCTCACATTATGTAGTATTATGAAAAATAACAGATGTAGGAGACATCATTTTGGCACAGGCAGAAGAATGGATGGCTAACAGAAAATAGAAAAGGCATGGATAGTTTTTTTCTGCTTGATAGGACGCAACAGGGATGCACTCAGCTTTGTGCTCTTTACATCAAAGATTTTAATGAGGGCTAAAAGGTACTGTTGTTATATTTTCTGATGTCACAACCATAGGTAGGAAAGTGAGCCCTGAAGACAAGAGCAGTTCACAAAGGGTCGTAAATAGGATGTGAAGGGGAGACAATATGGCCACTGAAGTGAACAGGTAGGAAAGTGATTTTTTTCCTTTAAGCAATATAAAGTAAAAAAAGAGATTATGTATTTCTAAGAAAAAGTGCAGATTTGAAATACAAGATGAAATGCAGATCTGAAATACAGCTAGGACAGAAACAGGGTTATCATTTCAGGTTGACAGGTTGAAGATCCATCAACATAACTGGGAGTGTTCTGACAAACATTCTAATGTATGGTCAGAAGCAGAAAGCCCATGATGTTAACAAAATTAATTGAAATCATGAAACAGAACATTGATTTGTGCAAACAACTGCACTTAGAATGGGAAAGGCAAATGTTTTTATGAAAATAATCATTGTACTTCAAAACAATCAAACATACCATCCATGTCATGAAATGGCACACATTAACGTAAAACTGAAGCGCTAGCTTGGCACTGATTGATTTGAATTTAGAAAGTGCAAAAAGGCCTTCCCAACCTCACCATTGACTCAGAGGTGGTGAACTTACTCCAACTTCAAATATTACATATTGAAGTTGCACTCTAAAAATAGTATGAGAAAAGTAATCTCGAAACATTTTTAAAGTATACTAAGGGAAATAGTTGGCCAATGTAGTCATAACCAGAGCTTAGAAACAGCAATCTGGAAAAAGACAAATTAAGAACCATCTGATATGGGAATTGATGAGAATTATTTACAATTATAATAGCCAAGTATTTCACTCCCTAGCATTAGTGGCGAAGGAAGGTCCGCATTCCAGTTCACAGTCTGGTCCGTGGACTCAGGACTGCGGGTCTTCCAGCTGTACCTCATTTGATTGAGTTAATCATAAGCACCTGATTCCCATCTTGGAGCTTGGAATGTAAGTGGCCTTGGGGTCAAGTGTGAGCTGCTGGTTTGTCTTGTCAGTCCCCCTTAGAGCAACCTGCTGATGGAAGGCTAGTGAAATCATTTGTGATCTCTAGGCCTGGTTGGAGGACCACTGCTTCATGGAGCCTTGTTGCCACTTGTCAGAGTAGTCATCATGGTATGGATTCGGCCGTTTCTGTAGCTAGCCAAGGTTGCTGGTTGCCCCAGGACTCAGAACCACCCTGGATAGAGATCCTTTCCTGTCCTTGCCTCTATTGGGTAAGCCAGGCTGTAATTGCTGTTACTCTGCAGTTGGTTCTGTCCCTTCCTGTCCCTTGCCTCCGTCAGGTAAGCCAGACTGATTGCCATTACCCTGCGGTTGGTTCTGTCCCTTGCCTCTGTTAGGTAAGCAAGCTGTTTGCCAATACCCTGAGGTTGGGTCCATCTCTCCCTGTCCTTGCCTTCATGAGGTGAACATCTACATCCTGCCCAGGAGCTCACCCAAGAACCCAAGCCTCAAAGATCCCAAGCCAAGCTCAAGACCCAAGGCCCCAGCCTCAAGAGCAAAGACCCCAGCCTGTCTCCAAGCTCAGGCCTCTAGACCCCAGCCACATCCTGTCCTTGCCTGGTTCTGGGGTCCGAGCCCAAGGCAAGACCCAGGTTCTGGGTCTTTGTCCAGTCTAGGGCTCGGAGTCAAAGCCTTGTCTCCTAGTCCATGGTTTCTTGTCCTGGTCCCGCTTTCTCTAGTCCAAGTCTGCGTTCTTGTCCCTACTCCTTACCTGTATCCAGTCACGTCCCTACTCTAATCAAGTCGTGTTCCTTGTTCTTCAGTGTCTGTCTCGCATTTGGGTCCATTCCCAGCACCTCATTGTGACAGAACTACATCATAGTGCCAACATACCATCTCCAAAATCAATTTTGTTTAAAGCATTGGAAAGAATTTGAGGCAGAATAGAAAATGTCATCCTACTTTTGCAAGTGTCTTATGCTAATAATGGGAAGTGACTTAATATATTTCAAGTAGATGAAAACTGGGATTACAGAGAAGGACAATAGTATATGTATATTTAACAGAGGAACACATGAGCTAGACAACCAAATAGATAATGAAGAATGCAAGAGCCTGATAGAAAGTGATGCTGAAGCATTGACCTACAAACAAATAGAGTTTGTGTATGTCTTTATGTAACAGGTTTGGAAAAGTCCATTTTGGTATGAGCTGCATGGAATACAATGACTGGTGATAAAGGAAAGAAATAACACCAACTGGAAAGAAAAAAACAATTGCATTTTGTCTGTTTGAATGTTATTTCCCACCATACCCTTACCCGATTCCATCTGCCCATCCTCTCCCCAAGTTTCCACCAATCACCAAGCCTGTCAAATCCTTTCTCCCTACCCTCTCTACTGCTATCAACTGGCAATCTTCAATCTTAAGTCCTGATTCAGGATCTTGATCTAAAATTTCCAAACATACTTTATATACACAGATGCTACTGAGTTCTTCCAGCATTCTGTTTCTGTTCAAAAGTATAGCACAAATAGGAAACTGTTTAATCTAATCTTTCTATTTTAATAGTAAGAGATAGGCTTCAGGAAGAACCTTTGCCAATTTGGTACTGTGCCCATACAGTACAAAATTTTAAAAGAATCCGATTTATTATCAACATCTGTCATGAAATTTGTTAACTTAGCAGCAGTTAAATTCAATAAATATAGAAAAACAAAATAATAATAATATTAATAAATAAGGAAGGAAAAATCCTGCCTAAAGCTAGCATGGTTTCCTGAAAGGAAAATCCTGCCTGACAAACCTGCTGCAATTCTCTGTGGAAATTACAAGCAAGGTGCACAAAGGAGATGCAGTAGACATGGTGTACTTGGATTTTCAGAAAGTCTTTGACAAAGTGCTGCACATGAGTCTACTTAGCATGGTAAGAGCACATGGAACTGCAGGGAAGTTACTAGCATAGGTGGAGCATTGGCTGAACTGCAGAAAACAGAATGCGAATAAAGGGATCCTTTTCTGTCTGTCTGCTGGTTACCGGGGGGGGGGGGGGGGGAGAGACACACACACACACACACACACACCTGCAGAGAGACTTCGATCAGGGGAATGGGCAAAGAAGTGACAAATGAAATACTATTTTTGGAAAGTGTATGGTCATGCACTTTGGTGAAAGAAAAAAACAGGCAATTACTTAGACGGGGAGAGAATTCAAAATGCAGAAAATCAAAGGGACTTGGGAGTCCTTGTGCAAGATACCATAAATGTTAACCTCCAGGTTGAGTCGGTCGTGAAGGCGGCAAATGCAATGTTAGCATTCATTTCTAGACGTATAGAATACAAGACCAGGGATCTATAAAGCACTTCTGAGACACACTTGGGGTATTGTGTGCAGTTTTGGGCTCCTTATTTTAGAAAGGATATACTGACATTGGAGAGGGTTCAGAGAAGATTCACAAGAATGATTCCAGAAATGAAAGGGTTACTGTATGAGGAACATCTGGCAGCTCTTGGGCTGTATTCCCTGGAATTCAGGCAAATGAGAGGAGATCTCAGAAACATTCTAAATATTAAAAGCCCTGAACAGATAGAAATTGCAAAGTTAATTCTCATAGTAGGGGATTCTAAGAAAAGAGGGCATGACTTCAGGTTTGAAAGATGTCCTTCTAGAACTGAGATGCAGAGAAATTACTTTAGTCAGATGGTGGTAAATCTGTGGCATTTGTTGCCATGAGTAGCTGTGGGGCAATAGACAATAGGTGCAGAAGTAGACCATTCGGCCACTTGAGCCTGCACTGCCATTCTGAGATCATGGCTGTTCATCTACTATCAATACCCGGTTCCTGTCTTGTCCCTATAACCCTTGATTCCCCTATCCATAAGATACCCATCTAGTTCCTTCTTGAAAGCATCCAGAGAATTGGCCTCCACTACCTTCTGAGGCAGCACATTCCACACCTCCACAACTCTCTGGGAGAAGTTCCTCCTCAACTGTCCTAAATGACCTACCCCTTATTCTTAAACCATGCCCTCTGGTACTGGACTCTCCCAGCATCTGGAACATATTTCCTGCCTTTATCTTGTCCAATCCCTTAATAATCTTGTATGTCTCAATCAGATCCCCCCTCAATCTCCTTAATTCCAGCATGTACAAGCCCAGACTCTCTAACCACTCTGCGCAAGACAGTCCGGACATCCCAGGAATTAACCTAGTGAACCTACGCTGCACCTCCTCCACAGCCAGGATGTCCTTCCTTAACCCTGGAGACCAAAACTGCACACAATACTCCAGGTGTGGTCTCACCAGGGCCCTGTACAAATACAAAAGGATTTCCTTGCTCTTGTACTCAATTCCCTTTGTAATAAAGGCCAACATTCTATTAGCCTTCTTCACTGCCTGCTGCACTTGCTCATTCACCTTCAGAGACTGATGACCAAATACTCCTAGATCTCTTTGTATTTCTCCCTTACCTAACTCCACACCATTCAGATAATAATCTGCCTTCCTGTTCTTGCTCCCAAAGTGAATAACTTCACACTTATTCACATTAAACACCATCTGCCAAGTTTCTGCCCACTCACCCAGCCTATCCACATCACCTTGAATTCTCCCAACATCCTCATCATGTCACACTGCCACCCAGCTTAGTATCAGCAAACTTGCTGATATTATTCAATGCCTTCCTAAATCATTGACGTAAATCATAAACAGCTGTGGTCCCAATACCGAGCTCTGTGGCACCCCACTAGTCACCACCTGCCATTCCGAGAAACACCCATTCACTGCTACCCTTTGCTTTCTATCTGCCAACCAGTTTTCTATCCATGTCAATATCCTCCCCCCAATGCCACGAGCTCTGATTTTACCCACCAATCTCCTATGTGGTACCTTATCGAATGCCTTCTGAAAGTCAAGGTACACCACGTCCACTGGGTCTCCCGCATCCATCTTCCTGGTTACATCCTCGAAAAACTCCAATAGATTAGTCAAGCATGATTTGCCCTTGGTTAATGCATGCTGGCTTGGCCCAATCCTATCACTGCTATCAAGATATGCCGCTATTTCATCTTTAATAATGGACTCTAGCATCTTCCCCACTACTGATGTTAGGCTAACAGGGCAATAGTTCTGTTTTCTCCCTCACTCCTTTCTTAAAAAGTGGGATAACACTAGCCATTCGCCAATCCTCAGGAACTGATCCTGAATCTAAGGAACATTGGAAAATGATCACCAATGCATCTGCAATTTCCAGAGCCACCTCCTTTAGGATGCAGACCATCTGGACCTGGGGATTTGTTAGCCTTCAGTCCCATCAGTCCATTGATCAGTGTTTCCTTCCTAATGGAAATCTGTTTCAGTTCCTCTGTTACCCTATGTCCTTCACCCATCCATACATCTGGGAGATTGCTTGTGTCTTCCCTAGTGAAGACAGATCCAAAGTACTTATTAAACTCATCTGCCATTTCTCTGTTTCCCATAACAATTTCTCCCAATTCATTCTTCAAGGGCCCAACATTGTTCTTAACTATCTTCCTTCTTGTGAATTAGCCAAGATAGACTGGCAAATGACACTTAAAGGATTGACGGTGGATATGCAATGACAAGCATTTAAAGGTTGCATGGATGAACTACAATTGTTCATCCCAGTTTGGCAAAAGAATAAATCAAGGAAGGTAGTGCACCCGTGGCTGACAAGAGAAATTAGGGATAGTATCAATTCCAAAGAAGCAGCATACAAATTAGCCAGAGAAAGTGGCTCACCTGAGGACTGGGAGAAATTCAGAGTTCAGCAAAGGAGGACAAAGGGCTTAATTAGGAAGGGGAAAAAAGATTATGAGAGAAAACTGGCAGGGAACATAAAAATGGACTGTAAAAGCTTTTATAGTTATGTAAAAAGGAAAAGACTGGTAAAGACAAATGTAGGTCCCCTGCAGACAGAAACAGGTGAATTGATTATGGGGAACAAGGACATGGCAGACCAATTGAATAGTTACTTTGGTTCTGTCTTCACTAAGGAGGACATAAATAATCTTCCAGAAATAGTAAGGGACAGAGGGTCCAGTGGGATGAGGGAACTGAGTGAAATACATGTTAGTAGGGAAGTGGTGTTAGGTAAATTGAAGGGATTGAAGGCAGATAAATCCCCAGGGCCAGATGGGTTGCATCCTAGAGTGCTTAAAGAAGTAGCCCAAGAAATAGTGGATGCATTAGTGATAATTTTTCAAAACTCGTTAGATTCTGGACTAGTTCCTGAGGATTGGAGGGTGGCTAATGTAACCCCACTTTTTAAAAAAGGAGGGAGAGAGAAACCGGGGAATTATAGACCGGTTAGCCTAACGTCGGTGGTGGGGAAACTGCTGGAGTCAGTTATCAAGGATGTGATAACAGCACATTTGGAAAGCGGTGAAATGATCGGACAAAGTCAGCATGGATTTGTGAAAGGAAAATCATGTCTGACGAATCTCAGAATTTTTTGAGGATGTAACTAGTAGAGTGGATAGGGGAGAACCAGTGGATGTGGTATATTTGGATTTTCAAAAGGCTTTTGACAAGGTCCCACACAGGAGTTTAGTACGCAAAATTAAAGCACACGGTATTGGGGGTAAGGTATTGGTGTGGGTGGAGAATTGGTTAGCAGACAGGAAGCAAAGAGTGGGAATAAACAGGACCTTTTCAGAATGGCAGGCGGTGACTAGTGGGGTACCGCAAGGCTCAGTGCTGGGACCCCAGTTGTTTACAATATATATTAATGACTTTGATGAGGGAATTAAATGCATCTCCAAGTTTGCGGATGACACGAAGCTGGGTGGCAGTGTTAGCAGTGAGGAGGATGCTAAGAGGATGCAGGGTGACTTGGATAGGTTGGGTGAGTGGGCAAATTCATGGCAGATGCAATTTAATGTGGATAAATGTGAATTTATCCACTTTGGTGGCAAAAATAGGAAAACAGATTATCTGAATGGTGGCCGATTAGGAAAAGGGGAGGTGCAATGAGACCTGGGTGTCATTATACACCAGGCATTGAAAGTGGGCATGCAGGTACAGCAGGTGGTGAAAAAGGCGAATGGTATGCTGGCATTTATAGCGAGAAGATTCGAGTACAGGAGCAGGGAGGTACTACTGCAGTTGTACAAGGCCTTGGTGAGACCACACCTGGAGTATTGTGTGCAGTTTTGGTCCCCTAATCTGAGGAAAGACATCTTTGCCATAGAGGGAGTACAAAGAAGGTTCACTACATTGATTCCTGGGATGGCAGGACTTTCATATGAAGAAAGACTGGATGAACTGGGCTTGTACTCGTTGGAATTTAGAAGATTGAGGGGGGATCTGATTGAAACGTATAAGATCCTAAAGGGATTGGACAGGCTAGATGCAGGAAGATTGTTCCCGATGTTGGGGAAGTCCAGAACGAGGGGTCACAGTTTGAGGATAAAGGGGAAGCCTTTTAGGACCGAGATTAGGAAAAACTTCTTCACACAGAGTGGTGAATCTGTGGAATTCTCTGCCACAGGAAACTGTTGAGGCCAGTTCATTGGCTATATTTAAGAGGGAGTTAGATATGGCCCTTGTGGCTACAGGGGTCAGGGGGTATGGAGGAAAGGCTGGGGCGGGGTTCTGAGTTGGATGATCAGCCATGATCATAATAAATGGTGGTGCAGGCTCGAAGGGCCGAATGGCCTACTCCTGCACCTATTTTCTATGTTTCTCTTCACATACCTAAAAACTTTTGCTATCCTCCTTTATATTCCTAGCTAGTTTGTGTTCATACCTCTTTTTTCTCCCCGTATTGCCTTTTTAGTTAAGTTCTGTTGCTCCTTAAAGATTTCCCAATCATCTGTCTTCCCACTCACCTTAGCTCTGTTATACTTGTTTAATGCTATGCTATCTCTGACTTCCTTTGTCAACCACTGTGGCCACTTTCCCCCCTTTGAATCCTTCCTTCTCCAGGGGGATGAACTGAGTTTGCACCTTGTACATTATTCCCAAGAATACCTGCCATTGCTGTTCCACTGTTTTCTGCTAGAATATCCAACCAGTCAACTTTGGCCAGCTCCTTCCTCATGGCTCCATAGTCTCCTTTATTCAACTGCAATACTGACACTTCTGATCTGCCCTTATCCCTCTCAACTTGCAGATAAAAACTTATCATATTATGGTCACTACCTCCTAATGGCTCCTTTACTTCAAGATCACTTATCAAATCCTGTTCATTGCACAATGCTAAATCCAGAATAACCTTATCCCTGGTCAGCTCTCGCACTAGCTGCTCCAAAAATGCATCCCATAGGCACTCTACAAACTCCATATCCTGGAGTCCAGTACTGGGTGTTTAAGGCAGAGATAGATAGGTTCTTGATTAGCCAGGGCATCAAAGGGCATGGGGTGAAAGCGGGGGAGTGAGGATGACTGGAAGAATTGGATCAGCCCATGATTGAATGGCAGAGCAGACTTGATGGGCCAAATAGCCTACTTCAGCTTCCATATCTTAAGGCCTTATGGTCTTATGGTTTTCAATGAATTACAGTACCTCTACATGTATTGAGTAGATTAAAAACTAAAACAAATATTAAAAAAGTGAGGTAGTGTCCAAGGGTTCAATATCCATTTAGGAATTGGAAGGCAGAGGGGAAGAAGCTGTTCTTGAATCACTGAGTGTGTGCCTTTAGGCTTCTGTACCTCCTACTTGTTTCTAACAGTGAGAAATGGGCATGCCTTGAGTGTTGGAGGTTCTTAATAATGGACACCGTCTTTCAGAGACACCGCTCCTTGGAGATGTCCTGGGTACTTTGTAGGCTAGTACCCAAGATGGGGCTGACTAGATTTACCACCCTCTGCAGCTTCTTTTGGTCCTGTGCAGTAGCCACCCCCCACCCCCATACTAGACAGTGACACAGCCTGTCAGAATGCTCTCCACAGTATATCTATAAACATTGAGTGTATTTGTTGATATACCAAATCTCCGACTCCTAATGAAGTATAGCTGCTGTCTTGCCTTCTTTATAACTGCATCAATATGCTGACACCCAGGAACTTGAAACTGCTCATTCTGAGGATTGGTATGTGTTCTTCCCTCTTGCCCTTCCTGAAGTGCACAATCAACTCTTGTCTTACTGACATTGAGTGCCAGATTGTTGCTGTGACACCACTCCACTAGCTGGCATATCTTGCTCCTGTATGCCCTTTCATCACCATCTGAGATTCTACCAACAATGGTTGTATCATCAGCAAATTTATAGATGGTATTTGAGCTATGGCTAGCTACACAGTCATGGGTATGTAGAGAGTAGAATAGTGGGCTAAGCTCACACTCCTGAGGTGCACCAGTATTGTCAGTGAGGAGATGTTATCACCAGTCCTCACAGATTGGGTGTATAACATAGCAAAGACAAGTGGGGAGCTGGAGGATTGGGAAACTTTTAAAGAGCAACAGAAGGTAACTAAAAAGGCAATACACAGGAAAAAAAATGAGGTACGAAGGTAAACTAGCCAAGAATATAAAGGAGGAGTGTAAAAGCTTTTTTAGGTATGTGAAAAGGAAAAAAATAGTTAAGACCAAAATTGGGCCCTTGAAGACAGAAGCAGGTGAATTTATTATGGGGAACAAGGAAATGGCAGACGAGTTGAACAGGTACTTTGGATCTGTCTTCACTAGGGAAGACACAAACAATCTCCCAAATGTAATAGTGGCTAAAGCACCTAGGGTAATGGATGAATTGAAGGAAATTTATATTAGGCAGGAAATGGTGTTGGATAGGCTGTTGGGTCTGAAGGCTGATAAGTCCCCAGGACCTGATGGTCTGCATCCCAGGGTACTTACGTAGGTGGCTTTAGAAATAGTGGACGCATTGGTAATCATTTTCCAATGTTCTATAGATTCAGGATCAGTTCCTGCAGATTTGACAGTGGCTAATGTTGCCCCTCTCTTCAAGGAGGAAGAGAGAAAACAGGGTAATCTGTCCCCCACTTTTCCTTCGCTACATCGACGACTGCATTGGCGCTGCTTCCTGCACGCATGCAGAACTCGTTGACTTTATTAACTTTGCCTCCAACTTTCACCCTGCCCTCAAGTTTACCTGGTCCATTTCCGACACCTCCCTCCCCTTTCTAGATCTTTCTGTCTCTGTCTCTGGAGACAGCTTATCCACTGATGTCTACTATAAGCCTACTGACTCTCACAGCTATCTGGACTATTCCTCTTCTCACCCTGTCTCTTGCAAAAACGCCATCCCCTTCTCGCAATTCCTCCGTCTCTGCCCCATCTGCTCTCAGGATGAGGCTTTTCATTCTAGGACGAGGGAGATGTCTTCATTTTTTAAAGAAAGGGGCTTCCCTTCCTCCACTATCAACTCTGCTCTTAAACGCATCTCCCCCATTTCACGTACATCTGCTCTCACTCCATCCTCCCACCACCCCACTAGGAATAGGGTTCCCCTGGTCCTCACCTACCACCCCACCAGCCTCCGGGTCCAACATATTATTCTCCGTAACTTCCGCCACCTCCAATGGGATCCCACCACTAAGCACATCTTTCCCTCCCCCCCCCTCTGCATTCCGCAGGGATCGCTCCCTACACAACTCCCTTGTCCATTCGTCCCCCCCATCCCTCCCCACTGATCTCCCTCCTGGCACTTATCCGTGTAAGCGGAACAAGTGCTACACATGCCCTTACACTTCCTCCCTTACCACCATTCAGGGCCCCAAACAGTCCTTCCAGGTGAGGCATCACTTCACCTGTGAGTCGACTGGGGTGATATACTGCGTCCGGTGCTCCCGATGTGGCCTTTTATATATTGGTGAGACCCGACGCAGACTGGGAGACCGCTTTGCTGAACATCTACGCTCTGTCCGTCAGAGAAAGCAGGATCTCCCAGTGGCCACACATTTTAATTCCACATCCCATTCCCATTCTGACATGTCTATCCACGGCCTCCTCTACTGTAAAGATGAAGCCACACTCAGGTTGGAGGAACAACACCTTATATTCCGTCTGGGTAGCCTCCAACCTGATGGCATGAACATTGACTTCTCTAACTTCCGCTAGGCCCCACCTCCCCCTCGTACCCCATCTGTTACTCATTTTTATGCACACATTCTTTCTCTCACTCTCCTTTTTCTCCCTCTGTCCCTCTGAATATACCTCTTGCCCATCCTCTGGGTCACCCCCCCCCCCACTTGTCTTTCTTCCTGGACCTCCTGTCCCATGATCCTCTCGTATCCCCTTTTGCCTATCACCTGTCCAGCTCTCTCGGCTCTATCCCCCCCCCCTCCTGTCTTCTCCTATCATTTTGCATCTCCCCCTCCCCCTCCAGCTTTCAAATCCCTTACTCACTCTTCCTTCAGTTAGTCCTGACGAAGGGTCTCGGCCTGAAACGTCGACTGCGCCTCTTCCTATAGATGCTGCTTGGCCTGCTGCGTTCACCAGCAACTTTGATGTGTGTTGCTTGAATTTCCAGCATCTGCAGAATTCCTGTTGTTTGAATTATAGACTGGTTAGCCTGACATCAGTGGTGGGAAAGATGCAGGAGTTAATTATAAAAGATGAAATTACAACACATCTGGATAGTAGTAACAGGATTGGTCCGAGTCAGCATGGATTTATGAAGGGGAAATCGTGCTTGATTAATCTTCTGGAAATTTTTGAGGATGTAACTATGAAAATGGACAAGGGAGAGCCAGTGGATGTAGTGTACCTGGACTTTCAGAAAGCCTTTGATAAAGTCCCACATAGGAGATTAGTGGGCAAAATTAGGGCACATGGTATTGGGGGCAGAGTACTGACATGGATTGAAAATTGGCTGGCTGACAGAAAACAAAGAATAGCAATTAACAGGTCCCTTTCGGAATGGCAGGCAGTGACCAGTGGGGTACCGCAGGTTCAGTGCTGGGACCACAGCTGTTTACAATGTATAATTTAGATGAGGGAATTAAAAGTAACATTAGCAAATTTGCCCATGACAAAGCTGGGTGGCAATGTGAAACGTGAGGAGGATGTTATGAGAATGCAGGGCAACTTGGACAGGCTGGGTGAGTGGGCAGATGCAGTTTAATGTGGATAAATGTGAGTTTATCCACTTTGGTGGTAAGAACAGGAAGGCAGATTATTATCTAAATGGAGTCAAGTTAGGAAAAAGGGAAGCACAACGAGATCTAGGTGTTCTTGTACATCAGTCACTGAAAGCAAGCATGCAAGTACAGCAGGCAGTGAAGAAAGCTAATGGCATGCTGGCCTTCATAACAAGGGGAATTGAGTACAAGAGCAAAGAGGTCCTTCTGCGGCTGTACAGGACCCTGGTGAGACCACACCTGGAGTAGTGTGCGCAGTTTTGGTCTCCAAATTTGAGGAAGGACATTCTTCCTATTGAGGGAGTGCAGCATAGGTTCACAAGGTTAATTCCCAGGATGGTGGGACTGTCATATGTTGAAAGATTGGAGCGACTGGGCTTGTATACTCTGGAATTTAGAAGGCTGAGAGGGGATCTTATTGAAAGATAAGATTATTAAGGGATTGGACACATTGGAGGCAGGAAGCATGTTCCCACTGATGGGCGAGTCCAGAACTAGAGGCCACAGTTTAAGAATAAGGGGTAGGCCATTTAGAACAGAGTTGAGGAAAAACTTTTTCCACCGAGAGTGGTGGATTTATTGAATGCTTTGGCCCAGAATGCTGTGGAGGCCAAGTCTCTGGATGCCTTCAAGAAAGATGGATAGAGCTCTTAAAGATAGCAGAATCAAAGGTTATGGGGATAAGGCAGGATCTGGATACTGATAGTGGATGATCAGCCATGATCACAGTGAATGGCGGTGCTGGCTCAAAGGGCTGAATGATCTACTCCTGCACCTATTGTCTATTGTGGTCTTCCAGTTAGGAAGTTGAGGATCTAATTGCAGAGGGAGGTACAGAGGCCCAGGTTCTGCAACTTCTCAATCAGGATTGTGGGAACAATGGTATTAAATGCTGAGCTATAGTTGATGAACAGCCTCCTGACATAAGTGTTTGTGCTGTCCAGGTAGTCTAAAGCCATGCAAAGAGCCATTGACATTTTAGTGGCAATAGGCAAATTGCAATGGGTCCAAGTACTTGATGAAGCAGGAGTTCAGTCTAATCATGACCAACCTCTCAAAACATTTCATCACTGTAGATGTGAGTGCTACTGGGCAATAGACATTATGGCAGCTCACATTATTCTTCTTAGATACTGGTATAATTGTTGCCTTTTTGAAGCAAAGTGGAATTATTGCTCATAGCAGTGAAAGGTTGAAAATGTCCTTGAATACTCCTGCTAGTTGGTTGGCAGGAGTTTTCAGAGCCTTACCAGGTACTCCATCTGGATCTTCTGCCTTGCAAGGATTCACTCCCTTTCAAGACAGTATAACATCGGCCTCTGAGACAGAGATCACGGGGTCATCAGGTGCAGCAGGGATCTTCACAGCTGTAGTTGTTCTCCCTTTCAAAGCATGCATAGAAGGCACTGAGTTCATCTGGTAGTGAAGCATCGCTGCCATTCATGCCATTGCGTTTTGCTTTATAGGACGTAATGTCCTGCAAATCCTGCCAGATTTGTCGTACATCCGATGTCACCTCCAACCTCATTTGAAATTGTCTTAGCCCTTGAAATAACCCTCTGCAAATCATACCTGGTTTTCTGGTACAGGCCTGGGTCACCAGACTTGAATGCCACATATCTAGCCTTCAGCAGATAATGCACCTCCTGGTTCATCCATGGCTTTTGGTTTGGGAATGTACAGTAAGCCTTTGTAGGCACACTCATCCACACAGGTTTTAAGTCAGTAACAACTGCAGCATACTCATTCAAGTTCAAAGATGAATCCCTGAATACAGTCCAGTCTACCGA
Source organism: Mobula hypostoma (assembly GCF_963921235.1). NCBI lineage: Eukaryota > Metazoa > Chordata > Chondrichthyes > Myliobatiformes > Myliobatidae > Mobula > Mobula hypostoma. Next base: position 99,998,483 of record NC_086098.1, on the reverse strand, counting down.
TTCAAAGCAGTCCTGCAAGTTCTCCTGTGCTTCACTTGTCCATACCTTCCTGGTCCTCACTACCAGGTGCTGTAGTCTTCAGTCTCTGCCTATACTCAGGGAGTAGAAGTACAGCCAGGTGATCAGACTTCCCAAAGTGAAGTGGTGGAATAGCACAGTAGGCATTCTTGATGGTGGTGTAGCAATGGTCCAGTGTGTTGTTTCCTCTAGTATTGCAACTGATCAGTTGATGGTAATTGCTTACTGATTTTTTCAGACAGGCCCAGTTAAAATCCCCCAGAATGATGGTGAAGGTATTAGGGTGTGCTGTTTCATGCATATTGATACCACTGCTCAGGTCATTTCAAACATGATTGACATTGGCCTGAGGTGGAATGTATACTGCTACCAAAACGATTCTGGAAAACTCCCACAGCAGGTAAAAAGGGTGACAGTTAACTGCTAGATATTCCAGGTCTGGAGAGCAGAATTGGGACAGCACTGATATATTTGTGTACCAAGAGTTGATCATGAGGCATACTCCTCCACCTGTTTTTGAGAGCCTATAGTAAACCTATTGATCTGAATCACTGCATTTGGTAGGGAAAGGATTAACCAGGATTCCGTGAAACAAATGACACATGCAGTCCTATTGGTAACAATTGGCAACTTCAGTTAAGGTGGTGCTTGGCATCAGATGCAGAAGTGCACTACTAAACCAGGAAAATGCACAATGCCTAGAAGACTCAGCAGTGTAACTATATCTCTGTAGTTAGCTCTCCTTAATGGAGTTCAGGCTCTGGCCAACTAGGTGGAATGGATATTCACATCCTTCATGTAAGTCAACCAGCTGTCTTCTGTGGCTAGAGTAACAGCAGTGCAGATCCTCTGAAATGACTTGTACCATCACCGTGGCATTTTAAAGATGGTAAAATGTATGACAATTGCAATTTTTAATTCTAAAAGGTTAACTGAACAAAAGTACATTTTAAAAAATAACCAGTAATACAAATCTAATTAAAATGCTAACATGTTATACAATGAGCAGAGAACCTTAATAGCAGAGATATTTTTATTAGAAAGATTAGTGAGATATGAAATTGCAGGGGAAAAAGAATATAATTTGTTCAAAGAATATGATTTGGATTTTTAAACATATTCTGCAGATATTGGAAATTGTAAGCAGCACACACAAAATGCTGGAGGAAGTTATTCAGCATCAATGGAGGGGAGTGAACAGTCAACGTTCATAGCCAAGGCTCTATCAGAACTAGAAAGGAAGGAGACAGCTGGCTTAAGAAGGTGGGGTAAGGGAAGGAGTACAAGCTGGCAGGTGATGGTTGAGACTAGCTGAGTGGGACAGGGAAATTAAGTAAGAAACTAGGAAGTGGGGTGGAAAAGGTAAAGAGCTGAAGATGAAGAAATCTAACAGAGTACAGTGGACCATGGATTAAAGGGAAGCAGAAGGTGAACCACAGGGAGGTGATGGTCAGGTTAGAAGAGAAGGAGTGAGAAGGTAATCAGAATGGGGAATGAAAAGAAGGGAGCTGGTATAGATACTGAAGTTAGAGAAATTGATTTTCAGCCATCAAGTTGGAGACTACTCAGACAGAATACAAGATTATGTACCTCATTATAGCAGTAGAAGAGACCATGGACTGACATGCTAATATGGGAATGGGGAATTGAACTGTAATGGATACCCACTGAGGGATCCTGCCATTTCTGGCAGACAGGGCAATGATGCTTGATAAGGTGGATCAACAATCAGCTTCAAATCTCGCCGATGTAGAGAAGTCACACTAGGAACATCAGATACAATAGATGACTCCAATAGGGGTGTTATCTCATCTGGAATGACTGTTGGGGCCTTGAATGGTTGGGAAGGGAAGACGATTTCATAGACACTACTAAGACCTTGTACTGGTGGAGCAGAAAAGATGACAGAGTTCCAAGCCATGCAATTCCTTGACAATTTACTAAATCTTCACAAATCTTAATATCTGTTTTATTTTTATATGAATGAATGAAATTTTTTGGTCAGTACAAACATAACAAAAAGCATCATTTTCAATGATTTCATAGGACAAAAACATTCTTTAAAACAGACCAAAAGGGTGTAGGCTAAAGCTACAGCTCATTACACCTACCCCTCTTACTTACATAAGATTTGGTGTCAATCACAAAAACAAAATTCATAAACTTTTAACAATCCATTTCCAAGTATCATTATTTACATTACTCCCATTCATTTTAAATCATGTATTTTATATTTGTTCACTAAATTTAAATAATTTTTTAAACTTAAGTGTGGTGCATGTTTTTAAATTCTCACCACAGCTGTTCCATAGATTCACCCCTCTAACTGAAATACAATGTTTTTTACATTTGTTCTTATCCTTTGTTTTTGAAATATACATGTTCCTCTCAAATCATGTTGACTTTCTCTATTTTAAACAACCTTTGGATACTTTGTGGTAGTTGTCCATTTTTTTTACTTTATACATAATTTGTATTATTTTAAAGTCTACAAAATATCTGTATTTTAAAGTATTCAGTTGAATAAATAGTGGGTTGGTTTGGATCATAACAACTTGTCTTATTTACAATTCATATGACTTTCTTTTGGAGTAGAAAAATTGAGATTGCATTTGTTTTTTTTTTATGTATTTCCCCATACCTCTACACAGTACGTCATGTATGGGTCTATAAGTGAACTGTATAATGTATACAAAGGTTCCTGATTTAAGAAATCTTGCACTGTGCAGTATTGCAACAGATGTTGACAATTTTGCTTTGACATAATGTGGTTTCCAGCTTAATTTATTATCTATTACCACTCCTAAAAATTTTGTTTCAGATAGCTTATCAATTTCAACATCATTCTAAGTTTACCATGTGTTTGATACATGTAAAATGATTGGATCTGACACAGAAGAGCTGTTTTAAAAGTACTATTTCTGACTTTGAACTAGAGAGCACATAGGATTCAATTATACCTTTTTACCTGATTAATGGTATATTTAATCAAACACAGATTTACTAATAGTGTAAGCAAATATAGTAATTCATTTAAAGATTTGATTGTATTATTTGAAGAGTTCTAGTTCAGGTATTATCTGTATGTTTGTAGCTTTGGTATTCTAGCAGAGAAATCAATAAGTTGGGCTTTCCAGTAACTAGCAAGACTAAGCTGCTGTTTTGGACAGCTCCAAAAGTGGAGCCTCATCCAAACAATAAAATTTTGATTTTTAACTCCATGTTGCCATGGTAAAGAAAAAATGTTTAGTGAGAAGACCAACATATTGTTTAACTACAATCCAGAAATCATGTCTAATAATTTAAAGACTAGGTTAAATTACATCATAGCTGCTAGTAAAAGTACAAATACACATGATGGCTATTAAATAAAAACCCTTGGTTCACTAATGTCCTTCAGGTAAAGAAACCAATGTCTTTACCCTTTACTGTGAATCTTCAGGAACATGTTTAACTGTCTCTGAAATAGCAGGCAGTCAGTGCAAGGATAAAATAAGATGTGCAATTAATCCTGTTACTGCAGCTAAGCCCAATATCTGATCACTTCTGTTTAAGAAATTTCTTTTTGGAATAGAAAGAATGTTGGATTACAAATAATTAACAGAAGTGTGTTCTTTTGGTGCTCCTTCATTGCACAATTCCATCTTTCTTTGTTGTGGGATACAGCAGACTGAAAATATTTGCAAAGGAAAGAAAATGCTTTTAATCCAAACGTGTGTAGCAGAGGGTTCTCTTCATTTTAATCTTGCAGTTGGTGCACTCAAATCATGAAAAACAGGTTGCCAATTTGAAACATAATACAATTGTTAGATGCATTAACCTTCCCATGCAATGCACACAGGGTCCATTTGTTTTTACTGATAATAATGTTAATGTAAACCCCTTCAGTTTAAATACTAGTATTTCCCCTAGTACCTTAGAGAAATTTGACCAATTAAGTAAATGATAATACATCAGCATTCAGTACACAGAGGAATGCCAAAACTATGCCAATCATCTGCAGACTCTTGTACTTAGCACTTTAAATACAAGATTTCCTTTTTACTGTCTCCATAGGCAATCTGTTATTTCACAGTTTTCCAGATTTATTAAACAAATGACAGACAAAAATCCCCTCAGGTTGTAGTTTGTACAGCCCATTACAATTTTCATTAGGGATTTTATCATTATTCATCGAAATAGCACCCAGAGCCTAATCCTCCACATGGTCACTGAGATTTGTTCCACATCATAAAATTAGATCAGAGCTGTGTGAATTTTCTGTAGACTGTTGCAATGGTTACTTTATATTAGTCTACTGATAGATTTGACAAAACTAGTTCAAGTTAAAAATAAGATGCAATGCAACAAATAACCTTCAAGGACAGCAAGATTTGGATTATTGTGTAGTTTGCAAATCTGCATTGCAATTTGCCTTATTTTGCCATAGATTGCTTTAGTTTATAGAATTTTAAAGATGTTAATTTAGGTGAGCTGATGTTGGGGAATTCATCCAGTTTCCAGTACATATTGATGGGTACAGCTGTGGTCAATTGTCAAAGAATCATCCAACAACTCAGCATTAAAATCAACATGTCCATCCCCATCACTCATGAGGGTTACCAATGGCAACATACACAATTGGATCAGCCAGTTGTGACATGGTGGATGTCTGAGACTGACCTCCCAGGACAAGAGGGATTTGTAGTTGTTGATGTGGAGGTGGCTAGCAGGGCAGATTGGGAACTGCAATAACGGCTTTTGTCAGACAGTTATTTTCTTGTTTCATGAGAGCTCTTTGAGGTAGGACACATACAACTCTGAAATCTGTTAGGAAATGGAGAAGGCTCAACTCATGCAGAGCAGCAGAGATGATTCAGCAGTGAATGATGACTAATAAAAAAAATTGCAAAATAACAAGCCATAAGGGTCCACAAAATGAGAGAACAGATACTAAGCTCATGGGCACAAGGTAACTGAAGGCTAGAAACAGCTGTCTGGTTTGATGAGTGAACAAGGATTGTGGTTGAGAGCTGGGTTTAAATACTGTATTCCATAATGGCACTATGTAGAGTTGAAGTAGTGCAAGATACAAGGTAACTTGTAGCAGTTAACTTGTACAAGAATTCCCCATCAGCTCACCTAAATTAACATTTAAAATTCTATAAATTAAAGCAATCTTATGGCAAAATAAGGCAAATTGCAATGCAGATTTGCAAACTACACAATAATCCAAATTTTACTGTCCTTGAAGGTTTCAGGTTATTTATTGCATTGCATCTTACTTTAAATTTTCTTCCCGTCCAGTCCTAATTGGGGCTGGATAGCCCTGGTGACAGGTCAGATGCATCCACCATTACCGCAGAAGGTCCAGAGGGGTTCGGATGGCAGAGAATGGGAGTGGTTGTGAAGCATCTCTTGAGCTCCTCTTAAGTGTGGTCCAAGGCAGAAGACCAGGTTAAGCATCAGTTCGGTGATTTGGTGAGAGAAGTGACAATTTACCTATAGCTCCTGATGAAACAGCAGTAGAAATTTGAAAAGCTCAAAAAGTGCTGTGGCTGTTTGAGGGAGGGTGGTCAGGCTCATTCAATGGTGCACTCTTTTGGTCTATGGTTATGCCTTGAGATGAAAGGACAAAACTGAGGAAGGAAATGACTGGGGTGTGGAACTGACATTTTTCTACCTTGTACAGCTAGCTTTTGAGGAGACACTAAGGACTGAATGGATATGAGAGATGTAATCTTAGGTGTTCTTGGAGAAGATGAAGATGTCATCGAGTAGAAGAATACATGTGTAGCATGTCTCAGAGGATCCCATTGATGAAATGGCTGGACTGTTGGAAAGACTGAAAGGCATCACTGAGTATTTGTAGTAGCCAGTGGATGTTATGAACATTGTCTTCCTCTCACCCCTTGGCAGATCCAGTTTGGAGAAGACCTGGGCATCGTGGAGTTTCTCAAATGCACTATCCATCAAGGAGGTAGTAATGTTTCTTGATAATTTTGTTGAGTCCATGGTAATTGATGCAGTGACAATGATCCACATCTTTCTTTTAAACAAAGTAAAATCCTGCTCCAGCTGAGGACTGGGATGGACAAATGAAGCCACAATGTAGTACTGTGGTGATGTAGTCCTTCATGGCTTGGGTCTCGGAAAATGAGGGGGAGACAGACGATCACAGGTGGTCGCATAGCCTATGAGGCGGCAGAGTGCTGACTTCCCTTGTAATTAAGGTGATGGCTAAATTGTAGCATTCCTTTAGGAGTTTAGTAAGGTCAAGAGTTTCCTCCATCTCCACGGATTTACAGGGTGAAGTCAGCTGAGGTTGCAGGCGGGTGAAGTGGATGACCAGGGTAACCCCACTGAGAGGAGTTTTGGTTGAATCGATAAGGAGGAATTGGATGGACTCATGGTGCACATGTCAGGTGCATGCTCTGACCATCCCAGACCCCAAGGGACATCTGTGAAGGACTGTTATGCAGAAGAGGAGAGAGATAGGCTTGGTACGGAGTCAAAGCTGCATACACAGGATCTAGACCAGAAAGTTGTCTGCTGTGTCGGAAATCATCAAAACCTCCTGTATGCAAAGGGCATTCAGGTTGTGGAGTAGAACAGAGTGAATCAGGCTATGGTGCTGGAACGAGATGCCAGGAGAAATTTACCAGATAGAAGGCTTCTTATATCTATCTGGTGGTGCTGTTTCCCCAGACAGTGGCCATTTAATATGGGTGATCGGCTCCACAGTAAATGTTCTAATTGTTCCTCTACCAATGCTCACGCACTTGGAGGGTGCGGTTGGGGGGGGGGGGGCGCGCAGGTGTTGGTGGTGGGATGTTAAGGGAGCATTCCATAACTAGCTTGGTTCTAAAGACATTGCCGATGAGGTTTCTGCAGCCTGAAATAGGAATAGAACTGAGGTTCCAGAGGGTCATTCGATAAGACACTTGTCAATTCAGAGGGCAAGAGTGGCAAGGTTTTCAAACTCGAGAAAATCTGCAGATGCTAGAAATCCAAGCAATGCACACGAAATGCTGGAAGAACTCAGCTGGCCAGGCAGCATTTATGGAAAAGAGTAAACAGTCAAAGTTTTGGGCGAGACCCTTCATCAGAACACCTCAGTCCTGATAAAGGGTCTTGGCCCAAAACATTGCACATTAACTCTTTTCCATAGATGCTTCCTGACCTGCTGAGTTCCTCCAGCATTTTGTGTATGAGGCTTTCAAGGACAGTGGGCATCTCCCAGTAGACAGCTCATCCTTCAGGCACTCCGAGTGGCCTGATGGTCATGGGCTAGCAGCACTTCTGTATTATAGGCGCACTTCGCAAGTCCTAAATTGCACAGTGTAGTCCAGTACCAAACATGCACAGGTAAAGTATCTGACATGCTGCCCCCCCCCCCCCCCCCACATCTTGGATGATCAAATACTGGTGCATCTTAATGGTGAATTCTTCATATTCATTGCAAATAGTCATTTTGTTGTCTTAGTTACCAGTAGCCCAGATACGTCAGAGCTCCCCAGTCACAAAAAAGGTGATGAAGTCAATCTTGTCTCAATCGGTAACATACAGACATGGCTGCAGCTCAAAGTGTAAGGTGCACTGGGACGGGAAGCTGTGGCAGCAGGCTGGGGATCCAGTGAAACATTCGGGCACTGGGATACAGGGTTCAGAGGGAGGAGGTTGACTGTCACAGGTTGCTGAATCAAGGTGGAGAGTTGGAAGAGAGTGGTGAGCAATGATCATTGGCTTCCCGCTGTATCTGGATTGTGTACTCATGCCAATGGACAACTTCCTTTAAAACAGGCAAACTCTGTTGGGCTAATTGTTGGTTCATGCATTCTGTTAGGAAAGGCAGAGAAAACGATCTCAGTGCAGAGCAACAGAAACAATTCAGCAAGATATAATGACTTTAAATAATAAAATGCAGAACAATAAGCAATGAAAGACCTGTTACTAACTCACAGGCAACAAGGTAATTGAAGGCTAGAAGCAAGTGGTTTATTGGGTGGTCGAGGATTGTGGGTGGGAGGTGGGTTTAAATAGGTGGCATGTGATACATTGGAAATGAGCAGTAGTTGGATGGAGACTGCAGAGGTGCCTACCTGACAAAATCTTCTGAAGTAAAACAGTTGTAGGTGTGAAGCATTTTCTTGAATATTCATACTTGATATAAGTATTTTAAACCTAAAGCTAACTTCTTTCTGCCTGAATAGTTGGTAGAGGCAGACACATCATATTTGATATTTATCTAGATGAACATTTGAATTATTATGGCATAGAAGGCTACAGCTTGTGCATGACTATAAGCAGGGGCATTGTGAAGGGCAATGCCTGGTCTGGCTTCATATGGCTATACTAGAGACCATGGACAGATAAGTCAGTATGGGAAATGGAACTGGAATTACAATGGTTGATCTCCAGGATGTTACACTGGGGGGGGGGGGGGGCTGGTAGACCCAAATGCAAGACACAGACACTGAAGTACAAGAAACAGGACTTGACCAGAGTATAGATGTGACTGCATACAGGCAAGGAGCAGGGACAAGAGCACGTGGGACCAGGACTAGAACTAGAAATTATGGACTAGGAGACAAGGCTTCAACTGCAAGCCCAAGACTGGACAAGGACCCAGAAACTGGGTCTTGCCTTGAGCTCAGACCCCAGAACCAGGCAAAGATATGACATGGCTTCAGGACAGGATATGGTTGGGGTCTAGAGGTCTGAGCTTGGAGACAGGCTGGAATTTTTGCTCTTGGGGCTTGAGGCTGGGGCCTTGGGACCTTGGAGCTCGGCTGCAGGATCCTCAAGGCTTGGGTCCTTGGAGCTCTGCTGCAGGATCCTCAACTTGAAACGCAGAGGCTGATAACTCAGAGGCTGGACCTGAGAGACCAACTGGGAACTAAACATCAATATAGAGCCAGGACTTGTCCTTCAAAAAGTCAGGACTTATCAACACAACACCAACATGAGACAGGACAGTATATAAACATAGAGCCAGGACTTATACTTAGACAAGCCAGGACTCAACCTCTCCACACCAAGGTAGGACAGGTCCACCTGTTGAATAATGGCAGAACAGCCAGACTTACCCAGAAGTAAAGACAAGACATGACCCCTCACAGGGCAACAGCAAAACAGCCTGACTTACCCCCACAGAGACAAGGACAAGAAGAGACAAACACCAAAGGACAACAGACAGTGTCCTCTCTGCTTCAGAGTTGCTCCAAGTCAGTTACAGCTAGCAACCTCCACCAGCTACAGAAACAGCCAGATCTCTACCTAGCTCAGAGTAACTGACAGCCACTCAGCTGGCCCAGGAAACAGCCAAATCCATACCACAAAGACTACTCCAACAAGTAGCAACAAGGCTCCATGAAGCAGTAGTTCTCTAACCAGGCCTAGAGATCACAAATGGCTTCACTAACCTTCCATCAGCAGGTTGCTCCAAGGGGGACTGACAAGGCAAACCAGCCACCCACACTTCACCCCCAAGGCTACTTATATTCCAAGCCAAAGATGGGAATCAGGTGCCTATGATTAACTCAACCAAATGAGGGACAGCTGGAAGACCCGGAGTCCTGAGTCCACAGACCGGATCGTGAACCAAAATGCGAACTTCATAGACCGGACCATGACACAGGAGGTCCTGGCTGTTCTGGTGGATGGACAAAGGTGCTTGAAAAATTGATGCCTCAATCTGCTTCAGGTCTTTCCAATGTGGGGTGGGCTGCATTGTGAACACCAGATGCAATAAATGACACAAGAATTCACATGTGAAGTTCTGCCTTACTTGGAAGGACTGTTTAGGGACCTGAATTATTTGTCATTCTTTGTATATAGATTTTCATTGATTCTATTGTATTTCTGTGTTCCACTGAGAATGCCTGCAAGAAAATAAATCTCAGGATAGCATATACATTTTGATAATAAGTTTACTTTGACTTTGGTATTTTAGCATAACATTGGTTGTGTGGTGAATTACTTTTCAACTGGGTTTTAGCAAAGGGTTATGAGCAGTCAATGAGGGTAATGTTTTCTGATGCTAGTACTCAACCTATGAGCATGTGCACAGCCAGTACCTAATGAGAGTGACCCTTCCACAAGGAATAGAGAATATGGAGGTTCAATATGGAGGAATCCTGCAGCACTTGAGCATCTATGAGCTCAGAACCCTTGAGACCAGAGGATATTACCATTGTTTAGATGAGAGAAAGTGAACTGGACATGGTGGAGATATGAAAGTTACCAACCTGAAAAAGGCGTGAGTTTCTTTGCCTACAGACATACTTTGATTCTTACGAGACAAGGAGGTCAGCAATCCCAGTAATCTGGTGGAGGATTGAACAATGAATTGCACTGAAATCCCTTGAGAAATCCACTGAGAAGCTGCAGGAATATTAACTTCAGGTTGAGTCAGTAGTAAGGAAGGCAATTGCAATATTAGTTTTCATTTTGAGAGGATTAGCATATAGGTGCAAGGATATAATGCTGAGGCTATATAAGGCATTGGTCAGATCACACTTGGAGTATTGTGAGCAGTTGTGGGCCCCTTATCTAAAAGAGGGATGCTCTGGCATTGGAGAGGGTCCAGAGGAGGTTCATGAGAATGATTCCAGGAATGAAGGGTTAATGTATATGAAGCGTTTGAGGGCTCTGGGTCTGAACTCATGATAGCTTGGAAGAATGAGGGAGTGGGGGGGGGATCTCAATGAAACACACTGAATATTAAAGGGCTTAGATAGGGTGGACTTGAGTGGGATGGTTCTTATATTGGAGGTGTCTTGGACCAGATCTCAAAATAGAAAGGTGTTCCTTTAGAATAGAGATGAAGAGGATTTTTTTTTTTTTAGCTATCTGGTGATGAATCAGTGGAATTTGTTACCACAGATGGCTGTGGAGCCCAAGTCATTGAGTATACTTAAAGTAGCGGCTGATAGATTTTTGATTAGTAAGGATGTCAAAGGTTATGGGAGAAAAGCAGGACAATGGGGTTGAGCTAGATAAATCAGTCATGATAGAAAGGCAGAGCAGATTTGATAGGCCAAATGGGCCATGTTACTGAAGCAAAAATTCACTATTCACTCTGAGTTTACTACCCCACACTAGAAGGATTAGTTCTACTATTAGCAGCAGTGGAAGCTGGGATATTGGTCCTCAGACACGGCACAATGGTACGTCCACCAGTGAGACTATACAAGTGGGTGTATGTTTCATACTGGAGAAGGTAGGCAGCAATTCCTGAGCAATGCACAGGAAGTCAGTGGGCCTGGCAGCATATGTGGGAAAGTGGGAAGATAACTGTTTTTTGATTGAGAATCTTCATTTCAAATGTAGGGCTTCATCTAAAAAGATCAATTTTCTTTTTCTTGTCCACAGATGCTGCCCATGCTGAATGCCTCCACCATCCTATGTGTTCTACTCCAGCATCTGCAGCCTCTTCTCTCTCCAGGCAACTATTTCTGTCCAGTGTCAACTGAAGCCAGTAGTGCACTAGTGCAGACTTGCTGCTTCTTGATGTTGCACCTGTTTGGAGATGGCAAGGTAGCGTAGCAGTTAGTGTAACACCATGACAGCTCCAGCAATTGGCATTCAATTCCCACTGTTGTCTGTAAGAAGTTTATATATTGTCCCCATTTCCATGTGGGGTTTCCTTAGGCATTCTGGTTTCCTCCCACATTTCAAAGAAGCATGGTTAGAGTTAATAAGTTGTGGGCATGGCATGTTGGTTCCAGAAGCATGGTGATTCTTGTGACCTGACCCCAGCAAATATTCGGACTGTGTTGGTCGTTGATACAAGGAATGCATTTCACTGTTTTGATGTACGTGTGACAAATAAAGCTAATCTTTATTGTTAGACCTCTCAATATCGTAAACATTCCAATGTGTGGGCAAATCAACCTTTATTGCTCATCTGGGCCCTCAAAATCTCAACCTGAGCTCTCTGCAGAATTACTCTATCTTTGATGGTTTACTTCTTAAAGCCTTTTCCCTTTGCACCCAGGGCAGGGTCTTTTCCCTGGCCTTGCTCACAGAAGTCTGTCTCATCATATATAAATGTGCTATCAACTTTCAGCCACCTGCAGTGTCATTGTCTGAGCTGAGAGCATTAAATTGAATGTGAAGTTGAATTGGAACATGCTTTAGATTAGATTAGATTAGATTCAACTTTATTGTCATTGTGCCGAGTACAGATACAAAGCCAATGAAATGCAGTTAGCATCTCACCAGAAATGCAAAGAATAGTGATATTTACAAATTAACTGCGAATAAAAAGTAAGTGTTACAGCACACAAATATAAAAGTACTGAGACAGCACAATATGGGTGCAATACTGCTTAGCGCTGTGATGTGAGGTTCATCAGGGTCACAGCCTCATGGAAGAAGCTTTTCCTGTGCCTGCTGGTGCGGGAGCGGAGGCTCCTGTAGCACCTACCGGATGGGAAGAGAGTAAAAAGTCCATGGTTAGGGTGAGATGCATCCTTGATAATGTTTTTCACCCTACCCAGGCAGCGTTTATGGTAGATGTTGTCAATGGTGGGCAATTGGGTGCCGATAATCCGCTGGGCAGTTTTAACCACATGCTGGAGTGCTTTGCAGTCCGATACGGGACAATTGCCATACCACATTGAGATGCAGTTGATGAGTATGCTCTCAATGGTACAGCAGTAAATATACTATCTTCATGACTTGCCTTACCAGTATATCATTTTGTAATTTTTTAGCATTTGAAACTGTTAAATAATATGATAAAGGAAGTGTGGTGAGGGAGGAGGGGGAAGAAAGTAGTATATAATAATACCATTTTCCTGCATTAGATTTTAGTTTGAAAGGTGTATATATATATATGTGTGTTTTCAGAAGGAACATGCTGGAATACCTCTCATTATGTCTGTGAGTGAGACATTTGATATATTGAGTACGGGGACAATCAATATTGTATTGAGTAGATGCTGTGAGATGTGGGTGTCAGTCTCACATACTGTGGCACAGTGCAGTGATACAGGTAAACGTTGACTCTGGGTTTTGATTGAGATTATTAGTGGGTGATTGGTGAGTGAGGCTATTGGTGCAATTTGGCTGATTGCCACTGACAACCCCTGTGAAGTTATTGTGCTGCTTGCCGCACTGCAAAACTCCTGGGATTTACCTCTGTTGCTGAATCTGGAAGGTCCTCTTTACTTTTATGGATAATATCACAACTTTAATGTGCCTCCTCCAGTAGGATCTGCAATATAGCAGCATGCAGCACCTCGGTGCATGCGCTCTCCCAATACGGGCTATCACTTATTATTGTACAACACGCTTAATGATCTCTCCACTGCCAGCAGTCCATTTCTAGCTTTCCTTTTTGACCCTCAAAGACATATTTAATTACCACATTGGAATCCCTGCTGACATGGCAACCAGTCAGCAGCGTAGCCAATAGTGGCTGCAAGCAAAAACTGAAGCACAAAGTTAGCATGTCTACGCCTTTTCTGAAAGCTCTTCGATTTGAACCTCAATAGGCTCTATTCAACTACAGATGATTACAAAATTTTTAAACATTCTCCTTTTGATCTATGGCTACTAATTTAGGAGTCTTATGTTGTGCCTTCATGTGGCAACATAGGAATTGAATCAAAATACAGTTAGGAAGTTTTGAAGATGGATCAGATTGGAGGTGAGAGGCAGGTTCCGTTAATTAATGTGCCTACAGAAGTGATACCCAAATATGACTGTTTTCATTGTAGCAAAAGTACATTTTATCTAAAATTATTTATAAAAATATTTAGTTAATTTTCAGACCAAATAAGTATATGCTCTTCAGAGCAGTGAACGTGAATTGACTAGGCATTATGAGGTCATGACAGCTGCTCCACTTCATTAGTAATTTGAGCAGATTTGGTATGACAACAAAGATCCTTATAAACTTTGGTAGATGTTTTATGGGGAGAACTCTGACTGGTTGCATTACAGTCTGGTATGGAGGCTCCAACTGACAAGATTGCAAGAGGCTCAGGGCACTATTGACTCTGCAGCCCTTGTTGTACATACTCCTCCCCACCACTGCGGACAACTTGAGGAGATGGTGCAAATCTTCAGGAAAGTGGCAACCATCATCATCTGGGACATGCTGTCTTCTTGGACTACCATCAGGGAGGAGGTACAGGATCCTGAAGACCCACAATCAACAATTCAAAAACAGTTCCCCTTCGCCATCTGATATCTGAATTTATCCATATACACAACCTCATTATTAATGTTTTACACAATTTACTTTTACAATGTACCGTGTGTCTTTGCACTATACTGGTGCCACAAATCAATAAAATTCATGTCATAAGTTAGTGATAATAAATCAGCTTCTGATTCTATTTGTGCAAGAGCCCATAACTCACTTATGGCCACTCTGCCTATGAATTATTAATTTCAGTTTCCTCCTGAGAAGTACCTTTTATTATCAAAGACCCTTCAATTATACTTCTAATTTCTTTATCAATGCTTTTACCATGCTTTTATCATCACGGATTAATGAGAAATTGCAGTGAGGCATTTCCAGATATTGATCTTTTTTTTTTACTTAATGAATAAGCATCTGTTGATGTAGGTAGTGCCTACCAATTGGATGTTGTTGATAAAGATCAGCTGTACATAACTGTTCAAAGTGTGATTCCACATGATCTGTGACAACTCAAATATATTGGACCATTGTGTATAAATTTTTGCAATGACTTCCGTTAAGTTCTGGTCCAAATAATTTAATCAAATCAACTGTGGAGATAATGGGTGCATATAGGATTCCACAACAGGAGGTGGAAAGCTAGTGCATTGAACAGACACCCTTTTATCATGCCTACCAGGGTATGTAAGGTTAATTTCCATAGTTCATTTTTGTTAACTTGGTACTGTTCTGATTTTGAACCAGAGACCTTATGAATTCAATGCCATATCCTGTTGTGCAATAATCCATTAAGCCACAGGAGAAAAAAACGAGCAAGTTGTAACATTAATCATTAAACTCAGTGAGAAGTCTCGCATCACTTTTTACTGAGACTGTGAGAAAAACCACACCAAATGAAAATAGTAATTTTACAAGTGTTCCAAGAAGCCCATAACTGCAAGAAATCCACTTCACATTCTGTGAGCCCGTTGTACAATCTAACATCAACTTCTTCAGTGATCCATGAAGCTATGAAAATGAACCTGAAAGAAAACTTGTCACCTGACCAATTTCTCAGAGTGTGTCGAAGGCGTTTACTTGCCTCAGTCAGTCCAGGCTGGAAGCTACTGAAAGGAGCTCCCGGTTTCATAGCCAAAGGTCAGGGACTTGTCTGTCAACAGGCTGGGTTTTCTTATCATACTAATTCAAGTCCTTGGACTTAATAAAGCAATTTTATCCCATTCAGTGAAGTGTATATTTTACCTTGAAAATGTGAAAGGAAATGAACTGACTTTTTATTACATTTTTAAAGCATTTATTTCTTTTCAGCTAAGGCCAAAAGTTTCCAAAGTGCATTTGACTTTTCATGAGTCAAGGATGCAATTCCCTTTGTAAACCATGATTGTAATACAACTAAGTTATTGCAACACTACAAGCTGATAGAAAATTGTTAAATATTACATTCATTACAGAGATAAAGCTGTTTAGATCTCAGTCCCCTATGACTATGACGCTAAAAATGAATTCTGGATCCACAATGGCAACAGTAGATAGACTATGATAGGTTGCATGACAGGTTCTGATGAAGCATCTCCAATCTAAAACATTAATTCTTTTATATCTTTCAAAGTTGCTGCCTGACCTGCTGACTGTTTCCAACTATGTCTGTCTCGATCAGTGACCCTGAAAACTTGAATGAGCATACAACAGTTCCTAATTGGCAGCATGATATGTGTAGCGGTTAGGTCAATGGTTTACAGCACCAGTTATAACCAACTAGGGCTCAATTCCCACCATGGTCTGCAGTGAGTTCATACATTCTTCTCAAAACTACAGGAGTTTCCTCTGGGTGCTCCGGAATTCTTCCACATTATGTTAAGGTTAGTGAGATGTGAGCTTGCTATGTTGGTGCCAGAAGCTTGGCAGTACTTGAAGGCTGCCACCTGTACAATCCTCTGTGTTGGTTGTTGACGCAAATGACACATTTCACTGTATACTTTGATGTTTCAATGCACATGTGACAAATAAAACTAATCTAATCATTAATAAAGCTAATCGAATTCATTGATGCTCTTCAGAGAAGAGAATTTGCTAATAACTGCTTCATCTCATGTCCCAGTTCTACACAATATGGTTGATCCTTAAAAATAGCTTAAGGATGCATTTTAAAATATTGATTCACCAAATTGGCTCATTTGCCTCATTTTGTTCTATAGTATTAGTGTATCCAAGGCCAGTTTCTTCCCACTGCTATTTTGAATCAAGCTCCTCTGACCAAATATCTATATGACTGTTGTAAGGACCAATAACCCTGCAATAATTTTAATCTTTTCTGAAGTTTTATTAAAGTTTCAGCTAATTATTCTTACTGTCTTAGGAATTACACTGTGGTTGATATTATTTGTTAAAAACATTTGAACTACATTTAAGAATGAGACACTTGGCCTAGTTTACTATTGCGAAAACAAGAAATGCTGGAAGTACTCAACAGGTCAGTCAGCAGATGTGAAGAATGTGGGTCATTGTTTCCAGTCAATGTCAGAACTGCAAAGGTGAGAAAACTAGTATGTCTTAAGTTGCAGAAAAGTCAGAGCATAAAGAGAAGAAAGGAGATGCCAGTGATAGAGTGGTGATAAGCTTGACTAGATAACAACTACTTTTGGTGCAAACAGTCAGAAAAAGAAACTAAACAGAAGAACACATTGGAAATGTTAGACACGGAGCACAACAATTGTTGGAAATCTGAACAATAAAAAAATGCTCTAAATAGCCAACAGATCAGTCTGAGCCTGGAGAAAGAGAAAAAACAGTTAATATGCAGGTAGATAGTATTTTATCAGAACTGACACTTACAGGAAAGGCTGGTTGTCTGAAATTGTTGAACTCATTGTTGAGTCTCAAGGGTGTCCACATGCTTGGACAAAAGCCTACATTGCCTTCATGCCTGCATTGGGCAAAATTAGAACAATGCAGGAGGCCAGTGAGAGAGTAATCAGAGACAGAGAGGGATGGAAAATTAGAGAAATGACCTGAAGATCAGGGTCATTTTTGTAAACTTCACAGAGTTGTTCTATAAAGCAGTTACCACTTGGTGTTCTGTGTCTTCAACATAAGGAGGGTACATTGTGCATACTGAATACCACAGATCAAGTTGAATTGAATTGACTTTATTTCTTACATCCTTCACATACATGAGTAAAAATCTTTACATTATGTCTCCAACTAAATGTGCAATGTGTAGTCATGGTAATTTATAATAATTTATAATAAATAGAACAGTCAGTGTAATATAGAATACACTCATATCAGCATGAGTTCATCAGTCTGATGGCCTAGTGGAAGAAGCTGTCCTGGAGCCTGGTGGACCTGGCTTTTATGCTGTGGTACTGCTTCCTGGATGGTAGCAGCTGGAATAGATTGTGGTTGGGATGGCTTAGATCCTCAGTGATCATACAGGCTCTTTTTACACACTGGTCCTTGTAAATGTCCTGAATCATGGGAAGTTCACAACTACAGATGTGCTGGGCTGTCGGCACCACTCTCTGCAGAGTCCTGCCATTAAGGGAGGAACAGTTCCCATACCAAACAGTGATGCAGCCAGTCAGGATGCTTACAATTGTGCCCCTGTAGAAGGTTCTTAGGATTTGGGGACCCATACCAAACTTCCTCAACCATCTGAAGTGAAAGAGGCGCTATTGTGCCTTTTTCACCACACAGCTGGTGTGTACAGACCACATGAGGTTCTCGGTGATGTGGATGCCGAGGACTTGAAGCTTTTTACCCTCTCAACCTCAGATCCATTGATGTCAATAGGGGTTAGCCTGTCTCCATTTCTCCTGTAATTCACAAACAGCTCCTTTGTTTTTGTGACATTGAGGGTGTTATGGTCCGGATCGGGGTCCCTTTAAATTTACCTTGTTTATGTTACGATCCGGACCATTGATTCCCTGTTTTCCCGTGTCCCTCGATTTTGGTGAGGCAATTAACACTCGGCTGAACCGGCAGTTTATAGTCTCCGGCTTTCAGTCATTTGGTGCGGGAGCGTCTGCAAAGTCTGCAAAGTCATGGCGTGCCAATGTCATCTGGTCAGAGCAAGCCTTGTCTCTGCCCGAAGTGAGTGCCGGTAATTCACTTTTCCTCACCGGAGCAACCCTGTCCAGTTACATCGCCGAAGCGAGCCTGCAAAATTTCCTCATCAAGGTGGGTCCGTCAGTTAACCGGCTGGAGAGAATCAAGATCCGTTGTCTACTGTTCCTGGGCCGAGTCGAGAACTCGGCACTATACGGAGGTTCCAAGCACCAGGTCCTGGCTCTGGCGGCATCCAAGTACCATGTCCACGTCCTGGCCCTGGCGGCGTTCAAGTACCATGTCAAGTCCTTGCCCTGGCGGCGTTCAAGTACCATGTCAAGTCCTGGCCCTGGCGGCTTCCCAGTTCTGAGTCTAGTCCTGGTCCTGGTGGTCTGTGATTCCTGTCTTACCCCCTTGTCTGAATCCCTTCTCTGCCCCTCTTACCTCTAGCCCTCGTCTGCAGACCTCACCTGCACTTCGGTCTAGTTCCATCACCGGAGCTAGATAGGTACTGTCTGGTGTTCATTCATGTTGGTCTTGTCTTGTCTTGTCCTCACCTCCATGGGGTAAGTCTGGCCATCTTGCCATTGCCCCACAGGGAGTCATGTCTTGTCCTGTCCTTGCCTCCGTGGGGTAAGTCAGGCCGTCTTGCCATTGCCCTGCGGGGAGTCGTGTCTTGTCTTGTCTTGTCCTTGCCTCCGTGGGGTAAGTCAGGCAGTCTTGCCATTGCCCCATGGGGGGTCATGTCTTGTCATGTCTTGTCCTCGCCTCCGTGGGGTAAATCAGGCCATCTTGCCGTTGCCCAGCGGAGGATCATGAGTCCCGGCCCTATGTCCTGTACCCAAGGAGGGGTCCCGGCTCTCTGTTCTACGTATGTGTCCATGGTTCCATGTACCTGCTCTCCCAAGGCCGAGCCTCTGTTTTCCATGTTCCTCCTCTCCCTAGCCCATGCCATGTCCATGCCTGGTTCTGGGGTCTGAGCCCGAGGCAAGACCCAGGTACAGGGTCTTTGCCCAGTCTCGGGCTCGGAGTCCATACCCTAGTCTCTTCATGTCTCCTCTAGTTCTGGGAGCCGATTCCGAGTCCTAGCCCAAACCCTTGGTCCCAGCCTGATCATAGTCCTGAGTCCTTATCCTGTTCGCTATACCTGCTTCTGTCTTGCTCTCCTGGTATCATACAATAACCTAAACCGAAGTAACCTCACAAGATGTGTCTTGCATTTGGGTCCAACCGTGCTCCCAATGCCCCGCCATTGTGACAGAGGGAGAGGTTGTTTTCTTGACACCACTGTGTCAGAGAGATGACCTCATCCCTGTAGACCAACTCGTTATTGCTTGAGATAAGGCCAATCAATGTAGTGTCATCAGCAAATTTAATTAGCAGATTGGAGCTGTGGATGGCGATACAGAAGAAATGATTGCTTTGATGAGAACCTTCTCTATCCTCTGCAAAAGGCAGGAATTCTGACATGCAAGTTCATTGTCTCCTTTTCTACCTCAATGAGGCCAAACTCAGACTGGAGGAGTAACATCTCATATTACATCTAGCAAGCCTCCAACCTGATGGCATAAACATCAATTGCTCTAACTTAGGGTAATCTCTCCCCCTCATCTCCTTCTCTCTTTTTCCATTACTCATTCAGGTTACCTCATCTCTTCTTCTGAGCTGCCAGTCATCTCCCTCTAGTTCCCCTCCTCCTCATCTTTCTTTCTGGTTCACTATCTGTTCCTATTAGATTTCTACTTCAACCCTTTACCTCTTCCACCTAAGCCTTCCCAGCTTCTTACTTCATACCCCAAACTCCACCCACGTTCCCCCTCACCTGATCTCACCTATCACCTGCTAGTTAGTACTTTTTCCCCTCTCTCTGCCTGATTCTGGTTTCTGCCCCCTTCTGTTCCAGTCCAAATGAAAAGTCTTGGTCGGAAACCTCACTTTCTTTTCCCCTCCATAGATGCACCATGGCCTGCTGAGTTCCTCCAGAATTTTGTGTGCTGCAGAAGAAATAACCTGCTGTGAATGTCAGGCATTTTTTGTTTTTGTTTTGGATTTCCAGCATCTGCAATTTTTATTCCTTTTATTCAAGTTATCTGTTGCCTTTGCTTTACAAAACAGCTATCAATTGATCAATAATTTCACAGGGAAACCTTACAAGACCAGACAATAGCAGAAATTATAATTATGAAAATATAGAAGTAAGATCAACCCAAAAGAAATGAAAATATATTTTTATAATATATTTTTAAAATTAAAGGGCAACCACCATACCAAGCAAAGCTGGTTAGATGTTGAATATTATGTAGTTACAAATAGTAATGAACTAACTGCCACTCTAATGACTTTTCCTGTCACAGATAAATAACATTCATCACTTTAAACTATGGATTCTATTTAGGGAAACAAAAAATACTTTTTCACCTTCTCAATGGATTGTCATAAATATGTATCTTAAGCTATGGACATTTTTTCCATGGGAAATAGAACTTAAAATGATTTGAGGTGTAGATAATGCATGAGTACTTCCTCTCAGAAGAAGACAGCTGCCTGATTTTTCCAGAACATTTTTAAAGAGGTAAATGCTTAGCTGATTATCATGGACTTGCACTGAAGTTGGGTCAGAGAAGAACTCTAAGTCATGTGTAACCCTCAGGCTCGTCCAGCTCGTGTTCGTCTAGGGGAATCAGCCTTTGGCCCTGCCAAACTGGGTAATCATGTTTGTGTGGATGCTGTGTAATGTACCCCCAGTTACAAACCCACAACACAAAATATCAGACAGTACACCATATGCAATTAAATGATTGAACTTTATGAATCCTAATCTGAATATAGGGTTAGTAATAAAAATAAACAAAAAAAAGGGCCCAAGTCAAGTCAAAGTCAAGTTGGAGCTCACTCAGTAGTCATTCTTCCACCACCGGTCTCCTCCGAATGTCGCCGACCTTCAGACCCTCAGATCCCGGTCCACTCCATCCGGTGGTCTAGCAGCTCTCTCCACACGTCTTCCCTCTTCATCTCTCCTTGACAAAAGACTGCAAAAACAACATTCTTCCAGACACACAAGACAAAACAATTGCTAACATGCATACTACAATCTTGTTATCTCCACCCATAACCCGAACATTGCTGCTACAGAGAAACCGTTACCTCAGCAGTGAACATTACAGAGAAGCTATTACATGAGCCTTAGCAGTGGAACATTACAAAGAAGCCATTACACATGGGTTAGTGGTGAAATGTTTCAGGGGGTAATGAGGGGGTACTTCTTTGCTCAGAGAGTGAGAATGATCTGTCAATGGAAGTGGTGGATGCGGGATCGATTTCAACATTTAGGAGAAATTTGAATAGGTATATGGATGGGAGAGGTATGGAGGGCTATGGTCCAGCTACAAGTCAATGGAACTAGACAGATTAATAGTTGGCATGGACCAGATGTGCCAAAGGGCACATTTCTATGCTTTAGAGTCCTATGACTTGATGACCTTTGCTGTGTAGCTTGGCATTTCCATAATGTACCACACACTTTCAGGATAATGTTTTCTCATGAAATTCCTTCACTTCTCTGAACTATAAATTTCAGCCTGTTTGCAATGTGGATGGATAACAATTCCTAAGCCCACATGTTTTCTATCAATAGTTTTCAGTTTAAAACAGTTTTCCTTCTGATTCTGATTTGTAATCTGGTCTGATCTGGTTGTAATAATGACCAAACAGAGGTGGTCCTTCCCATCCTCCAACCTTCTTTTCCAGCCAAGGTGAAGTGTCTCGGCTCGAAAGTTCAGCTCTTTATCCCTCTCCATAGAAACTGCCTGACCTTCTGAATTCTTCCAGCATTTTGTATGCGTTATTCTGGATTTTCAGCATCTGCAGAATCTCTCGTGTTTATCTTTATTCAAATTGCTTGTTTTTGTTTTCCCTTTCAAGGTTTGTAACTGTACCCTTGGTCTGTTGTGTGATCTAATCTCCTGTTTTAAAATATGGCTTCATCTGGTTTTATTTATCTTGGCATGCCAAACAAAAATAATTTCTTGATTTAAAAATATATAGCTATTTCTTTTCATTGGGTGAAGATCCCAGAACCTTCTCCTTAATGGGGCTGTGGGTATATTTGCACCAAAATGACCAGATGCTCTTTAAGGCAGCCGACCATCTATTTTCATGTGGAGGAAGAAACAGGATTCAAATGTGCAGGAATACAAGAAACTGCGAGAATAGCGGACTTCATCCAATAAATTGCAAGCACATCCCTCCCCACCATTGGTAGCATCTACATAAGGAGATACTTCATGAAGGCAATATCTATCAAAAATCCTACTTATCATGCCATCTCCTCACAGCTGCCATTGGATAGGAGCCTGTGTTCTCATATCACTAGACTCACAAAGACTAACTACCTTCAGTCATTTGTTTCTTAAACCAACTAGCACATTCCAAATGACTGCCTTAGTATAATAACACTATGATCACTTTGACTCCTTTGTAATATTGTGGACTGGTTTTGTTTTGTCCAAATTGTGTTGTTTCTTATATAACTGTGTATAATTTATGTATGTTTTGCAAAACTTGTGCATCAGATTTCGTGTGCCTGTGACGTTGCTTCAAGTAAATTTTTCATTGTACCTGTTCATACATGGACTTGTGCATATGGGACAGATGCTGGCTTTGACTTTGAAAATACAGATAAATACTGCAAAAGAACAGGCAACTTTGACTATCATGTCTGTGCTAGCCATGATGCTAAATTAAAACTAATCTCATCTAACTACACATGGTTTGTACACTGCTGTTCATTGTCTGTTCCTGTCTCATTGCTGTCATTTCTGTTCTTACCTCCTCCCTGGCTGATCATTCCAGGCACATGCCACTCTGTGTATAAACTTGCCTCAGTATTCTCCTTTAAACTTTCCCTCTCTCACCTTAAATCTATTCATTGAGTATTTGTCATCTCCATCCTTGGAGAAAAGATTCTGACTAGCTACAAAATCCTTACCTCTTGTACTTTAATATGCTTTTGCCAGGTCACTGCCTCAGCCACAGATGCTCTAGAGAAAACAACTCAAGTTTCAAAACCTCTGCTTATAGCTAAAGCGCTAGAATCCAGTCAACATCCTGATGAGCCTGTTTTGTGCTTCTCTAAGCCTTCTGTATAAATTAGATTGTGCAATGGCCCACACTGCACACAGTATTCCAAATATGGCCTAACCAAAGTTTTATATGGCTGCAACATGCTGTTGTTACCCATGTTGTTTGTATATCCATCTCCTTTGATCTTTAATCTCAGCATAATCCCATATACACCACTAATTATATCTTGGGTGTTTCTGTTACCCAAGATATAATTAGATATAATTCTTCCTGCAAGACTGAGTTCCCTTAAGATCCATTAGTTTCTTTCCACTATTTACGTTAGAACAAAAGGACAAGAGTATTTAGCAATTATTGAACGGATCTAGCTGTAACACTTAAAATAAGCTTGAACAATCCATGCTTACTTGAACAATATCCAAACACTGGAATCGTTATTGACCCATATATTATAGGTCAGTGTGCCTGTAGCTTGTACATTTAATGTTCAGTTATATTGGCTCGTGTATGTCTAGGGGAAATCCAGCCCAGCACCTGCCTCAACACTCCCCACAGGGTCGGTCGCCGCCCGAATCAATCCCAAACATCAATCATCAGCCAGCACACCCAGTACGTTTTAACAAGTACACTTTATAGATATTACTAATTCTATGACATTAATATAAATTCGATACAGAGAGGAAAGTAATGAAAAAAAAGGCGCCGACACTTATCAAAGTCCAAGTTCTTCGCACGCTACGTTGGAGCTCAATTCGACTTCAGACGACCACTCGAATTCCGTCGACTCACGGCTCGGGACCACCCTGAGTGATCGACCGGAGCCTCTCCACACGTCCGCGGTCCTCCTCGTCTCTCCTCCGACTCCCCGCCAAAACTCAGTCCACAGTCATATCATGCAGCATGGCATCCGAAAACAAAATGATACATAACCACCCATTGGCTAATAGAACCCTGTTATCTCATTTTAAAGTAAACAAACTGCTAGTGCAAACTCTCTTCAGCGTTAAAGCACAACAAAGCCGCATTCCCCAGATTAACATTTAACAAAGTCGCCACTTTAAATGTAACAAAAGAAAGACTCCGTACATACAATATATGACATGGTCCATAGTACAACATTATTTTGATAATCTCTCCATTTGTATGTCCTCCTTCATTAATAAAAATTTAAAAGTGGCAGTAATCAAAAGAACAACAGATCTAGGATCCTGTGAAAGATACAGTATCACGGGTTGGACACGTATCTTCTTTGTTTTGCTATTGAAGGAACAATATACAGAGATTTCCTTACTTTCAACCATTGCCACAAGGGTTATAACTGTTTCAGAACAAGGCTTTCTCTCAGAAGTTCAGCGCACTGGGAACTGAACAATAAATATATACCGTAAATAAATTTGAAAGATTATTCACAGCTGCTGTTGCACTTGTGTGTTGTCAAACAGTAGAAGACACAAGAGCTAAAGGCTCTCAGAAAATAAATCAAGCCAAATCCTAGCAACCCTTTCCAATATTCTCATCATCAATAAAAATGATGTTAATCAAATCATGTTAATTGCTTCACCTGGGTGACATTGCATCCATTAAGGAATTAGCATTTATTATCTTTGGAATACATTTATTTTCCCAGCATCAGTTGGCACACAATGTCACAATCATAAGTTGCATACCACGTGCCCCTCCTTTAACAAGTTAGAGGTTTGGGTGCAGACTATGAGCTTCATTGTCATTCACAGCAAACGAGAAACACATCATGCAAAATGCTGGGAGAACTCAGCAAGTCAGGCAACATCTATGGAGGGATTTCCTGAGTCTTGAAGAAGGGTCGTGACCCCAAATAACCACTGCTTATTTCCCTCCATGAATGCTGGCTAACTTGAGTTCCTGTAGCATTGTCCATGTGTTGCTCAACATCTCCTGCATCTCTTGTGTTTAGAAATATATCATGCGCGGATTAGCATTACATGGCAACTGAAGGGTTGTATCAGCCTCAGGTTTTTTTTCTGATTAGTGTAGTGGAAACCTCTTCACTGATAATTTCATTATTGATTGGGGCACATTTATACAAATCACTAGAGTGGCAAGTGTACTCTTGAAATATCATTTATCTTGCATTAGTGTGGACCCACTTATGGCATGGGACAAAATCAGAGAAATTCACTACCTGGAAATCGTCCACACACATTGATTACAGCCAGGGTTCCCAGCCTTCTTAATGCCATGGACCAATACCATTAAGAACGGAGTCCTGCTGTTATACTTTACTCTGAGTATGGTCTGCTGCTGCTGTTGCTCACCTACTTCAAGCTTTGAGTAAACAGTGTGTTTCACACCATTCTCTAAGCTGCAGAAACTATTGTGCGTGGAAATCCCAGAAGATCAGCAGTTTCAGAGATATTTGAACCAACTCATCTGGCACCAACAATCATTCTATGGTCAAAGTCACTCATGTGATTTTGATGTTTGGTCTGAACAACACCAGTACCTCTTGACCATGTCAGCATGCTTTCATGCATTGAATTCCTGCCTCATGGTTGACTAATTAGATATTTGCATTAACAAGCAAATGCGCAGTTGTACCTAATAAAGTGGCCGTTGTGTGTGTTTCACTGATGGGAAGGGAATGTTTACAGCAACAATGGTTATTGGAAACCCTTTACTACTTTTCCTTTATTCAATTTTTTGACACTGTATAT
The DNA here is from genome assembly GCF_963921235.1 of Mobula hypostoma. Lineage (NCBI taxonomy): Eukaryota > Metazoa > Chordata > Chondrichthyes > Myliobatiformes > Myliobatidae > Mobula > Mobula hypostoma. The sequence goes on along the minus strand of NC_086098.1, from coordinate 99,972,503 downwards.
TGCGGATTTAATGGTTAGCAAATTCCTTTTAGAGGTGAATATTTCAGCTGTAATTGTCATTGATCTTTACCTTCCCTACATTTTAAAATTGAGACTCACACCCTGTAGTTTTCTTCTCGAAGTAGCAATGCTGTATTAGAGACCAATTATTACCTGCTCTGTGAAGCTGAGATACGGATAATCTTTAAGAAGTGTGCGATCCTCATTAAAACTCTAACACATCAATAATGACAAAACTGCAATTTTATTGCTCTCCCGAGCTTCTAAATACAAAAATAAAACAAGATTATTGAGTTTTCCCTTGCTGTTTAGCAAATATTCAAAGTTCTGGCAACAGCAGCAAGTGAAATTAAATTACAAAGCATTGTGGGATTTCACCTTTTGTTGTTGACATGCTGAACTTGGAAAACACATGGCACTAAGGCCCATTCAGGTTGTGGGCAAAGATCTGAACCATATACATATAATAGAAACATATACTCAGTTAGAATGAGCTGGTGGTGGGGTGGTTGCAATGGAGCCTACTAGGCTTAATTTTCTCAGGAAGGTGAGATACTAATCTCCTGAGGTTTTCACACACAAGAGTCTCTAGGTATGCAGAGAGTGGTGCAAACAAAAAAGAAATCAAATGTACGGCAGTTTTATGGGTCAAAATGCCCTGTTGATGAGAGATGTCGGAGAAGAATGACTAAAGTGGTTGAAGCTGACAGGTGTGATGTGCTGAACATCTACGCTCTGTCCGCCAGAGAAAGCAGGATCTCCCAGTGGCCACACATTTTAATTCCACATCCCATTCCCATTCTGACATGTCTATCCACGGCCTCCTCTACTGTAAAGATGAAGCCACACTCAGGTTGGAGGAACAACACCTTATATTCCGTCTGGGTAGCCTCCAACCAGATGGCATGAACATTGACTTCTCTAACTTCCGCTAGGCCCCACCTCCCCCTCGTACCCCATCTGTTACTCATTTTTATGCACACATTCTTTCTCTCACTCTCCTTTTTCTCCCTCTGTCCCTCTGAATATACCTCTTGCCCATCCTCTGGGTCACCCCCCCCCCACTTGTCTTTCTTCCCGGACCTCCTGTCCCATGATCCTCTCGTATCCCCTTTTGCCTATCACCTGTCCAGCTCTCGGCTCTATCCCTCCCCCTCCTGTCTTCTCCTATCATTTTGCATCTCCCCCTCCCCCTCCAGCTTTCAAATCCCTTACTCACTCTTCCTTCAGTTAGTCCTGACGAAGGGTCTCGGCCTGAAACGTCGACTGCGCCTCTTCCTATAGATGCTGCTTGGCCTGCTGCGTTCACCAGCAACTTTGATGTATGTTGGTGTGATGGGTTCCTGATGAAGGGTTCCGGCCCGAAGCGTCGACCGATCTTTTCCATGGATGCTGCCCGACCTACTGTGTTCCTCCAGTGTGTTGTGAGTGTTGCTTTGACCCCAGCATCTGCAGATTATTTTGTGTTTATGGTATTGGGATTGTTTGAGTTTGCTGGCCATGAAGATCCAAAGACATTAAGCTCTATCAGATATAAATGGACATGAGCACTTTCACTAAATGGAGATTATACTGTAACTACCCAATCTTTAAAAACTAGTTCACCTCCCTGTTTATTTTCCACTGTGAGTTTAGCTGTAATATCCAGTTTTCAAGAGGTGGTTTGCCTCTTCCTACCAATGAGATGATACTTCCAGCTAACAAAGTAGTTTAGAACATGGTTCTTTACTTTCAGTGATAAACGTTTAAATCCAAACAGCTCTCTATAAGTACTTTTAAATCTTCTAGAGGATTTCAATCTTAAACTTTTCCAAATTACAAACCATTTCTAAAACAAAAAACATTTCTGAGATACAAAGGATAAAGGATTTCCAAAGCACAGGTACAACTCCTATACACTAAAAAGACATACCACGATGCACACAAACAAGTGACCCATTGCAGAAGCCGGTGCTGAAGGAATGGATTTTGTTCATCCTATGTTTCTCCCATTTTACTTGATGTTCTGCCGACGATTGTGGTGGAGGCAGAAATGATAGGATCTTTTAAGTGACTCCTGTATGGATACATGGAGCTTAGAAAAATAGAGGGCTATGGGCAAGCCTAGGTAGTTCTAAGGTAAGGACATGTTCAGCACAGATTTGTGGGCCGAAGGGCCTGTAGTGTACTGTAGATTTTCTATATTTCTATGTTCTTTACCCCATTCCTAATAAACCTGAACTGCTCTCAAAGTTTATATCATTTTTCTTCCACTTGGGCGACCTTATATGCACATGATATTTCCTTGGATATCATTTCAACACAAATGATCTGAAAACATCTTTTAGAAACATAGATTTCAATTAATGCTGTACAACTAACTTTCTTGAGTACATAAAAAGTTTTTAACTATAAATATATCAGTTATTGATATGCTAAATGATATTATCCATCTGTTCTGAAAGCCTCCTTGAATTAAGCAACTTAAGATTCAGCTTGTCCATTTTAAACAACCCAAATTCAACAACCCATTGACTTATACTACACCTCAAGTGTAATAAAGCAGATGTAGTGACTCTTTACAGACAGAGCATCTTCAAAGCTACTCTATGCTTATATATTTTGTTTTTACTTCAAACTGATTATTGCTTGCCATTTTCATTTTGAGAACTAAAGACTAACTTCCTTTTATGACCATAAACTAAATAATGCAATATTAGCGAGAAGTTTATTTACAACTGTTTTTGATTTTACAAGAAAGAGCTTCTGTGTTTGGAAAGCAAGCTGAGAAAACATGAGACCACAACTTAGGGCAGTGAACATCCCTCACAAAGGTGACAAGAACTCAAATAACCAAGCACGACAATGGTGGTGTGTAGAAGAAGAATTCTGAATGTACAACACATTGAACCTTGAAGTGAATGACTACAGCAGCAGAAGACCATGAAGATACACTTAGTGACCACTTTTTTAGGTACAGAAGTTAACTGATACTGTGGCCTTTGTACATATTTGTGGAAGTATTGAAATGTATTTTTATTGTTATGCCTTCAAGAAAATAAAGTAAATATTGAAACAGAGCACAGAATACTGGGTACAGTCCAAGACTGAGAACAGTTTAAGTTCAAATTCAATAGTCATTCAACCATACACTTGAATACAGTTAAATGAAATAGTATTCCTCTTAGTCTATCGTGTAAAACAGTACACACAGGACATGCACAACACAGCATATATAGTTATGATAGTACATAGACACAAAAAAATATTAGCCCAAGTCCCGGAGTGATATGGTCTGAAAACTGACGGTGCATGTGACATTATCCTGGATCCACGTGTCTGCAAAAACATGAACACAGCAGTTCCTTATCACATGCTAGTGCAGCTGCAAATGAACCCAATCACCAGCACTAACGGGAGAGGCCAACTCTCAACCCAGCATTCCTACTGTGCCCTGCTCTCTCCCACACTGCCTCTGGTGCCTTCTCCCACTGAGGGAGAATGATAATAACAGCTGTGAAAAATTCTATGCAAAGGAAGTCAACGGGTGTAGATCACAGAAGATGAACAGGTGAGCACAGTACCTCAGAGTTGGACTACATGAGAAGATACATGTGAATAATTAGAAGAATGGCATCTTCAAATGGAATCCAAAATAAAAGAAATAATGGATTGAAAGAAAAAAAAGGAGACCAAAATACAGGCTAAACTATCTTAAACTCCAATTATAATCTCCACAAATAATTAAAATTTGAAAGAATGAGAGCTTAATTTGCAAAAGCTAATTTTCAGTGCCAGAGGAGTCATTTGTCATTAAGACATTATCAAAAATGTGCACAGTTTTAAACGGGTATCCTAATTTTTTCCTAATGTTTAGTTGGTACCTAGTGAGTTAAAAAATCATGCCCTTCTATATTCCTTATTGCTAAGTGTCATGATGAGATGTAGCTATGGCAGGCATTTGGAAAGTGTAGGTCAATTTTAAAATAACTTACGATTCCCATGACTAACTCTATATATTGTTGCTTGAAGTTCCATTCTCTTTAATAATGGTGACCTCTGATGGTTTTACTGTTGAATTGCTTTACTGCAAAAACAGAAATCTGCATTTATATAATGTATTTCATGTGATAAAGCTTCTCAAAAATTTTCACAGTATCATTATCAAACTAAAATCTAACACTGAGGCTTATAAAGAAAGTTTAGAACATGTGACAGATTTTTTTCTCTAATTAAAGATGCTACTTTTAAGAAACACCTTGAAGGAAGATTGTGGGAGATATCCTGGGAGGGTACTCAGAGCTGAACAACCAGGCAGTCAAGAGCATGATCCTATTACTCGTATAGTTTCAAAGTTACTGGAGTTATAAAAAATGAACCATGAGAATTCAAAACTGAAGGAGCAGGGACACTTTGCAGAATGATACAGAGATGAAGAGAGAGGCCATTGATGGAATTCAAAATAATTCTGACAATTTTTAATGATTAAAGTTAAATGTTCAAAAGTTCAAAATAAATTAATTATCAGATGTCACCTTATGTGACCCTGAGATTTATTTCCTTGCAGGAATTCACAGTAGAGCAAATAAGTACAATAGAATCAATGAAAAGCTACACACAAAGACTGATAAACAACTAACGTGCAAAAGACAAACTGAAAATACAAAAATAAACGAGTAATAATAAGTAAATAAATAATACTGAGAACATGAGTTGTAGAGTCTTTGAAAGTGAGCACATTAAACTGCAATCGAACATAAGTAAATGAACAAGGGATGGTTAGTGAATATAATCAATGCATGAAAAAGGCAGAAAGATCTCTTTGGTGTAATACTAAACATATCTTCAATATTGTAATGCCTAACAAGTCAGCCTGTAAAAATCCTGTAAATCCAAATCATGTCTTCATAAGATCTTTAATTTTAATACTGAAATGGTAACCATCTTCCAAAACTATGATTAATCTTTGGTGCAGAGACAAGGAGGTAGATTGGCTAGATGAGTAGTGTTGCAAAAACCTTGCACTCATTGACAGTGGGAGCACAGAACTGATTGTGGACTCCACGATGGGTAGTCTGGAGAGCATATACCAGTATTCATTGAGAGGTCAGTGGTGGAAGGGGTGAGCATCTTCAAGTTCCTGGGTGTCGGCACCTCAGAGAATACACCCTGGGCCAAACCATTGATTCTAAGTTCAAGATTCAATTTTATTTAATGTCATTTCAAGCACTCAAGTGTAAAGGAGAACAACATATTTGTTACTTCAGATCTGATGCAGAAGAAAAAATCAATAAGATAAGGAAAACAATAATAAAAAACTAAATACAAAAGATGGCTAAAATACATAGATTGATTATATGTCCATGAAGTGACACTAAGCCCAGGAGTGTCTGTATACAAGATGGCTGACAGGAAATGATAAAGTATTAGTGATTGAGGGGTGGGTTAGTGGATGAAGATATTGATCAGCCTTACTGTTAGGAGAGAGTAACTCTTTTAGAGTCTGGTGATCCTGGCATGGATGATATGCAGCCTCCTCCGAAATGGGAGTGGGACAGGGTGGGTGGGATCCTTCAGGATGTTAATGGCCCTTTTTGTTACCTTTCTGTATACATGTCCTTGATGGTGATTAGAATGATGCTGGTGATGTATTGGGCAGTAATAACTATCCATTGTAGAGCCTTCCTGTCCACCTCAATGCAGTTTCTGTTCCATGCAGTGATGCAGCTTGTTAGGATTCTCTCTACTGTGTATCTGTAGAATGTGTTTAGATTTACATAGTCCACCATTGTTCAGCCTCCTCAGAAAGTAAATGCAACTACAAAGAAGGCATGCCAGTTGGCTATACTTCGTTATGAGTTTGAGGTGATTTGGTATATCACCAAATCTTCCAGTACGTTTCTACAGATGTACAATATAGAGCATCCTGACTGGTTATATCACCACCTGGTATGAATAAACTGGATCAAAAAAGGCTACAAATTATTGTAGACCCAGCCACATCCATCACGGGCGCAGACCTTCCCATCATCAAGGACATCTCCAAAAGGTGGTGACTCAAGAACCTGGCATCAGTCATCAGGGACACTCACCATCCAGGCCAGAAAGGAAGGATGCTCCCACTACTGGCTAATTTAAGCACCAGGAATGTGCATTTAAAAAACATGAGCAAAAAGTGTAAGAAGGGAATGGCAAATAAAAATACTTTTTCAGTTTGAGTTTAGTTATAATCTGGAACTCAATATTTGGGGGTGTGGTAATAGAATTGGTAGATAACCTATTGATCCAAAAGGAAATTGTAGTGTCACAGCAGCATTACAAGTGCACAGACATACAGATATTAGAAGAGAAGTAAGAAAGAATAAAAAAACAGTTACATCAGGCAGACTAACAGGAGGGGGTCACCACTTCCCTGGCAATAGGCTGACTCATTATATAGCCTAACAGCATAGCACTCTAAACAACACAGTTGTCTCAGTCTATCACTTAAAGTCTTCTCTGTTCAGTCAAGGTGACAAGGTGGCAGAAGGTATTTTTTTAGAACATAGAATAGTACAGCACAGTACAGGCCCTTCGGCCCACAATATTGTGCTGACTCTCAAACCCTGCCACCACCTTAAGTTCCTCCATATACCTGTCTAGTAGTCTCTTAAATTTCACTAGTGTATCTGCCTCCAGCACTGACTCAGGCAGTGCATTCCACGCACCAACCACTCTCTGATATCCCCCTTGAACTTCCCACCCCTTACTTTAAAGCCATGTCCCCTTGTATTGAGCAGTGGTGCCCTGGGGAAGAGGCGCTGGCTATCCACTCTATCTATTCCTCTTAATATATTGTATACCTCTATCATGTCTCCTCTCATCCTCCTTCTCTCCAAAGAGTAAAGCCCTAGCTCCCTTAATCTCTGATCATGATCCATACTCACTAAACCAGGCAGCATCCTGGTAAATATCCTCTGTACCATTTCCAATGCTTCCACATCCTTCCTGTAGTGAGGTGACCAGAACGGGACACAGTACTCCAAGTGTGGCCTAACCACAGTTTTACAGAGCTGCCTCATTTCCTCACGACTCTTAAACTCTATCCCTTGACTTATGAAAGTTAACACCCCATAAGCTTTCTTAACTACTCTATCTACCTGTGAGGCAACTTTTAGGGATCTGTGGACATGTACCCCCAGATCCTTCTGCTGCTCCACACTACCCAGTATCCTGCCATTTACTTTGTACTCTGCCTTGGAGTTTGTCCTTCCAAAGTTTACCACCTCACACTTCTCCGGGTTGAACTCCATCTGCCACTTCTCAGCCCATTTCTGCATCCTATCAATGTCTCTCTGCAATCTTTGACAATCGTCCACATTATCTAGAGCACCACCAACTTTTGTGTTGTCTGCAAACTTGCCAGCCTACACTTCTACCCCCACATCCAGGTCATTAATAAAAGTCACGAAAAGTAGAGGTCCCAGAACCGATCCTTGTGGGACACCGCTAGTCACAACCCTCTAATCTGAATGTACTCCCTCCACCACGACCCTCTGCCTTCTGCAGGCAAGCCAATTCTGAATCCACCTAGCCAAACTTCCTTGGATCCCATGCCTTCTGACTTTCTGAATAAGCCTACCATGTGGAACCTTGTCAAATGCCTTACTAAAATCCATGTAGATCACATCCACTGCACTATCCTCATTTATATGCCTGGTCATCTCCTCAAAGAACTCTATCAGGCTTGTTAGACATGATCTGCCCTTCACAAAGCCATGCTGACTGTCCCTGATCAGACCATGATTCTCTAAATGCCCACAGATCCTTTCTGTAAGAATCTTTTCCAACAGCTTTCCCACCAGACATAAGGCTCACTGGTCTATAATTACCCGGACTATCCCCACTACCTTTTTTGAACAAGGGGGCAACATTTGCTTCCCTCCAATCCTCCAGTACCGTTCCCATGGACAACGATGACATAAAGATTCTAAGCCAGAGGCTCAGCAACGTCTTTCCTCACCTCGTGGAGCAGCCTGGGGAATATTCCATCAGGCCCTGGGGACTTCTCCATTCTAATGTATTTTAACAACTCCAACACCTCCTCTCCCTTAATATCAACATGCTCCAGAACATCAACCACACTCATATTGTCCTCAACGTCATCAAGTTCCCCCTCATTGGTGAATACCAAAGAGAAGTATTCATTTAGGACATCGCTCACTTCCATAGCCTCCAGGCACATCTTCCCACCTTTATCTCTAATCGGTTCTACCTTCACTCCTGTCATCCTTTTGTTCTTCATATAATTAAAGAATGCCTTGGGGTTTTCCTTTACGCTACTGTGAGAAACATTGCAAGGAATTGTTCGGATTTTCCATAGGGTCCTTTGTTCTACCACAGCCACCCCTTTCTAACCAGTTTATTGAACCTGTTGGCATCACCCATGTTGATGCCATTGTCCCAGCACACCACTGCATATAAGATTGCATTGGTGACAACAGACTGGTAGAATATGTGAAGGAGAGACCTGCATACTCCAAAGGACCTCAGGAGGTAGAGGCGAAACTGGCTATTCTTGTACACAGCCTCGGTGTTGGTGCTTCACTCAAGTCTTTCATCCAGGTGCAACCCCAGGTACCTGTAGATCCTCAACACATCCACGTCCTCACCATTAATAGTAACAGGGAGCAATGCAAAATTGGTCTTCCTGAAGTCCATTACCATCTCCTTTGTCTTATTGATGTTGAACTTCAGATGATTCAGCTTGCACCATTTGACAAAGTCCTCCACCAGGCCCTGTATTCATCCTCCCTTTATACACCTAACTGTTGCTAAATCATCAGAGAATTTCTGCAGATGATATGACACAGTTCTAAAGCCCAAGATATACAGGGTAAACAGGGTAAACAGGAAGGGACCCAATATAGTCCCCTGTGGGGCTGCAGTCCAGCTTATAGCTATGTGTGACACAGAGCTCTGAAGCTGCACAAACTGTGGTCTGCCAGTCAGGTAGTCCATTATCCAGGATACAATGTAAGTGCCAGCCTGCATTGAAAGAGCTTTTCCCCCAGCAATGAGGGCTCTATGGTATTGAAGGCACTTGAGAAATCAAAAAAGCATGATCCTCACAGTGCTTCCCTGCTTATCCAAATGGGAGTAGGCCCTGTTCAGCAGGTCAATGACAGTATTGTCAACTCCAATCACTCCACATTTTAAAGAGGGAATTGGTTGACACTTGAGCCTAAATAACCAACAGAGCATGTGACAATATTTCTTACTGGCGACCAGCAAACCTTACAGGCTAAATGCCCTGATTCTGGGCTAGAGCTGTCTTATGGTTCTATGAAATGAACATGAGGAAAAATTATGCAAGTTGTCTGAAATGCAGCTCTCTCCCTCCCTGAAATATATAAAGTTACTAAGCCCTCATCAGTTTAAGTTCACAAAGGTGCAAGCAGAAGCTTTCTAGTGGCAGCATTTGAAAACTGAGGAGAGTTTCTACTTTCCTTTTGGAGAGCAAGGGAATTGGACGTCAATGGATCTCTGCGGATGTCCACATCGTCTGCATTCAAACATACTGGCAGGCGGATCCTAACATCCTCACAGTTAGGAAGCTAGAATAAACTCAAGTTCCAAGTTCAAAGTTAAAGTAAAGTTTATGATCAGGGTACATACATATCATCACATACAACCCTGAGATTCTTTCTCTGCCAGAATATTTAGCACTTCTATTGAACAGCAACTGTAAACTGTAAATATCAGGAACTGTTTAACTGTAAACAAACTGTGGAAATGCAGATATAAATAAATAGCAATAAATAATGAAATAACAATGTAACAAAGTCCTTAACTGAACGTTGAAATGAGTGTAGCTATCCCCTTATGGTTGAGGGGTAGTAACTTTTCTTGAACCTGGTGGTGCGAGCCCTGAAGCACTTGTATCTTCTACCTGATGGCAGCAGCGAGAAAAGACCAGGGCTTGGGTGGTGAGGGTCTTTGATGATGGAGCAGCAGTTCAACACAGATTTGCCTGCTTTATCATGGGCGTTTCAGCCCTTTATCGTCCTTCAAGTGAGGCAGCTGTAACACTTCTAAATGCAAGACATGCCGATGCTGAAAACTGAAAACGCAGGAGAACTTTTCCATTTCTGATGAAAGAAAACCAAACTTAAAACCATAAGACGTAAGAGCAGAAAAAAGCCACTTGACCCATCAAGTCTGCTCTGCTATTCCATCATGGCTGATTTATTACAGTAAGTATACATATAAAAAGAAAATTAAAATAAAAAAAGTAGTGCAAAATGGAAAAAAATTCTGAAGTAGTGTTCATTCTTTCAGAAATCAGATGGTGGAGAGGAAGATGCTGTTCCTGAAGCATTGAGTGTGGAACTTAATTTATCCAATGAATTATATCAAATGCATTCAGGAACTCTGATTAAGGAATGGCAATTCTGCAATTTAGTATTAAAAAACAAGACTCACTGTTCACACATCAAGAACTGCTGCTGCAATTAAATAATTTGAATATTTGTTCATCTACTGAGCTAATGTTAATTAGTAATTAGTTCACAATTTATTCAAGGTTCACTTTATTTCCACATTATGCCTCTAATGCACATTAACAGTAAGCATTAAAATACCAGAAAGAATTATCAGTTTGTGGAAGTACTTGAACACTCTATAGAAAAGGGAAGAATAGCTTCATGATCACAGCAACATGGTCATAATATAAGATGCCCCTTTTCCAGACACATTGCTAGAAAACATAGAACATAGCACATAACAGTTCCTTTTGCCCACAAGGTTGCGCCAACAAAGTAACTTAGTCTAGAAACTGCCTAGAATTTCCCAACAACATAACTCTCTATTTTCCTAAGCTCCCTGTACCTATCTAAGAGTCTCTTAGAAGACCCTATTGTATCCCCTTCTACTACAGTTTCTGGCAGTGCATTCCAGGCACCCACCACGCTCTGTGTGAAAAACTTACCTCTAACATCCCCCCCGCCCCCACTCTGTACCTATTTCCAAGCACCTTAAAACCATGTCCCCTCATGTTAGCCTTTTCATCCCTGGAATGTAGCCTCTCATCATCTTATACACCTCCATTAGGTCACCTTTCATCATCCGTTGCTCCAAAGAGAAAAGGCTAAGTTCACTCAACCTATTCTCATAAGGCATGCTCTCCAAAGCCCGCAACATCCTTGTAAATCTCTACACTCTCTTTATAGTATCCTCATCCTTCCTGGATATATGACCCGTCTCAGCTCAAAACCTTTAATCTTCATTCTTTTCCAAGGGTGCTGCCTGACCTGCTGAGTCACACAAACACTAAACAAGATCTGGGCTCTATATTTAATAGAGTCAACTGTTACAGTGAAAGCATCGGCAAATTTTGCAGTCACCAAAACCTTTGACAAATTTGTATAGATACACATTGAATAGTATCCTAACTGGTTACATCACCACCTAGTATGGAAATACCAATGCCATGAAGAAAAGGCTACAGAAAGTGATGGATGCAGCCCAGTCCATCACAAGCAAACCCCTCCCCACCCTTAAGTGTACTAACAAGGAACACTGCCACAAGAAAGCAGAATCCATCATTAAGGATTCCCATCCAGACAATTGGGAGCCTCTCTTCTCCCTATGACCACTCAATTGGAGGTAGAGAAGCCTTTGGTCCTCCACCACCAGGTTCCTGAATAGTTATTACCCTACAAACGTTAGGCTCCTGAACCAACATGGATAACTTCATTCACCACTACTTTAAACTGATTCTACAATCTACAGACTTATTTTCAAGGACTTCCTACAACCCATGTTCTCAGTATTATTTTTATTTGTTGTTTGTCAGTCTTTGTTTATGTATAGTTTTTCCATAAAATTTCTGTTGTATTTACCTATTATTCCTGTTAATGCTGGTAAGAAAATTAACCTAATAATAGCATATAATAACATATATGTACTTTGATAATTAATTGACTTTGTACTTTAAGCTATATTTCGCTCAGTTCTTCTGGGATTTTCTCTTCCTTCCTGCAAAAGATATATGATGCTGCATAAGGAAAGCCAGGTTCATGATAAATTATGGTAGAGTTGTAGCATCACCGAAAACTACAGCACAGAAACAGGCCCTTCAGCCCTGTGCTGGCCTGTTTTTTTGCTGAGTCCTATCTACCTGCAACTGGACCGTAGTCCTCCATAGCTCTCTCATTCATGTACTTACCCAAGCTTCTCTGAAGTGTAACAATTGATTCCAATTTCTTCCACTTCTGCTGGCTACTCATTGCACACCCACACCAACTCTGAGTGAAGTAGTTTCCCCTCACATGCCCCTTAAATATTTATTTATTTAATTAATTGCAATACTGAGTGGAATAGGCCCTCTTGGCACTTTCAGCTGCACCACCCATTTACCCTAGCCTAAAGACAGGACAGATTACAATGACCAGTTAACCTACTAACCGGTATGTCTTTGGACTGTGGAAGGAAACTGGAACATCCAGAGGAAATGCACGCACTCACAAGGAGAGTGTACACAGTGGCAGGGAATGAACCCAGCTGCTGGTACAGTAAAACATTTTGCTACCATGCTTCCCTATTTTGCCTTTCATTCTGAATCTGCTGTTATGTTTTGTATCTCAAGAAATTAATCAAAAGAAAAGAACACTTACTTTGTTTTACTTTAGTGAGGTGCTCACATATGATGTGGTGGCATAATGACATATACCATTCATGTACTGTTACATAAAATCCATAGTGAATTACAGTGTAAACATACAAATAATGTTTAATTAAACAATATATTTAAAATATTACTCAACTCTAATCTGCTAATTAAATTTGTCGGCGACACTACATTGACTGGCCTAATCTCAAACAATAATGAACTGGCCTACAGGGAAGAAGTCATCTTTCTTACACAGTAGTGTCAAGAAAGCAACCTTTCCTTCAATGTCACAATATCATAGAAACATAGAAACATAGAAAACATAGAGCGCAATACAGGCCCTTTGGCCCACAAAACTGTGCTGAACACGTCCCTACCTTAGAACTAGCTAGGCTTTACCCATAGCCCTCTATTTTTCTAAGCTCCGTGTAGCCATCCAGGAGTCTCTTAAAAGACCCTATCGTTTCCACCTCCACCACCGCCGCCGGCAGCCCATTCCACGCACTCACCACTCTCTGCGTAAAAAACTTACCCCGACATCTTTGCACCTGCTTCCAAGCACACTAAAACGGTGCCCTCTCGTGCTAGCCATTTCAGCCCTAGGGAAAAGCCTCTGACTATCCTCATGATCAATGCCTCTCATTATCTTGTACACCTCTGTCAGGTCACCTCTCATTCTCCGTCGCTCCAAGGAGAAAGGGCCAAGTTCACTCAACCTATTCTTATAAGGCATGCTCCCCAATCCAGGAAACATCCTTGTAAATCTCCTCTGTACCCTTTCTATGGCTTCCACATCCTTCCTGTAGTGAGACAACCAGAATTGAGCACAGCACTCCAAGTGGGGTCTGACCAGTGTCCTATAAAGCTGCAACATTACCTATTGGCTCTTAAATTCAATCCCACAATTGATGAAGGCCAATGCACCGTGTGCCTTCTTAAAGGAGCTGGTTGTGGATTACAGGAGGAATGGAGACAGGTTAGCCCCTATTGACATCAATGAAACTGGGGTTGAGAGGGTAAACAGCTTTAGGTTCCTCGGTATCCACACTAGCGAGGACCTTACATGGTCTGTACACACCAGCTGTGTGGTGAAAAAGGCACAACAGCACCTCTTTCACCTCAGACGGTTGAGGAAGTTTGGTATGGGCTCCCAAATCCTAAGAACTTTCTACAGGGGCACAATTGAGAGCATCCTGACTGGGTGCATCACTGCCTGGTATGGGAACTATGCTTCCCTTAATCGCAGAACTCTGCAGAGAGTGGTGCAGACAGCCCAGCACATTTGTAGTTGTGAACATCCCATGATTCAGGACGTTTGCAAAGACAGGTGTGAGAAAAGGACCAAAGGATCATTGGGGACCTGAGTCACCCCAACCACAATCTATTCCCGCTGCTACCATCCAGGAAATGGTACTGCAGCGTAAAAGCCAGGACTAACAGGCTCTGGGACAGCTTCTTCCACCAGGCCATCAGACTAATGAATTCACACTGATTTGAGTGTACTCTATATTACATTGACTGTCCTATTTGTTACAAATTATTATAAGTTACTATGATTGCACATGTAAACAGAGATGTAACATAGACTTTTATTCCTCATGTATGTGAAGGATGTAAGAAATAAAGTCAATTCAATTCAATATTAAATACACTACATTCCTCCCGCCTAGCTATAAAATCAATATATAATGTATCTCAAATGAAATATGTATCATATTGGTCTCTAGTCATCACATATATACAGTATACTAGATAATAAAACTACTATATAAATATCCACAGAACAGTAAATTTTAAATTGTCTCCTTCACACTTAAAGATTTCATTGCTGTGGAGGATTTTTTATTCTTGTTGGATAACATCTTTCCTGACAAGGGAGATCATTCTGCTGGCAGGTGAGGCTTGAGGCTGTAAAATATTCTCAGGTTCTGGGGCAAACCTAGAGTGATTGTAGGAATTGACTCGAGGAATGTAGGAAATGGTTCGAACAGTTCTGACCACCTTTCTTCTCTGTCAATTGGCTCTGCTCTCCTCAACTGATCGATGTGTTGTCTCCATATAAAAATCAGATGCCATTGCCACTGTGTAGGAGAGTGGTCCGGTACTGTTCTTATTTTTTCCAGCTTCCCACTTTTGATTACCTCTGTAGACCCTCACTAGGACTACTTGTCCAGGTCTGAAATATTGAACCCTTTTTGTTTGAGGAGCCCTCAACTTGTCTCAGCTATTTGTCCTGCATACTCCTTCTGAAATTGGGCTTCAGGATTCAGGATTCAGGACAAGGGACAACCCAAGGAATAGCAGAGTTGGTGAGCTGTGGGTTGCGGAGTGTGCTGTTCTTGGCATCTTCTGGATGTGTTGCATCCCAAACAATGTATAGCAAGCTGCTTGATCTGCTGATCTTTTCCAGGCCACCAGAAAAATCTTCAAGCCAATTGTTTCATTTTGACCATGCCTAGATGATTGACGTATAGCTCTTCTAACACTTCACTTCACGTATAGTTCTTCTAACTCTCAGCCTAGATGGTACAATAACTCTCAATCACTAAATAAGGCAACCCCTGTCAAAGGCAAGTTCATCCCAGTGCTGGTAAAAATAGGGGAACTGGAATTTTTGCTGCACATTTCAGCCATTTTGGGTCAGAGTGGGGTCTTTTCTGTTTTGCCTTTGAATCATCTGTGCTGTAATAGGGAGAATTTCATTATGCATAAGGGAGAATACATCAGATTGTCCCTTTTTGTAAACTTTTTCAGGCATTTCCTTTTCCAAGTATAATTGGGCCAATTCATCAGCATTTCCATGATTAGTTGTTCCCTTGAATTCAATCTTGTAATTGTGTCCTCCAAAAAAATAGAGCCCTTCCCTGCATGAGTACTGTTGCTTTTAGTGGAACACTCTTTGTGAATTAAAAATTGATATATCTCTCAATCACCAAGGTTCCCAAAGCCTGTTACCCTTGTCTTCATTTTGACAGGAAAATACAGATTCTGTACTCTCAGTATTTCACTTTCAAAAGCTTTTCACTTAGCAAGCATTACTTTGGCGGAAAACAACTAATCACAATCCATGGACACGAGGAAATCTGCAGATGCTGGAATTTCAAGCAACACACATAAACGTTGCTGGTGAATGCAGCAGGCCAGGCAGCATCTCTAGGAAGAGGTACAGTCAATGTTTCGGGCCGAGACCCTTTGTCAGGACTAACTGAAAGAAGAACTAGTGAGAGATTTGAAAGTGGGAGGGGAAGGGGAGATCCAAAATGATAGGAGAAGACAGGAGGGGGAGGGATGGAGCCAAGAGCTGGATTGGCAAAAGAGATATGAGAGGATCATGGGACAGGAAGCCCAGGGAGAAAGAAAGGGGGAGGGCGGAAGCCCAAAGGATGGGCAAGGAGTATAGTGAGAGGGACAGAGGGAAAATAATGGGTGGGATATGAGGGGGAGCTGGGAGATTAACGAAAGTTAGAGAAGTCAATGTTCATGCCATCAGATTGGAGGCTACCCAGACGGAATAAAAGGTGTTGTTCCTCCAACCTGAGTGTGGCTTCATCTTGACAGTAGAGGAGGCCGTGTATAAACATATCAGAATGGGAATGGGACATGGAGTTAAAGTGTGTGGCCACTGGGAGATCCTGCTTTCTCTGGCGGACAGAGCATAGGTGTTCAGCGAAACGGTCTCCCAGTCTGCGTCGGGTCTCACCAATACATAGAAGGCCGCATCGGGAGCACCGGACGCAGTATATCACCCCAGCCAACTCACAGGTGAAGTGTCGCCTCACCTGGAAGGACTGTCTGGGGCCCTGAATGGTGGTGAGGGAGGAAGTGTAAGGGCATGTGTAGCACTTGTTCTGCTTACAAGGATAAGTGGCCGGGAGGGAGATCAGTGGGAATGTATGGGGGGGGGGGGATGAATAGACAAGAGAGTTGCATAGGAAGCAATCCCTGCGGAAAGCAGAGAGAGGGCGGGAGGGAAAGATGTGCTTAGTGGTGGGATCCCGTTGGAGGTGGCGGAAGTTACGGAGAATTATATGTTGGACCCGGAGGCTGGTGGGGTGGTAGTTGAGGACAAGGGAAACCCTATTCCTAGTGGGGTAGCGGGAGGATGGGTTGAGAGTAGATATACGTGAAATGGGAGAGATGCGTTTGAGAGCAGTGTTGATGGTGGAGGAAGGGAAGCCCCTTTCTTTAAAAGAGGAGGACACCTACTTCGTCCTGGAATTAAAAGCCTCATCCTGAGAGCAGATGCGGTGGAGACGGAGGAACTGCGAGAAGGGGATGGCATTTTTGCAAGAGACAGGGTGAGAAGAGGAATAGTCCAGATAGCCGTGAGAGTCCGTAGGCTTATGGTAGACATCAGTAGATAAGCTGTCTCCAAAGATAGGGACAGAAAGATCTAGAAAGGGGAGGGAGGTGTCGGAAATGGACCAGGTAAACTTGAGTGCAGGGTGAAAGTTGGAGGCAAAGTTAACGAAGTCAACGACACAGACTGGGAGACCGTTTCGCTGAACACCTACACCTTGTCCGCCAGAGAAAGCAGGGTCTCCCAGTGGCCAAACATTTTAATTCCATGTCCCATTCCCATTCTGATATATCTATCCACGGCTGTCAAGATGAAGCCACACTCAGGTTGGAGGAACAACACGTTATATTCCGTCTGTGTAGCCTCCAACCTGATGGTGTATATATATATATTCTTTCTCTCCCTCTCTCCGTTTTCTCCCTCTGTCCTTCTCATCCCTCTCACTATACTCCTTGCCCATCCTCTGGGCTTCCCCCTTCCTCCTTTCTTTCTCCCGAGGTCTCCCATCCCATGATCCTTTCATATCCCTTTTGCCAATCAACTGTCCAGCTCTTGTCTCCATCTCTCCCCCTCATTTCCTATCTTCTCCTATCATTTCGGAAATCCCCCTCCCCCTCCTACTTTCAAATCTCTTACTAGCTCTTCTTTCAGTTAGTCCTGACGGAAGGTCTCGGCCCGAAACGTCAATTGTACCTCCTCCTAGAGATGCTGCCTGGCCTGCTGCGTTCACCAGCAACTTTTCTGTGTGTTGCTATCACAATCCACACTTCCCAGATCCATTCTGATGCAATCAATATTGGCCTTAATCCAATTTAGAATCTGAACCCGAAGACAAGTTTTTCCCTGTATCAGAGATGGCTAAAATTAGAGTACATAGCTTTCGGGTAAAGGGAAAGAAATAGAGTGTTTTGCAAAATTGATGACTGCCAGGCAGCAGATGTTATCTACACAGACTTTAGGAAGGTCTTTGACAAGGACCGGTGTAAGGGGTTGGTCAAGAAGGATCAATGGCTTGGCCTTCAGGATGAGGTAGTAAATTGGATTAGACATTGGCTTTAAGGGAGAGAAAAGGGAGCAGTAGTAGATGCTTGGATCTCTGACTGAGGATGAGAACGGCTCTGTTAAGTGGGGACTCTGTGTGCAGCTCTGATGGAAATCATCAAATATTTCCGCTTAGCTCCACTACGGATGAAATCCCCGGTCACTTCAGTACACAGCATCATTTGAAGTAGTTCAAAAAATCTATTGATACTCAAAATCAATTAACCTTAGATGGCAGGTTTGCGTAGCGAGTGCAGTTCCCCTTTAAGAAAACAAAGTGAAGCCAATCTATAGCTACGATTCGATTGGTTCTTTTACCTTAAGCTTCCATATCGCTTCCAGTTCATTACGTAAAACACAATCCAGTATAGCTGATCCCCTAGTAGGTTCAATGGCAAACTGCTCTAAAAAGCCATTACATAGGCATTCAACAAACTCACTCCCTTGAGAACCATTTCCAACCTGATTTTCCCAATCGAGCTGCATATTGAAATCTCCCATAACTATCATAACATTGCACTTTTGACAGGTCTTTTCTATTTCCTGTTATAATCTGTGGTCCACATCCCAGCTACTGTTGGGAGGCTTGTATATAACTACCCTTGCAGTTTCTTAACTCAACCCACAAGGATTCTTCTTCCGATCCTATGTCACATCTTTCTACTGATTTGATGCCAATCTTTACCAATAGGGCCACACCACCCCCTCTGCCGACCTTCCTATCCATCCAATACGACATGTAACCTTGGATATTTAACTCCCCACTACAACTATCTTTCAGCCATGGTTCAGTGATGGCCTTCTCTCAATTCCTTCATCTCCACAGCATCTTCTCTCAGGATGAGGTTTTTCACTCTAGAACGAAAGTGATGTCTTCCTTTGTCAAAGAAAGAGGCTTCCTTTCCTCCACTGTCAACACTGCCCTCAACAGCATCTCTTACATTTCATGTATGTCTGCTCTTACCCCTTTTTCATGGCACTCTGCTAGGGATAGGGTTCCTCTTGTCCTCACCTACCACCTCACCAGTCTCCGCATCCAGCAGATAATTCTTCGTAACTTCTGCCACCTCCAATTGGATCCCTCCACCAAGCACATATTTCCCTCCCTTCCTCCTCCTCCCCTCTCCCTCACTTTCTGCAGGAATTACTCACTATTCGACTCCACTGTCCATTAATTCTTCCCCACTGATCTCCCTCCTGACACTTACCCTTGCAAGTGGAACAAGTACTACACCTGCCCCTACCCCTCCTCTCTCACTACGATTCAGAAGCCCTAAACAGTCCTTTCAGGTGAAGCAACACTTCACCTCTGAGTCTGTTGGGGGTCATATAGTGCGTTCGACGCTCCCGGTGTGGCCTCCTGTATAATCGGTGAGACCCGGCGTAGTTTGGGAGACCACTTCACTGAGCATCTACACTCCATCCACTAGAAAAAGCTGGATCTCCCAGTGGCCACCCATTTTACTTCCACTTCCCATTCCCATTCTGATATGTCCATCCATGGCCTCTTCCACTGCCGTGATGAGGCCACACTTAGATTGAAAGAACATCACCTTATATTCCATTTGTATAACCTCCAACCTGAGGGCATGAACATTAATTTCTCAGATTTCCATTAATACCTCTTACCCCCCTTCATCATTTCCCATCCCCTTTTCCATCCCTCACCTTATCTCCTTGCCCGCGCATCGCCTTCCTCTGGTGCTCCTCCCCCCCCCCTTTTTCTTTCTTCCATGGCCTTCTGTGTCTTTACTTCATGCCTCCCCGCCCAGGTTTCACCTATCACCTGGTAGTTCTCTCTCCCTTCCCCCCACCTCTTAAATCTACTTCTCAGCTTTTTTTCTTTCAGTGCTGCTGAAGGGTTTTGGCCTGAAATGTCGACTGGACTTCTTTCAATAGATGCTGCCTGGTCTGCTGAGTTCCTCCAGCATTTTGTATGTGTTGCTTGGATTTTAGCATCTGCAGATTTTCTCTTGTTTATAATACTGTGAGTATAGTATTTGCTACCCTTTTTGATTCTGCATCCCTAACACACTGCTACTCACCCTGTTGACTGTGCAATTATGTCCTATCATCTGCCTGCCCTTCTTTGACAGTCTGACTGCACATTATCATTGCTTTTTTACCATCCATTTTGCCTCGCGTCCCTTCACGCTAGTTCACAACCCCCTGCCAATTAATTTAACTCTTCCCCAATAGCTCTAACAAACCTGCACATGAGAATATTGGTTCCCCTTGGGTTCAGATGCAACTCATCACTTTTGAACAGGTCATACCTCCCCAGAAGAGATCCCAATGATCCAAAATCCTGAAACCCTGCCTCCTGCAACAGCTTCTCAGTCATGCATTAATCTACCAAAACACGCTGTTTTTACCCTCACTGGCACATAGCACAGGCAGCAATCCAGAAGTTACTACCCGGGAGGTCTTGCTTCTCAGCTTACTACCTAGTTCTCTAAATGCTCTTTTCAGGTCCTCTTTGCTTTTCATTCCTGTGTCATTGGTATCAGTATGTACCAAGACATCTGGCTGCTCCCCCTCCCTCTCCAAAATGTTGTGGATGCAATCTGAGATGTCTCTGACCCTGGCACCTGGGAGGCAACATACCATCTGGGTGTCCCATTCATGTCCACAGAATCTCCTGTCCATTCCCCTGACTATTAAGTCCTCTATCACTACCACCCTCCTCTTCTCCCTCTTTCCGTTCTGCACCACAGACCGACAACTCAGTGCCAGTTACCCCGTCTCCATGGCATTCCCTTTGGAGGTCATCTCCCACATCAATATCCGAAGTGGTATATGTATTTTTGAGGGGAATGGCCACAGGGTTACTCTGCGCTAACTGCCTGCTCATATTTCCATGCTTTCCTGGCAGTCACCTAGCTACCCACCTTCTGTAATCCAGATGACTGCTTCCCTGTAACTCTGTATGCTTATCTCCCCACTGAAAGTCATACAGCTGCTGCTCCAGATCCCTAACACGGTCTTCAAGGAGCTGCAGCCGGATGCACTTGATGCAGATGTAGTTCCCTGGAAGATTCTGGGTCTTCCAGGGCTCCAACATCCTGGTGCAACATTATAGTGCAACTGTAACGAAAACCAATTTCCCTCAGGATCAATAAAGTATGACTATGACTATGACTACCCGTCATGAAGAACACACAACATTCATTAACTACGCTAGATAGAGAAAGAGGAAAAAAAAGGAATCTTAACAGAAGCTTACCCAGAGCCAACACCTCTTTTGAGGCAAAGCCTGACACTTATTCTCACCACTGGCTTACTGCTGACAATGGCCACCCTGCTTGTCCCTTCTGCACTTTTAAACAAGCATTGCTGACCTGTGAGAAACCTCGTTGCAGCAGCCTTCTCCTGCTGCTGATTGGGCCTTCGGAATACTTACATCAGACTACGGTATATTGACTACAGCTCAGTGTTGAGCACAATCGTACCCTCAGTTCTAATCAACAAGCTCCAAAACCTTGACTTTTGTACCTCCTTCTGCAAATGGAACCTTGACTTCCCTATTGGGAGAACAATCGGTGCAGATTGGAAATAACTTCTCACTGACAATCAGTACAGGCACACCTCAAGAATATAGAAACATAGAAAACCTATAGGACAATACAGGCCCTTCAGCCCACAAAGTTGTGCCAAACATATCCCGACCTTAGAAATTAATAAACTTCCCCATAGCCCTCTATTTTTCGAAGTTCCATGCACTTATCCAAAAGTCTCTTAGAAGACCCTATCGTAGCCACCTCTACCACCGTTACCGGCAACCCATTCCACGCATTACTACTCTCTGAGTAAAAAACTTAACCCGGACATCTGTACCTACTCCCCAGCACCTTAAACTTTGTCCTCTTGTGCAACCATTTCATCCCTGGGAAAAAGCCTCTGCCTATCAACATGATCAATGCCTCTCATCATCTTATACACCTCTATCAGGTCACCTCTCATTCTCCGTCACTCCAAGAAGAAAAGGCAGAGTTCACTCAACCTGTTTTCTTAAGGCATGCTCCCCAATCCAGGCAACATCCTTGTAAATCTCCTCTGCACCTTTTCTATGGCTTTCACATCCTTCCTGTAGTGAGGTGACCAGAACTGAACACAGTACTCCAAGTGGAGTCTGACTAGAGTCCTATATAGCTGCAACATTACCTCTCAGCTCCTAAATTCAATTCCACGATTAATGAAGGCCAATACACCACATGCCTTCTTAACCACAGCATCAACCTGCACAGATGCTTTGAGCGTCCTATGGACTCGGACCCCAAGATCCCTCTGATTCTCCACACTGCCAAGAGCCTTACCATTGATACTAAATTCTGCCATCATATTTGACCTACCAAAATGAACCACTTCACTCTTATCTGGGTTGAACTCCATCTGTCACTTCTCAGTCTAGATTTGCATCCTATCAATGTCCCACTGTAACCTCTGACAGCCCTACACACTATCCACAACACCTCCAACCTTTGTGTCAACAGCAAAATTACTAACCCATCCCTCCACTTCCTCATCCAGGTCATTTATAAAGATCATGAAGAGTATGGGTCCCAGAACGGATCCCTAAGGCACACTACTGGTCACTGACCTCCATGCAGAATATGACCCATCTACAACCACTCTTTGCCTTCTGTAGGCAAGCCAGTTCTGGATCCACAAAGCAATGTCCCCTTGGATCCCATGCCTCCTTAATTTCTCAATAAGCCTTGCATGGGGTACCTTATCAAATGTCTTGCTGAAATGAATATACACTACATCTACTGTTCTTCCCTTATCAATGTGTTTAGTCACATCCTCAAAAAATTCAATCAGGCTCATAAGGCACGACCCGCCCTTGACAAATCCTATTCCTAGTCATATTATGCCTCTCCAAATGTTCATAAATCCTGCCTCTCAGGATCTTCTCTATCAACTTACCAACCACTGAAGTAAGACTCACTGGTCTATAATTTCCTGGGCTATCTCTACTCCCTTTCTTGAATAAAGGAACAACATCTGCAACCCTTCAATTCTCCGGAACCTCTCTCGTCCCCGTTGATAATGCAAAGATCATCGCCAGAGGCTCAGCAATCTCTCCCTCACCTCCCACATTAGCCAGGGGTACATCTCATCCAGTCCCGGTGACTTATCCAACTTGATGCTTTCCAAAAGCTCCAGCACATCCTCTTTCTTAATATCTACACGCTCAAGCTTTTCAGTCTGCTGCAAGTCATCACTACAATCACCAAGATCCTTTTCCATAGTGAATACTGAAGTAAAGTATTCATTAAGTGCCCCTGCTTTTTCCTCCCATTCCATATACACTTTCCCTTTGTCACAATAGATAGGTCCTATTCCTTCACGTCTTATCCTCTTGCTCTTCACATACTTGTAGAATGCCTTGGGGTTTTCCTTAATCCTGCTGGCCACGGCCTTCTCATGGCCCATTCTGGCTCTCCTAATTTCCTTTTTAAGCTCCTTCCTGTTAGCCTTATAATCTTCTAGATCCCTAACTTTACCTAACTCGCTGAACCTTTTGTAAGCTTTTCTTTTCTTCTTGACTAGATTTATTACAGCCTTTGTACACCACAGTTCCTGTACCCTACCATAACATCCCTGATTCATTGGAGAGTACCTATGCAGAACCCCACACAAATATCCACTGAACATTTGCCACATTTCTTCCATTTTTTTCCTGAGAACATTTGTTCCCAATTTAAGCATCCAATTTCCTGCCTGATAGCCTCATAATTCCCCTTACTCCAATTAAATGCTTTTCTAACTTGTCTGTTCCTATCTCCCCCCAATGCTATCGTAAAGTGGATAGAATTATGATCACTATCTCCAAAATGCTCTCACACTGAGAGATCTGACACCTGACCAGTTTCATTTCCCAATACCAAATCAAGTACACTCTCTCCTCTTGTAGGCTCATCTACATATTGTGTCAAGAAACCTTCCTGAACACACCCATCAAACTCTACCCCATCTAATCTCCTTGCTCTAGGGAGATGCCAATTGATATTTGGGAAATTAAAATCTCCCATCACAACAAATCTGTTATTATTACACCTTTCCAGGATCTGTTTCCCTATCTGCTACTCGATATCCCTGTTACTAATGGACGGCCTATAAAAAACACCAGTAAAGTTATTGACCCCTTCCTGTTCCTAATCTCTACCCACAGAGACTCCGTAGACAGCCCCTCCATGATGTCCACCTTTTCTGCAGCCATGACACTATCTCTGATCAACAGTGCCACACCCCCACCACTTTTGCCTCCTTCCCTGACCTTTCTGTAACATCTAAAACCCGGCACTTGGAGCAACTATTCCTGTCCCTGAGCCATCCAAGTCTCTGTAATGGCCACCACACCATAGCTCCAAGTACTGATCCACGCTCTATGCTCATCTGCTTTGTTCACAATACTCCTTGCGTTAAAATAGACGCATCTCAAACCGTCGGTCTGAGCACATCCCTTCTCTATCACCTGCCTATCCTCCCTCACACACTGTCTCAAAGCTTTCTCTATTTGTGAGCCAACCTCCTCTTCCCCAGTCTCTTCAGTTTGGTTCCCACGTCCCAAAAATTCTAGTTTTAACTCTTACCAGTAGCCTTAGCAAACCAAACCACCAGGACATTGATCCCCCTGGGATTCAAGTGCAACCCGTCCTTTTTGTACCGGTCACAACTGCCCCAAAAGAGGTCCCAGTGATTCAGAAATCTTGAATCCCTGACCCCTGCTCCAATCCTCAGCCATGCATTTATCCTCCACCTCTTTCTATTCCTATACTCACTGTCGCGTGACACAGGCCAGTGATCCCGAGATGACTACCTTTGCGGTCCTGCTTCACAACTTCCTTCCTAACTCCCTGTAGTCTGTTTTCAGGACTTCTTCCCTTTTCCTACCCATGTCATTGGTACCAATATGTACCACAACCGCTGGCTGTTCTCCCTCCCACTCCAGGATATCTTGGACGCGATCTGAAACATCCCCAACCCTGGCACCTGGGAGGCAAAATACCATCCAAATTTTCTTTCCTGCATCCACAGAATCGCCTGTCTGACCCCCTAACTATAGAGTCCCCTATCACTGCTGCCTTTCTCTTCCTTTCCCTACCCTTCTGAGCCACAGTGCCCGACTCTGTGCCAGAGGCACGACCACTGTTGCTTCCCCCAGGTCGGTTGTATCCCCCCCACCCCACAACAGTAC
This sequence comes from Mobula hypostoma, assembly GCF_963921235.1. Taxonomy (NCBI): domain Eukaryota; kingdom Metazoa; phylum Chordata; class Chondrichthyes; order Myliobatiformes; family Myliobatidae; genus Mobula; species Mobula hypostoma. The sequence continues at coordinate 99,947,327 of NC_086098.1, read as the reverse complement.
TCAAACAGGAGTACTTATTGTCAAGGGGGACAGCCACAAGGGTACTCTCTCGTACCTGACTCTTCCTCTTCACTCTCCTAACTGTTACTCACTTGTCTGTCCCCCGTGGCCCCGGTGTGACCACCTGCCTATAACTCCTTTCTATCACCTCCTCACTCTCCCTGATATGACAAAGGCCATCAAGCTGCATCTCCAGTTCCCTAACGCGGTCCCTGAGGAACTGCAGTTCTATACATCGGGTGCAGGTATGGCCATATGGGAGGCTGGGAGACTCCAGGGCCTCCCACATCTGACCCCGAGCACGGAAGACCGGCCTCACACATATACTACTTCCTTTCTGCAATTAACACAGGTAAACCTTCCTCACCTCGTCCCGTTACTGCCTAAGCTTGTTGAGCCAATGCCCTATCACTCCGCTGCCCGCTGGATATGGCAGTCTTCTTTTTAAACTTTTGCCGCTCTACTGACTGACGTCACACGCTTGCCTCTCTTTTACCCCAAGTAGTAAAACTGACTTTGTTCCGGAAATCCTTAGCCGTTCACCTGCAGCCCTCTTGCTCTGAATATGTACGTACTTAGCCCACTGATCTACTCTTACTACACCCGCAAATGTGTGGTTAGGCACAGCTGAAGTACCATTTCCAAATTTGCCAATGACAAAACTATTGTTGGCAGAATTTCAGATGGTGACAAGGATGCATATTGGAGCGAGATAGATCTGCTGATTGAGTGATGTTGCAGCAACAACCTTGAATTCAACGTCAGTATGACCAAGGAATTGATTGTGCGCCAAGAAAGTGAAGCTGTGGGAACACAAGCCGGTCCTCATGGAGGGATGGGAAATGGAAAGGGTGAGCAGGTAAAGTCCTGGGTGCCACCGTCTCTGAGGATCTATCCTGGGCCCAAAATATCGATGTAACTGCAAAGAAGGCACAACAGTGGCTATATTTCATTAGAAGTTTGAGAATAATTGATACATCACCAAAGATATTCACAAATTTCGACATGTACTGAAGATCATTTTAACTGGTTGTATCACCATCTGGAACAGAGGGACCACTGCACAGGATCAGAAAAGCCTGAAGAAATTTACAATGTAAATTTATTATCAAAGTACATATATATCACCACATACAACCCTGAGATTCACTTTTTGTGGGCATTCACAGCAGATCTAAGAGACACAATAAAATAAATTACAGACTGTACCATCAGGATGGACAAACAACCAAGATGCAAAAGACAACAATCTTTTCAAATATAAAAGAGGAAAAAAGTAATAATGCATAACTAAGCAATAAATATCAAGAATATGAGGTAAAGAGTCCTTGAAAATGAGTCCATAGGTTGTGGGAACTTTTCAGTAATGGGGCAAGTGTGGTTATCCCCAGTGGTTCAAGAGCCCGGTTCCATGCAATGTCAATATACACTCCACCACACATCTATAGAAGTTTGTCAGAGTTATAGCTGTCACGTCAAGTATTTGCAAACTTTTAAGTCGAGACGCTGTTGTGCTTTTTGCATAATTGTATTTACGTGCTGGACACGGGACAGATCTTCTGAAATAAAAACAGCAAGGAAATTAAAGTTGCTGACCCTCTCCACCTCTGATTTCCCAATGAGGACTGGCTCATGGACCTCTGGTTTCCTCCTCCTGAAATCAATAATCATCTCCTTGGTCTTGCTGACATTGAGTGAGAGGTTGTTGCTGTTGTGACATCACTCAGCCAGATTTTTAATCTTTCTCCCATATGCTGATTCGGCCAACAACAGTGGTGTTGTCAGCAAACTTAAAAATAGCATTGAGCTGTGCTTAGCCACACAGTCATAAGTACCAAGTGAGTAGACCAGGGGCTAAGCACACAGCCTCGCAGTGCATCTGTGCTGATGGAAATTGTGGAGGAGTTGTTGCTACCAATTGAACTGATTGGTGTCTACAAGTGAGGAAAGCTTATTGATTAATTTGGGCGGATTGATAGTATTTAATGTCGAGCTGTACTGGATGTTGTGCATCTTCATGTACGCATCTTTGCTATCCAGATGTTCTAGGCTTGAATGAAGAGCCAATGAAATTGCATCTGCCGTGGACTTACGGTGCTGGGAGACAAATTGGAGCAGATCCAAGTCACTTCGGAGGCAGGAGTTGATAGGTTTCATCACCTACCTCTCAAAGCACAGCGGTTATGAACTCAGCTCGCTCCATTATGGACATTAGCTTCACCTGTATTCAGGACACCTTCAAAAAGCAACATCCGTCATTAAGGAGCCTAAATGACCCAGAACCTGCCCTCTTCTCATATTGAAGTGGTACAGGAGCCTAAAGATACACACTCAGCATTTCAGGAATCCTTAATGTTTCTGAATGGAGAATGAAGCCATGAACACTACTTCCTTTTTTTCTCGCTTTTTGCACTACTTATTTAATTGTATTTATTTATTTAAATTTATAGCTTTATTATCATGTATTGCAATGTACTGCTGCCACCAAACAACAAATTTTATGTGTGCCATTGATATTAAACTTTATTCTGATTCTGGAGGCTTATGACAAGTGGTGTACCACAGGGATCAGTGCTGGGCCATTGTTGTCATTTATATCAATGATCTGGATGATGATGTAGTAAACTGGATCAGCAGACTTGCAGATGATATAGAGACTTATTTCCCAGTCTTATAGTTTTTTTTTGCATTCTGTGTTTTCCACCTGATTTTTTTTTTGCATGGGTGAAAGGGCGGGGGTCAACGTTCGAGTTCCATCTTTGTTAGTTTTTTTTGTGCCGGGGAGTAAGGATTTGGGGGTTGATGACCGTGTTGCCATTCTTTTCTTTTTTTGTTGCATGGCCATTTGCAGAAGACAGATTTCCAGAGTTGTATATTTTGTTAACAAATGAACCTTTGAAGACTGGGGTGGAGGGGTGTAGTAGACAGCAAGGAAGGCTACCAAAGTTTGCAGCACAATCTAGACCAGTTGGAAAAAATGGCAGATGGAATTTAATGCCAACATGAGTGAGGTGTTACATTTTGGGAGGGCAAACCAGAAGAAGACTTGCATGATGAGTGGTAATGTACTGAGGAGTGCAGCAGAACAGGGGAATCTGGGAGTACAAATAATTCCTTGGAAGTGGTGTCACCCGTCGATCGGACTGCAAAGAAAGCATTTGGCACACCGACCTTCATAAATCTAACTAATGAGTACAGGAATTGGGATGTTATGTAGAAGATGTACAAGACATTGGAGAGGCCTAATTTGGAGTATTGTGTGCAGTTCTGGTCATCTACAGAACCTAAAGGAAAGATACATGATTGAAAGAGTGCAGGAAAAATTCATAAGGACATTGCTACGACTTGAGAACCTGAATTATAGGAGAAGGTTGAAGAGGATGGGACTTTATTTTCCAGGGCATGGAGAATGAGGAGAGATTTGATGAATGTATATAAAACTATGAGGGGTATTTTTTGGGGGTAAATGCAAGCAGGCTTTTTCCACTGAGACTGGGTGAGCTGGAACTAGTGGTCATGCAGTAAGGGTGAAAGGTGAACCATAAAGGCGGAAATTCTTCACTCATAGGGTGGTGAAAGCATGAGACAGAATGTACCACTTTCAGATGGAATGAACTGCTGTCAGAAGTGGTGCACTCTGCTTTGATTTCAACACTTAAGAGCAACTTTGATAAGTACATGAATCGAAGGAGTATGGAGAGCTACGGTCCTGGTGCATATTGATGGGAGTAGGCAGATTAATAGTTTGGCATGGACTAGATGGGCCAAAGGGCCTTCTCTTTTGCTGCAGTGTTCGATGACTCCATGATTACAAACTTAGAGGGGATAAGTAGACATTCTTCACCCAGAAAGTGGTAATGAGCTGAGTAGAACTACCTGACAGAATTATTGAAGCAGGGCACTGAAAATGTTGAAGTGTCTCGACCAGGAGTTCCCAACCGTTTTTAATGGCATAAACCCCTACCTTTAACTGAGGGGTCCATGGACCCCAGGTGGGAACCTCTGGTATAGACAGACACTTGAATCGCATCGGCATAGAAGGCTGTGGTCCAAATTCTAGGCAATGGGATTAGCACAGAAGTGTACGCAGTGATTGTTGTGGACAAGTAGGGACAAGTGGCTTTTTCCCATGCTGTGTGTCTATGGCAGATGAAAAAGCTGGAGAAATGGCTTATTCATCTGTTGAAGTAAGTTCCACAAGTAGAACTTGTCTACTCTTAGCAAAGCTACCACTATTGAAGCTAACAAATTCCCCTTTAAAAAGTGAACTTGGTCATGCGCCTTGCCAAATCAGGTGTGGATAGGTCCCTTGTCTCGCACACTCAGGTTTATCTGCTTATAGTTTGTAGTTGGGAAAGTACCATAAAGTAATGACAAGCAACATCATTGCAGCTTTCATTGGTTTCAGGGAGCGTTATCATCTCGTGCCAGGTGCGGCCAGCACTTTCTCCTGCCTCCATGTTGTGTGTTTGCCCAATAACTAGAAGATACTATTGGAGGAATGAACTCAAAGATTGTTGTCCTGCTTCCTGAGGACCCCCACCCTCATTCTAACTGCATTCTACTGGAGCACAATCGAGTGTCCCAATTGAGGTTTGTTGAGAGAATCTCTTTCCCTCCCCATACAGAATATATGCTAGAAGCACTGCAGACCCCTCCCAACCATCCCACAATGTCTTTGACCTCCCATCCATACAGAACAAGCACTGTCAAGCTAGGTAACAACTTCTTCCCCCTTATGAATACCCTGCTACCACCTAGTACATTTATTACAATACCAGTAGCATTATGCTGTTGTACATATACTTGACTATGTGGTATATGCACTTCATGTCAACCTTTGTGATGCATGTGTCTTATCTACCATGCTTTTCACCTTGGTCCCAGAGGAATGTTGTTTTGTTTAGCTCTATACATGTGTACAGCTGAATGACGAAATCGAACTTAATCTCTCGTCATCCGTGGCTTAAACTCATTCGCTAATCTCTCCACTGAGAAAGTAGTATTTAAACAAAAACGTGCAACTGTGTTCACACTCATGGCCATGTCATGTCTTGCGCATTATAAAGGAAGTTATAATCTGCCCAAGGTTTTTAAAATAAATGATATAGCCCAAATGATTTCCTTTTCTCTTGCAGAAATGTTAATCTTTAGCCTTTGCATGTTAACAATTGATTACAAGTCAATATGACCTATAATTAATCAACTAATGCAGTTTTGACCTGAAGTAATGGTCACACTCAGGAAGTTGGAATGAATTGAATTATAATTCAATTCATTCACCTGTTGTGAATTGCATGGAATAAAAATTCCATGAAGGAAGACAGGGTGATGTCCAATACCATCTTTAATGAGTCTCAGGAATAAAGTATCATACTGTAATGATAACTGAATTCGGTGCCCCTTACTGCAACCTCATCGAAGGTTTGTGGAAATAGGAGAGGTCCCTTTATTAGTACAAGTATGGCAGTTGCAAGGGTCACATCTTAAAATAACTGTTTGGCAACACATATCACAATTTGCAGCAGCATGTATTGTGATGATATGACCTCAAATGGGACCATATTTCAATTTCCATTAAATCTGCAATCTTTCTTAAGACCCATCCTGAATCTGCTCAGACAATCAGAAAGTGCAATGAATCTGCAGGTTTTTTCCATCATTTGGATCCCTCACACCGGTAAATAGCAAGGTGCTAGACCACTGACAACCCTTGCCGTCAGATCCCTTCCCACCTATTCTACAAGCAATTCTGTGAATGGATCAATGCTTTCTAATCCCAGGTATCTGGCTGGCACCTGCCATATACTGTGCTTAGAACCAATATTGACAGACTTTTTCAGAACTGCACAGTTTCAGCCAGTCCCAGTAACTGCATATCAGGTCAGCTGGAATACATTGACAAGACAATCTCAATATTTTTGTTTGCTTATTTTAATAGAATTTTCAAATCAGCTTTTGTTCAATACTCTGTACATATAGTGTCAAAGGGATATTTTAAAAGTATATTAACTATTCATACATGAGTGAAACAATTGTTTCTGAGAATCCACAGCGGAGTGCTTTGAATGTCAACACTTATGAACAGATGCCATTTTAGTATGGAGCAGAGATGAGAACATTTGAGCATCACCAATGTCAAATTCAAAGGTACTAGAGGAAGTGAAATCTGCTGATATGTAGACATGCTTAACATTCCAGTTTACCAGTAGCAAATGTTGTTAAGTTTAAGAATTTACTAAACTGAATAGAGTCAGAGCAGTTTAGTTATTAGGCTGTGATTAGCTTTAGTGGCAGCTGATGTGCATTTAAATAAAAGTGTATAATGAAAGAAACCAATGAACTGAGTATGATCTGACATACATCAGGCAGCTCCTGAACCATACAAAGTTCAATGGAATTCATCATGTACAATTCATTGGGAAAGATGATTTTGTTTTCCAATGAGAGAGTCAGCTGTCAAGGAAATTATCCTTGAGTGATGTGTGCCCTCATTCATACCAATTAAGAAACAACAATACGGCAGTTTGGTCAGCAGGTCCCTCTCTGTGACCATGGGTTGCAGGTCTGACAGTGGAGTAATTGCTTTTGGTGTCAGAAAGTATGAGAAATTTGGAGACTGCAGTGATGGAAGAGACAGATATCTGGAGCACAGAAGCAGGCTCTTCAACCCATCTAGTCTATACCAAACTAATATTTTGCCTAGTTCTGTTGACCTACGTTGGACCACAGCCCATCTGTTCATGTATATATTCAAACTATTAAATGTTGAAAATCAAACCCACATCCTCTGGCAGCTTATTCCACACTCACCACCCACTGAGTGGAAAGTAACCCTATCTATACCACTCAGTTTTATATAAATATCAAGTCTCCCCTCATTCTCCTATGCTCCTGGGACGAGAGTGGAAAACTCCCATATCTATAATACTCAGCTGTATCACCTTTCAGATGAGGCAGTTTATAAAGAAGTTATTTCCTAGTCAATATATATTATTCATGCAGTATCCCTAAAACTGTTTATCTGGTACTATTGTGTTCTTGATAGAGGTATTGGGTCCAAAGTGTGGCATTGACTTTGGAACAGTCTATAAGGACATGACAGCTTTTTTATAATAAGTTTTCTTTCTGTTATTTTTTACAAGCAGATTTTTAAAAGTATTCTCAAGAACTACTTTTAGTAGTATCTATTTTGCAAGCTTAGGGAAAGCTAATTAAAGGAATGTGTCAATAAGCTACACTGGCTTCTGTCTTTCATACTCCTGTCATCGTGTTAGCCAAGTTAAAGAGGACAATGAAACATACTCCTGTACATTATCAGCTAACAGAGCATTGCATTATAGTCAGTCTATTAGATAAATCAACAATTCCTTTTCTTGTGGAAAGTTTCAAGGTCACTGATATTGTTCAATTGTAAACCTAAGAGAATGGAAACAAAACACAGGAAGCAATAGCAAATTATGCAAAATAGCATCTTGGAGAAAAGGAATAGAGATGCCTTGTAAACTAGTCAGACTTGTCAGAAAATACAGAGGAGGCTTTCCCCAAACACAGAGCAGCAGAGACAATTCAACAGTGAATGATGATTTTAATAACAAATTACAAGTTAACAAGTATTGAGGAGGGCCATAAAACAAGAAAGAATAGATACAAAACTTGCAGGCAATGAGATAACTGAAAGCTAGAGCATCTGGTTCAGACCGGCCAGTTTAATGGCTGAATAAAGCTGAATGAGAGCTGTATTTAAATAAGCTGTAGGTGATGGGTTGGAAATGAGTGGCAGGTGATTTCTGTTAGCTTGGTGGTGAGCAGGAGGTGCCTGCCTGTACAGGCCTAACAGCATCCCCTTCCTACAGCTGGCACCTGACGGCCCAGGGTGATCCAAATGGGTCTGGTGGAACTCCTCAATAAGTGATGGATCCAAGATGAAACTGGATGGCACCCTAGACATTTCCTCCAGACCACTCTCTTCCCAGTCATCTAGGTCCTGTGCACCCCATCCATGACAATGTGAATCCAACAACCAGCCAACCAGATGCACTGGACCATCTTCCACCCTCCTGGGTTCCAGAGGTGCAGGCTCAGGTGGGTTGGTGGTCCATGGACAACAGGCTTGAGGCATGACAATTGGAAGGTAAGTATTATCCTCAGGGATGGTCACAAATGGATATGTTAATGGGACCAATGAACTATATCAAGTCAGTGTGCAACGGCAGATCTCGGGTGCACAGCCAGACATGGTCCCCAGGCCGGAGTAGTCTGGCTGATGGTGGTTATTCTGAAGGTAGTTGGTGCTGTTGGCAGCTAGGATGGCCCTCCGTGCCCTATTCCAAGCATTCCACATCAGCATGCTAGGGCCTTAGCGGATTGAACCTCGACCATTGACTCATCCGTGGAGAACAATGGGATTGGTAGCCATGAAGTACTTCAAAATGTGACATACACATGGCAGAAGAAGTGTGTAAATTGTGTGAAAGTATGGCCCAGAGCACATATGCCTTCCTTGTGGAAGGGAAGTATCGCCAAAACTTCTTGGCTTACTAATTGGCTCTCTGTCTCACTGACCATTGGTCTACAATTGATAGCCAGAGGACAAACTCACTCAGCTGTTGCGGAGGGAGCAGAAGGTTCACCAGAATAATGAGATGAATTGTGGGCCCTGGTCTGACACAATGTTCTGGGGGAAGCTGTAGAGGTGAAGCATATGTGGAGAAACAAGTCGGCCGTCTCAGTGGCTGACGAAAGTTTGCGGAGCGGAATGAAGTGGGCTGTGATGGAGAACTTGTTCTCCACTATCATGATCACTGTGCTCCCACTGAAGGTGGCAAACCTATGATGAAATCCTTGACAATGTGGGACCATGCGCATCGAGGGACTGGTTGGAAGAATTGGGCTAGGCACATTGAGGTTAGGCATGTGCATCATGGAAGGCTAGAACCAGCATCACAAAAAATCCCGAGTACTGTCATGCTACTGGATGGCTAAAGAGGGGTGAGGTGTGGACCCATTGGAGTGCGCTCAGAGCAGTCAGCACACACACACAGTTGTCAGGTGTGTCGGCCAGAGCAGGCTCGTGCTGTACCGCCTGGCAGAACCGGTTTTCAAGGTCCCAGACAATTGGTAGAGGATGCTAGAGGATGAAATGATGGGCTGAGGGATGATCTCCATTTCTGCTGCTTTGATCTGTCATGACAGGGCATCCGCTTTATTGTTTGTGTAGCCGGTTCACTACGAGATTGTGAAATCAAACAGCTTGAAGAAGATGACCCAGCGACTCTGACATGGATTGAGTTGGCGGGTTTGTTGAGGTGCTGGTAGTTAGTCCAGATCAGGAAGGGCTCAATGATTCCCATTGGCATATGTCTCCATTTCTCCAAGGCCCAATCAATGGTCGAATGAAGCCGTTCTGTAGCGCTTCAGTGATGTTGTCATTTAAAGCTTTGGTCACAGGAAGGCAGAGGGAGAACAGACAATTTTGCTGCTTCGGATCGTGTGCTCCTGTCAATGGACGACTTCTTTTAGGTAAGCAAACTCTGCTGAGTCCATCACAGGTTCATCCATCCTGTTAGGAAATGCAGAGGAGGCTTCACCCAAACACTGAGCAGCAGAGTTGATTCAGCAGTGAACAATATTTTTAATAATAACCTATAAAATAGCAAACCATTAGGGGGCCACAAAACAAAGGAGAACAGATACTAAACTCTCAGGCAACAAGGGAACTGAAGACTAGGAGCAACTGATTGAGGCCGGCTGGTTCGATGGGTGAACAAGGATTATGGATGTGAGCTGAGTTTAAAAAGGCTGCAGGTGATGAGTTGGAAATGAGTGGAAGATGATTTCTTTCAACTGGATGGAGACTGGAAAATGCCGGCCTGTGCAGGCCTGACTAATATGTGCCAATGTCATCAAACTGAGTTTTTAAAAGACTGACAGATTTGTACAAGTGATAACAAAGGAATGAGATTCATAGACCAGACTAACAATCAAACAAATAACTCAAAAATCAGTGCCATCAAAGATTGAATTACTTGCCAATGTTCAGGATTTATTTCTCAGAATCAGAGTCGGAATAGATTCATGGAGCATTCAGAAATCTGATGGCAGTTGGGAAGAAGCTGATCATAAGATATTGAGTGTGTGACTTCAGGCTCCTATGCCTCCTCCCTGTTGGGAGTAATGAGAAGATGGCATGTCCAGAGTGGTGGAGATCCTTAATAATCGATGACAACCATTGTTTTTTGAAGATGTCTTTGATGGGGAGACTAGTGCCATGATGGAACTGGCTGAGTTTCCAATCCTGTTTGTGGCCCTCCCATGCCAGATGATGATGCAACCAGTTATATTGCTCTCCACAGTGTATTTGTAGAAATTTGCTAATTGCTAGTAACATACCCAATCTCCTAATGAACATAACACCTAATGAAATATAGCTGTAGGCACACCTTCTTCGTAATTGCGTCAATATGTTGGGCCCCGGATAGACCTTCAGAAGTATTGACACCCATGAACTTGAAACTACTCTCCCTTTTCATTGATGACCCCTTGATGAGGACTGGTGTGTGTTCTCTCGACTTCCCCTTCCTGAAGTCCACAATCAATTTCTTGGTCTTACTGACACTGACTGGAAGGTTGTTGTTGTGACACCACTAAACCAGCTGATCTATCTCATTCCTAAATGCCTCGTCATCACAATTCCGCCAACAACAGTTGCGTCATCGCAAATTTATAGACGCCATTTGCGCTCTGCCTAGCCAGACACCCATGGGTATAGAGAGAGTAGAGATGGGCTGAGCAGGCATCATTGAAATGCGTGTTGATTGGCATTGTGATCTCCCAGTGATGAAATCAAAGATCTACTTGCAGAGGGTACAGAACCTCAGAGTTTGAAGCTTATTGATTAGTACAGAGGGGCCGATGGTGTTGAATGTTGAGCTGTAATTAATAAATGGCAGCCTGACATAGCTACTGCTGTTGTACAGGTGATCCAGGGTTGAGTGGAGAACCAGTGAGATTGCATCCGCTGTTGTCCTATTTTGGCAAATTGTATGATGTATACCTGTGCCTCATTACATCATAGCATGTCATGTGATGTGTGTAATATGACCAGCAATTTGAAACAGATGGCTGATATGTAGTAAATAACTCAGATGCCATTTTAAGGATATCAAGAAAAAGATAGTTTAGAGCAGAGATTCCCAGCCTGGACCCCTCGGTTAATGTTAGGGGACCATGACATAAAAATGGTTGGGAACCTTTAGTTTAGAGTGTCCCTCTTCCTGTTTCTGTGCTGAATATTTTTTACAATTATGCATCCTTAACTCTTTCACATCAGCATTGAACAAATTGTAAAGTAACTGTGAGTGCCCATACACTTGTTTGTGGTTGGGTGAAGTGGGATGGATGTGGGTTGGTAACTTCTAAGTGAGGTGCTGGAAAACTCCTTGCACAGATCTGCAATGAGAACAAAATACATAGGCTGTTTTGACTGCTCCCTGTTTTCAGATGGATTGAACTCTCCCCGCCAGAATCCAGATCAAAAACTTGTTTGCTGTTGTTCTCGGCCATGGTTTCCCAGATTTGCAACATGTGGAAGCATTGCAGGTGAGTCCATAATCCCTACCAGCAATTCTCCTAGTCCTTCTTGTACATCAGTCTGCAGGAGGCAAGATGCAACTCCTAAAGCCTGCACCCATCCACCATGTCTAATACCCAACAGGAACTCCTGGATGTGGGATCTCTGTTACACCACAACCTTGATCCTCTTTTCATATGAATGCAATGCTCAGGGATATTTTATTAAAATAGCAATCAGACTTTTTAATGCAGATCTCTGTGTGTTGTGGATAAATAAGCCACACATGGTACAAATGGTATTTGTCTTGTAGCTAGGACAATTCCATGACATTCTAATACAAAATAGAAAACCCACAGAATATTTGGCAAGTCATTAACCTATAAGACCATAAGACACAGAAACAGAATTAGACCAATTCGGCCCATTGAGTCTGCTCATTCAAGGATAATTTTTAGCTTCATCTACCTGAAACTGTAAATCTGCTTTTCCTTCCATACTTACTCCATGAACTTCTGTGCAATTCCAGTAATTTGTGTTTTTATTTTTAATTTCAAATCTTCAGTATTTTGTCTTTGGCTTATTACATTTTTATGAAGTTTGGCTGGTTTTGCAAAGCTGGGGAAAATACCAAGTGATTTGTGTTTGGTAAATTTTCACAGATTTGACATTGACTTGGCCGTCCACTCCATATATTGGTAGGACTGTAAAGCTGACCAGGTAATGGAAGCAACACACATCAAAGTTGCTGGTGAACGCAGCAGGCCAGGCAGCATCTAAAATGCATCTGCAGAATTCCTGTTGTTTCCAGGTAATGGAAATAGTGAAGTGGCGTCTTTTTATGCCAGCTTCTAAGGTCAGTCAACTCTCATTTTCTGAAACACTGACTGTGTAGCACTCAGTTATGCACGGATGCTTTTGTATTCTGATGCATTCAAGTCTCTGGAGTGAGTCTTTAAGGCACATCTCTAAACCCAACATAATTGTGGCTCTTTCAAGGGGTCTTTGACGTGAATCATTAACTCCTTTTCCCTTTTCACAGACATTGCTTGATGTGTTGGGTATTTCCAACATTTTCTGTTTTTATTAGTGTAATAGGTAGAGCCTCCCAGATCTAGTGATACAGTTTGATCCTGTTCTCTGTAATGTACAGAATTTGCACATTCTCCCTGAGTCTATGTCCAAATTGGTATCTCCCATGTGGTCCAATATCCTCCCACTTCCCAAAAGAGGTGCAGGCAACATTTGTTGGTTGTGTAAGTGGGTGGTAGGAGTATATACATTCAGTGAACTTACTGGAATTTAAGATATTTGCATTAATAAGATGGTACTTCAAGCGAACGCTGTATATGCAGTATGAATCGCAAATGATAAGCCAACTAAATTCACTGTTCTGAGGAACTAAAGTAAATTAGCTATACAATGCAATCTTGTCAAATCTCTGCACACACAATTACATCTAACTGCAGATAAAGAGATTGCAGAAGCCTGAATCTGGACCAAAAAGCAATATCTTAGAGGAATTCATTGGGACTAACAGCATCTGTAGGGGACAGGAAATGTCAATGATTCAGGTAGAAACTGTGCAGTGTTTCAACTCAAAACATTAACAGATTCTCACCTCTGCTCAACCTACTGACTTCCTCCAGGATATTGCTTGTTGCTCCAGATTCCAACATTTGCAGTCTTTTATGTCTCCAAGTAGTATTGGTGACAGCTGAGAGGCAATAAATGCTGATGAAAACCAAAGGTCTGGTAGTTGTGAAAATGGAGGCTGAGGGGGTGGTGGAGGGGCTGGTGAGATAGGTATAAATCAGTCATATCAGAAAAGGAGAGAAAACAAAGCTGAAGGTTACAAATGTGGGATATGTGAATAGATTGCCTTTATTGGTATATCCTGAGTGTGTAATGTACTACGTCAGAAGATGATGTGCTGTTTGTTAATATTGCAATGAACATCATTAGAACAATTTAAGAGGGTAAGAACATGGAAGCAATGGCAGCAGTAAGATTTCCAATTATAGTGACAGGTGACAGGAAGCTTAGGAACTCCCTTGAAGATCAGACCAAGGTTGTTGTGCAAGCCAATTACCCAGCCTGCATTTGATTTCCCCATGAAGACAAGATTTATGAATTGGACCCATGATATTAGTGGAGAGAATTTTCTATGAATCATAAATTTAGCAATAACTGCTTACATTTTCAGAATAATTTTTGAGTTTGTTTTTAAGCCTTGGACTGTAAACTTCTGTGCGGAATTTTTATCGGTTGTAAGTTTCCAGATGTTCCACTCTACGCCTCGTGGTGTATGAGGATACCTCCCTGCCATTTCTTTAACATTTGTCTGTTTTTTTCTGAGACCAAGTTGCTAGATTGATGCTCAACCCAGCACAGATGGGAAGTGTGCAATCAGCTGGCTGGATTCAAACTTGGGATCACTCATCTTGAAGTCCAGTGCACATGCCACTACAGCACCAGACGGTTCAGTTGATATAACGAGTCAGGAAATAATTGCTTCCCTCTAGTGCAATTACCAGTTAAGAAAGTGATTATAGAACAGGATAATAGGAAAGGGATCCAGTTAAATGCTGCTATTATTAATGTCTAGTGGTGAATAATCTGACTCCAAGTACTATTGAAAAAATCATGGGCTAACATCTCAGGAGGAACTCATGGAATCACTCAAACAAACAATTGTGTGTTATGGTGGATTAGCAGAAGCTGGACCCTGACTTCCACTGAGATTTGCAGACCCAGGCTCCAGCCATTGGGCCTTAACTCCTGGACTTCCAATCAAACTTTGGGCTTTGATCTGGACCTCCGATCAACTTTCAGGCTTTGATCTGGATCTCCAATTGACTCTCAGGCTTGAATCCAGACCTCTGATTAAACTTTGGGCTTCGATACTGACTTCGGATTGACCTTCAGGCTTTGATCTTTGGTATCGACCTGGAACTCGCAAATGATGATGAATAGGGACCCAGCATGAGAATCCAAACTTCAGGCCGCAAACACTGGACTTACCGATAATGGGACCATGAAAACTAAGCCTTGAACTACGGTCTTGCCACTGGCAGTACTCTGAACATCAGAGAGCACACAAACAGGGTCTTCGATCCTTCTATGCCATGCTGAACTGTTATTCTGCCTAGCAGATCCACATCAAGACAATATCCCTCTGTAACTCTCTCATCCATGTACTTTATAGAATAAACTCTTTGTTGTTGAAATGTGTGCTTTGCGGATCCCATAATATACCATTTTTACTTAAAGACAAGTACAGTACAGTATGTAGATAAAGTGTAATAAATTAAAATATATCATTGTTAAAAATTTTACCTTAATACGCTGTATTGAAGATGTGTCAAGCAAGATCCACCTCAGCAAGGTCATTTGGATCATCTGTGAAAGCGTGTCAAGGAAGCAGCAAAGATGAGTTCTGAGATGATGGTGTGATGGATAACAAGTAGGAAAGGATGGGACGTGGGCTTTGCTGGAGAACAGTGACATAGGTAATTCTAAGAGAGTGAGACCAAGATTGCTTAGTTGACGGAGACATGAGGTTCAAAAAGTCATTAGGGCAGGACGAGACGGTAAGTGAAAATAATCAAAGGGACAAATAAGTTAACCTATCGTTGAATCCTAATGTAAGGGTTTTATATATATATATATATATATATATGTGTCACTGCATAGTATAATTAAAATGGCTTCTTTGTTATGTTATAATTGAAAGGGCTTCTTTGTTATGTTAACTGCTGAGAAAGTCCTTCCCACTAGCAGTTTGTTTGGATCACGTTACTGATAAGAAAGGTGTTACGAACCAATTGCGATAGTTGTTATGCTTTTGGTGTATCTGAAGATATTGTATGCGTGGGTTTTTGGGGAGAAGGCGGGAGAGAGAGAGAGACAGAGGATGGGCCAGGTGCTGTGAGTCCGCTAATGGGGTCGGACCCCGAGCGGGGCGTTCGGCGAGGAGAGGAGACGGAGATGGACTCGTGTGGACTGTCTGGTCGACCACTGTTGTTGGTCCCAGGCAGCCGGTCGAGGTGGTCCGAGGGGTCGCAGGGTGAAGAAGAAGGGTCCTGAGCTCCAACTGTTTGTGCACGAAGAGATTGAACTTTGATAAGTGTGGCGCCTTTGATTTTCATTTTATATTTTATTCTCTATTAATTATATAGTTCCAGTAATATCTATAAATTGTAAATCATTTAATCGTATCTGGTGTATTGTCTGTTATTTGGGCGGGGTGGAGTACATCACACAGCATCCAGACAAACTAATTACCCAGTTTGCCAGGGCCGAGGGCTGTTTTCCTAGACGACAGCGAGCCAAGCGACCCTGAGGCTGGCCGGGGGGCTACAGTAAAATGGATAGAAAATTTTGGAAGTAATCAGAAATTAGATCATGTTTGTGGAAAGAGAAAAACATGAGTTAATATTAGAGATTCTGTCAAGGTGGCACCAAGCTGTGATCTCATTTGAAATTGTACCTCAGAATTAGATTTTATTAAATTTGAGAAGATAACTTTGGGGACAAAGAGTGGAGTTATGGGGTAGGTTAGGATCTATGGACATGAAGAGGAGGAGTTAGAGGTCAGGTTTGGATTTAGGGACAGGGATATGGGGGATTTAAAAATCAGACTTTCATTCCATGCTCCACCTTCAAAGTCCCATGATATGCATGAGGGACAAAGGACGTCTGGAGCTTAGGCCTCTGCTCTGTGCTGAAAGGACAGCAATCTGGACTGGTCATGTCCATATGAGCAGGAGACACGAGGAAGCACAGTGAGCCTTGAGTTTAGGATCCTGTTATTGGCGAGTTCCAGGGTTGATATCAATGAACCAAGCCTGGGGTCAATTGGCAGTCTGGATGTTGAATCCCAATGGCCAAACCCTGGAGAATGGAGTCGGGAAGCCTGTCCTGGAGTTAGAAAACTGTCTGTGTGTGTGTGGCTAGGACGGAGGAAAGGGGCCTGTTTTGTAGCTTGTTGTGGCTTGCTTTATTGTGTGCCGTATTGTTCTTCTCAGAATTTTGAGCAGGGTATATTGGCAGTGGAATGTGTGGAAATTTATAAGCTTTCCCTAGCACATCCTTAGCTTGTTAACATAAATGATGTGTTTCTCTGTATGTTTCCAGATATATGTGATAAATAAAACTGAATCTGAATCTGTATCAATAACCATACAAAGAAATGGAAGTTCCACTACAACCAGATAGTCAAGATGCTTCCTGCATACAACACTCGTTCTGTTGACATTTCTGCAAAGATCTTGAAACCATATATTTCACTTCTTTTCTGTCTCTTATGTTTGTTTTTCATCCTGGGTGTGATTCTGGAACTGTTGGTGCCTGTGTTTTGCTGTTTGGATATCGTTTGGGGCTTCCAGTGCTCTACAGTCTCCAAGAGGATTCTGGAAGGCAGTGTCAGTGTGTGCGAACCTCCTGTCAGGTCGGCTGTGGGATGGCTGCGGTGTGTCGAGCCGATGTTTGAATAGACTTTTCTTCTGTCTTATAGTTTTTTATATTCTGTTTTTTTCCCTGATCTATCTTGTTTTTTTGTGTGGGAGGGATTTTGGGTATTGATGTGCCTGTTCCATTTTTATTTGTTTATTTTGTGCAGGGAGAGGGGATTTTGGGTGTTGATGATTGTGCTGTCTTTCTTTTCTTTTTTGGTTTCATGGCTACCTAGAGAAGAAGAATTTCAAGTTGTATACTTTGATAATAAATGTGTTGAATTCAACATTGAATCCCAATATCTGCAAAGTGAAGATTGAAGATGAAATACAGATCCACGAACTTCATTAGAACATCATAGAAGGCCAGAGACAGATAGATCAGAGTGGAGATTGGAAAGAGAAAGGCGGGAGGAGAGAGAAGCAGCGTGCCGCGCGTGCGCAGCCCTCTAGTGAAAAATGATATTGTATCCATTAAATAGGGGCCGTGGACAATTCTGATTTGATGGAGATGGACGTGAAAGCACAGAGGAACATCTGGAAAAATTTCTGAAAAGCTCGTTCACTGCTGTCATTACTGCACGGTCGGGAATCTTTCGGAGGGAAGGCCTCAAAATCCCCGGCTTTGCCTGCTGTTAGCGACCAAGATGGAGGTCGAATCGTTCAGATAGAGGTGGCGCTCAGTACTCGGTGTCAGAGAGCTGATCAGAGCTCGAAGTTTTCGGATGACTCAGAGTCGGACCGTGGTTGGGTATGGCAGGGAGAGTTTTTCTTCCTTCTGTGTGCGTGAGATGTAGGACATTTGAGAGACTTTGAACTTTTACTGTGCTCATGGACTTCTTTATCAAGTTATGGTATTGTTGCACTGTTGTAACTATATGTTATAATTATGTGGTTTTGTTAGTTTTTTTCAGTCTTGGTCTGTCCTGTGTTTTGTGATATCACACCGGAGGAAATATTGTATCATTTCTTATTGCATGCATTATTAAATGACAATAAAGGAGGACTGCATGTCTTCATAATCCTAATATAAAAAAAACGAAAGGCAACTGTTGACTTAGTCCTATCCTTGAGGACTGAATAGAAATGTTTTGCACAGCTGTCACTAGTCTGTGTATGTCATCCAGTACATTGTATTGGATGCTCACAATATGTTCACAGCTTTAAACATAGATTCGAAGACCATGTTGCAGCATCTGCTGACCAAAGTATTTCCAGCACTTCCCCATTTATTTCTCATATCCAGCCTTGTATTTCTTTTGTATTAATATTTGACTTTATCCTCAATATTTGCATTGAGAAAACCGTGGTTATGAGTTATATTTAATCATAAGAGTATGAGGAATAGGAGCAGGTCGGTCATATGGCCCATCAAGCCTTCTCCGCTATTCAATAAGGTCATGACAGATCTGGCCCTATGACCCTTAATCCTCCTGCTATGCAAACGTCTAACTTTGTCTTAATGCTCCACCCATGGACGGTAGCATTGAGTTTCTTGTATTGCAAAATTCATGTGCTCACATTATCTCCCATAGTTGATCTTGCCTGTTTTTAATTACGTAACAATTAATTATTGGCTTTATTGATTGCAGAATCATTCTGGGCTTACAAGAGGACACCAAGGAGGAATGAATGAGCTTCTGAGCAAAGTCTAGATCAAAAAAGATACTTGCAAGAGGGGTATAGTGTTTTTATTTAGAGTAAATATACGAACTAAAACAAATGTGCAAAACAGATAAAAGGAACTAATAGTTTGAACCAATGCATTTTTGTTGCCATGGAGATACTTAATTATGAAATGTGTGCTAAGAAGTCCATACTGAGTTTATGCAATGGTTGCTTTATTAGTTACACAATCCTCTCTTTCAAATGCTTAATACATATGAACAATATTCTGTAAGCAGCCATTCTGACCTCCATTAGAACAATAGAATCCTTTGAAGAACTAAGACTTGTAAAATCTGTGTGGAATCATCATATTATCTCCTTAGGGATTGTTAGTATAATTGTCTTTTAGTTTGGCCTAAATTGCATGCTAAGATTTATCGTTCACAAGAAACACTATTTATCATCTTGCTCTGAAAATAGATGACATCCTGAGCTCGTGATGAAATAATTAGCCAACATCAGTTGGGTGACAGATGCAAATATCATAGTTTGGTTGTTGATTAACATATTAAAAGAGTATTCAAAATTAGTGTCCTGATCTGTTGAAATATGCCTGATCGGTCTGTGATGTTGAAATGGAAATTTAATACAGCATAAGTCAAGAAATGTATGTGAGTATCAGAATTAGTTCATTAAATAAAGAAAAATGCAAGGAACAATATTTACGTATGTTTATTCAAGGAAAATTGTGATGTTCATTATACAAACTTATTCCATTTCATTTCCCCCAATTTCCCCATTCTATCACAGGAAAAGCCCTCTCCACCATTGAGCACAGCCACAAGAGAGCAGCATCCATCATCAAGAGCTCTGCCATCTATACAACGCCTCACTTCTTGCCGCTGCAATCAGAAAGGAGAAACAGGAGACTTCGGTCCCATCCAACTAGGTTCAGTAACAGTTATTACCCTTCAACCATCAGGCTCCTGAACCAGTATTGATAACTTCACTCACCACAACTCTGAACTGATTTCGCAAGCTATGGACTCACTTTCAAAGACTCTACGACTCATGTTCTCAGTATTATTCATTTATTTGTTTGTTTGTCTGCTTATTTATGCACTTGCACAGATTGCCACCTTTGATTCTTTTGTATTTCTTTATTCTACTATGATCACATGCAAAAACGTTAATCTTAGGATAGTATATGGTGACATATTTGTACTTTGACAATAAATTTACTTGGAACTTTGTATTTCAATTCTTTCCCTTTTTACCATCCGAAAAGCACTGAAATGAGTTTTAGGCAGTATGCTCCTCTAATAAAAAATTATCTTGGAAAAGATCATTTTTCACATGTTGGCACATCTGGAACAAACAGTGGTGAATATGTGGTCGACAATTCTGATTACTCCTAAGGGAATATTTATTCACTCCTCAGTGCTGTTTGTACCAGATCATTTTGCTTTAGCACCTTAATTAGTCAGACTCCATGTCTGTATCAAAGGAAATTAATTGCATATTAAATTGATGACTGAGATACCACTGACCTCTCACCAGCATCTCTGGCCAGAAAACCAGTTTCATCAACTAGTGTTAGGTTTCATCTATAGGACTTAATTAATAATGTAGGTTATATCTCTTGTACTCTACAGGAGGGGTTTAGTTGATCACAGCTGCAGTTAGTAAGTTAAGGTATTCAATTATTGTGCTTCTTCATGAACATGAATAACTTCAATCATATCACACATTTTGTGTAAGCTGGGTTCTCATGGGCACACTCAAATTATTAATTATTCTTATTAATATTCTAAGTTAATATACTTTGGGAAATATATCCTCATCATTTTTGAATTTCAACGGACAAGAAGGCAGCAATTTCTTGTTGCTGAAGGATGACATTTTCTGAACTTTGAAAACCCGTCTTTGCTCTGCAAAATTATTTTCAAGTACTTAGCAAATCCTGTAGTGTCGGCCTGTTATCTCCAGTGAGGCAGAGAGTCATCCAGCTTCACATTATCACAGCTAGCTAAAGATGCCTCATCAGCACTAGTCCATCAATTCTTTTAACTGACTAAGGGGTGACTAAGGTCACTATGAAGGATAGGATTTTTTAAAAATCGCAGCTGAACAGTCTGTAGCCTATAACCGTATTATGTCTGTGTCTCTACTGTCAGTGACCTACATGGGGCTTCATGACAAAACAGGATGCCTGGTCTCAACTACATTACCTTTCTCAGAAGCCAATGACTCATTCTTAAATTTTATAGAAAATTCATGGAAGTGACCAGATAGCAACTTTGATAATCACAGGCCTAACTTCATGATCATAACTATGCTATAAGGTACAAAATAATTGCCCTTAACACAAGGAATTCTGCAGATGCTGGAAATTCAAGCAACACACATCAAAGTTGCTGATGATAGCAGCAGGCCAGGCAGCATCTCTAGGAAGAGGGACAGTCGACGTTTCGGGCCGAGACCTTTCGTCAGGACTAACTGAAGTAAGAGCTAGTAAGAGATATGAAAGTGGGAGGGGGAGGGGAGATCCAAAATGATAGGAGAAGACAGGAGGGGGAGGGATGGAGCCAAGAGCTGGACAGGTGATTAGCAAAAGGGATATGAGAGGATCCTGGGACAAGAGGCCCAGGGAGAAGGAAAGTGGGGAGGGGGGGAAAACCCAGAGGATGGACAAGGGGTATAGTCAGAGGGACAGAGGGAGAAAAAGGAGAGAGAGAGAAAGAATGTGTGTATATAAATAAATAATGGATGGGGTACAAGGGGGAGGTGGGGCATTAGTGGAAGTTAGAGAAGTCAATGTTCATGCCATCAGGTTGGAGGCTACCCAGATGGAATATAAGGTGTTGTTCCTCCAACCTGAGTGTGGCTTCTTCTTTACAGTAGAGGAGGCCGTGGATAGACATGTCAGAATGGGAATGGGATGTGGAATTAAAATGTGTGGCCACTAGGAGATCCTGCTTTCTCTGGTGGACAGAGTGTAGACGTTCAGCAAAGCGGTCTCCCAGTCTGCGTCGGGTCTCACCAATATTTAGAAGGCCACATCGGGAGCACCGGACACAGTATATCACCCCAGCCGACTCACAGGTGAAGTGTCGCCTCACCTGGAAGGACTGTCTGGGGCCCTGAATGGTGGTAAGGGAGGAAGTGTAAGGGCACGTGTAGCACTTGTTCCGCTTACAAGGATAAGTGCCAGGAGGGAGATCAGTGAGGAGGGATGGGGGGGAAGAATGGACAAGGGAGTTGCGTAGGGAGCGATCCCTGCGGAAAGCAGAGCGAGGGGGAGAGGGAAAGATGTGCTTAGTGGTGGGATCCCGTTGGGGGTGGCGGAAGTTACGGAGAATAATATGTTGGACCCGGAGGCTGGTGGGGTGGTGGGTGAGGACAAGGGGAACCCTATTCCTGGTGGGGTGGCAGGAGGAAGGGAAGCCCCTTTCTTTAAAAACGGAGGACAGCTCCCTCATCCTGGAATGAAAAACCTCATCCTGAGAGCAGATGTGGCGGAGAGGGAGGAATTGCGAGAAGGGGGTGGCATTTTTGCAAGAGACAGCGTGAGAAGAGTCCAGATAGCTGTGAGAGTCAGTAGGCTTATAGTAGACAATAATTGCCCTTCATTGGTTTTCAAAGACAGGGATCTAATATTGCTGAGAAGAAATGATGCCAAGAAATCGGAAAAAATTGCCACCACTGGTCCAATTAATAATGGCCACATGTAAACTCAATGTAAACCAATTTGCACATTCTTTGTGCGTGTTATGGGATTAATCTTGCTTCTGCCTTTCCGTGTTAGTGCAGAGCGGCAGTGGCTGAAGTGTCAGGCCATTTTACATCTCTCCATTTTTAATTCTGTTAAAGGTCATAATTAACTTGTTTTGCTGAAGATTTCTGACAAGGTTTAATTCTGATTGACTTAAAGTTGGCCAATGAGGCTTATGTCATGAATAATGGGGTGCATGTAAGTGACTCCATCATTTGAAAGGAGCTGTTAACTCTGACTGAAAAATCATGTGTAGCTATCTTTGAAAAATGTTCAGTCCTTTCTTTTCTTTATAGTTCATTTCGAGCACTTGAATTTTGATTTGGAAATTCATGCATGTTTTTAAATAAGCTTTATTCCTAATAATTGTTTAAGCCCCTTACAACAGCTTTTATTTTACTTAGAGATTCAGTGTGGCAGCCCTTTCAGCCACGCTGCCCAGCAACACCCAACAACCCACAATTTAACCCTAACCTAATCATGGGACAATGACAAATTAACCTATTAACTGGTATGTCTTCGAACTGTGGAAGGAAACTGGAGCACCTGAAAAAAACCCATGCATTCCAGAGGAGGTCGCCGGGTTTGAACTCCAAACCCTGAATCCCCAAGCTGTAATCGCATCACGCAAACCACAGCACTACCATGGCACCCAGAGACATTTAAAATCAATCCAAAGATCCTTGACAGCTACAGATTGAGCACAAACCAGCCTGTTATATCTTTGAGTGTTAAATAAACACAATGGCAATCATACGCAATATCTAGAAGTCCAAAGGCTTCTGTGTGTGAATATTAAAGATGTTTTTACAGCCATCATTCTGTCACAACTGAGCTCTAAGAAAATTATTCTTCTATGTCAAATAGGCACGTTCTTGCAAAAGTTGAATCAGATGATAGGATTAAGCTTGAAATGGAATTTATGGTGACTCATAATGGAATGCTTCTTACGATGGAGGAAAAGAATTGGTATATTTTACAAGTCCCCAATTCAAAGGTTTCAAAGGTACATATAATAGCAGAGAAATGTATACAATATACATCCTAAAATGCTTTTACTTTACAACCATCCACGAAAACAGAGAAGTGCTCCCAAAGAATGCATGACAGTTAAATGTTAGAACCCTAAAGGTCCCCCCAGCACCCCCCTCCCATGTGTAAGCAGCAGCAAGCAACAATCCCCCCCCCACACCAGCAATAAAAAGCATCTGCACCCGCCACCGAGCACTCAAGCGTGAGCAAAGCAACCGCAGACTCAGACTTGCAGCTATCCCAAAGACTACTTGTTCACCCGATATTCGACATGCCACAGGCCCTCTCTCTCCCTAATAATGGAGAATGAGATGTCTCCGTTTCACAGCGAGAGGGGAGACATAACAAACAACTCATTGGTTTGCGATGTTAAAAGTCCGTCACTTTTTCTGAGCTCTGTGCCCAAAGATGTGCAATGAGGAAATGAATTGTGTGCATAGAGAGAAAACAGTGAGGCAATTCTGTGGAAGAATTGAATAGACTAAGTAAAAATGTATACATGTTCATTAGTATAAAAAAGTTATCAAGCTTGGATTTAAAATTAACAACTGGCCTATCAGCAATTGCTCTTTACACAAACTTCTACTGCTTTCTCAACATAAAATTATTTCCTATCATAATTCCTGAGAGACCTGGCTATATTTTGCCCCCTTATCCTATTTCCCCCAGTCAGTAGAAAGAGTTTCTTAGAAATAAATAGAATCTGCAGATCTTGGAAATCTGAAATAAATTAGAAAATGTCAGAAACGCTTAACAGGTCTAGCAATTCGGTTAGCACAGCAGAAATACTTCCTTATTCTCTACACAATGAGGTTTTCTTAACCTCCTGTTTCCAAGTTCTAGAAATTTCAGTAATTGTTTATGCAATCATAATTTAATCCCTGCTCTTCCTATAATGTAAAGTCTGTACTACACCCTCCATATCAGTATACCTGTCATAAGTTTTTTTATTTCTCTGAGCTACTTACAGAATGCAACACATGTTCTCCCCTCTCATTTTCCAGTTTCTTTGATATGCATGACTGCATCCCTCTAGATTCCTTAATTATTTTGGGATCTTAATGACCTTTGTGCATGTTCATTGCTTCTTTACCCCAAAATCCCACCTGCAGAATAATGCAGCCCCATTACTTCAGAACTTAGGGATATCTATTTTCTTTAGATCATCGTGAATGAATCTAAATGAATGTTATTGAGGTTTTTGAGTGCATTTGGTTGTAGTCATTGGCTTTAGATTGGCTTAACTCAGCAGCTGATTGTCTAGGGAACCAGCTTTGAGCCATTCTGTTTTTATCTTTCTGCTTCTTCTAGAACATCTTGAAGTTCCATGATTAGTTGGATATGGCCTTGTGTCATTGATAGTAACAATAGTTAACCGAAAACATGAAAGTCTGCAGATGCTGGATATTCAAAGCAACACACACAAAACACTGGAAGAACTCAGCAGGTCAGGCAGCATCTATGGAAAAGAGTAAACAGTCAACGTTTTGGGGTGAGACCCTTCTTCAGGACTGCTTCTGTCATGAAGAAGGATCTTGGCCTGAAATGCTGACTGTTTACTCTTTTCTGTAGATGCTACCTGACCTGCTGAGTTCCCCAGCATTTGTACGAGCAATAAAAGTTGTCACTGTCTTCTCTCATGCAATTTGACAAGTCAAGAAATATGACAGCTTTTTTTACATTGTATTTTTTTTTGCAGTGGATGAACTCGAGTTGCATCCTGAGTGCAGAAACATTCCAGTTCCTGACCTTGAAACCATGCAAAATCTTCTGAACATTTCTGCAATATGTCATAGATTCATAGGGTTATGTAGACATGCAGCCTAGAAACAAACTACTTAGCTAACCACACCATGCTGATCATCAAGTATCTATCCCTACTATTCCAACCTACCAGTACATGATCCATATCCTTCCCTACCATGGTGATTCAAGTGCTCATCCAAATGCTTGTTCAATGGTGTGAGAGTATGAGCCTTAAAATAGCTGCTCAGGTTTTTCCAGATTGCAATCAAATTCTGGATGGAAAGAAAACACATCTTCAGATCCCCTCTATACCTCTTAGTCTTCACTTTATACCTATAATCTCTGATCTTAGATATCTCTTCCATAGGGAGGTTTCTTACTATTTACTGTATCAACGACTCTCATAATTTTGTATATCTCTATAAGCTCTCACCTCAACCTTCTTTTTCCAAGGAAGTTCAACAGAGTCTACCTGACATTTTGGGTCAAGACTCAGCATAATGACTGGTTATTCCAGTTTCCAGCATCTGCAGTCTGTTATGTAGCCAACATATCTTTTCTCACTTCATATTGGAAGTATTTCACTTGAGGCAGCATCTTGGTTGATCGAGATCTAGAGGGCACTGGTTTAAGTTGAGGGGGGAAATATTAAACGGAGATCTGAGGGCTAGGTTTCACACACAGTGCTAAATATCAGGAACAAGCCATCAGAGAAGATAATAAAGGGAGATATAGTTATGACATTCAACTGAATTTTGGATGGGTACTTAGTTAGGAAAGGTGAAATGGGATAAAGGCTTAAGACAGGCAGATTAGGTGAGCATAAAGAGG
This sequence comes from Mobula hypostoma, assembly GCF_963921235.1. Lineage (NCBI taxonomy): Eukaryota > Metazoa > Chordata > Chondrichthyes > Myliobatiformes > Myliobatidae > Mobula > Mobula hypostoma. Next base: position 99,921,307 of record NC_086098.1, on the reverse strand, counting down.
CTAGCGTAGACAAAGGACAATTGCTGTGCTGTGTTTGTTTCTATAAATCTTTTCTGCACTGTCAGCTGTGAAATCATACCATTCCTATAGCGTACCCATCAGAAATGCACTAATATTCCAACTGTGCCATAAGTAATACTTTATAAAGTTGTATCAAGATCTCTTTCTCTCCTTATGCTCTGTGACCTAGTTAATGGAGGCAAACATCTTGTATACTTTGCTTATCTGCTGCTACCTTCAGGGATCTATGGACTTGTACACCAAGATCCCTTTGATCCAGGTCAGACTAGACGTGGTTTACGTCCAAGCATTTACGCCGCATGTCCTATCTTAAGAACTCCCAGAATGCATCACCTCAGATTTATCTGCATTTAACTCTATATGCCATTGTACACTAATGGTAGAAAATCTAGTTGAATACGCCATGAAAGCAGACCCAATATGTAGCAGCCTAATGACTTTTCTTAGTGCCTTTAAATCAAATTCAGTGACAGAAGGAGAATAAAATATAAGAACATAAGAAATAGGAGCAAGAGTAGGCCATCCGGCCCATTGAGCCTGCCCCGCCATTCAATAAGTTCATGGCTAATCTGTCCGTAAGCTCAGCTCCATAATCTTCCTAATTCCCTAGATCAGTAGTTGCCTCCTAGAGTGGTTCCTGACACACTCTGTTAGTGCTGGGACAGAACATATGACCCAATGTGGAGAAGCATTGACAAATTCTTCCCTATCAATTAATTGACATCACAGGTAGCAATAGGATGCTACATGAATAATACACAAGGGCGTGGTTCATTTTTTGGAGACATGGAGTTCCTCTCAAAAGATGTGGAACTTAAATTTGGTTAATTAAAAGATGACAGAAATGCGGATACTATCAGTTATGATCACAAAATTATTTGATTGTGGGAATAGCACATCTTGTTCACTAATGTACTTCAGGGAAGAAAATCTGCCATCTTAACCTAGTTGAGGCTGTTTTGCTTCAGACTCACCAGCATGGTTTATTCCTATGTTTCTTTCATTCAGAAGCATTTAAAGGTCAATAATAGACATTAACTGTTACACTAATGTCTGAGAATAAATATATAATTCAAAACAAAACCTACTAAGTGTTTCAGCGCTTGCTGTTCTCATTTTATTTTCCATGGTACTATATTCTATATTTTTCAAGGTATTTATTTATTAAAAAAAGATTAATAAGGTAAACCAAAAGCTAAAAAATTTAAGAGGAATTGCACTGTCAATCAGGGACAATATCATAATTGATCCACTGAGTTTATATGGGTAGAACTCAAAAATGAGTAAAGTGCAAGCACTCTGATGGGATTTACTCTGATTTGAAGGACACAGGTACTCTAAAAAGCAATGAAAAAAAAGTACTAACAGTGATAAGCCAGACTTCATATAAAAGAATTAAATTATTTCCAAGAATTTCATGACGTTCGCATTTGGAATATTGTGTGCGATTTCGGGCTCGGTATCTCAGGAAGCATGTGCTGGCCCTGGAGAAAATCCAGAAGATGTTTACAAGAATGATAGTAGTTATGAAAAGCTTAACATATGAGGAACATCTGATATCTCTGAGCCTATACTCAATGGAGTTTAGGAGGACGAAGAGAGCTTTTCTTGAAACCTACTCGATACCACAATGCCTGGATAGAGTGGACATGGGAAGAATATCTAAATTATTAGTAAAGTTCAGAATCAGAGGGCAACGCCTCAGAATAAAGGAGTTCTCTTTAAAACTGAGATGAGAAGGAATACTTTCAGGCAGAGGATGTTGAGCCTATGGGATTTGTTGCCACAAAGGGCTACGGAGGACATCATTAGATGTACAATATTTAAAGCAGAGATTGGTAGGTTCTTGATTTTTAAGGGGGTTGTGAGGTATGGGGAGAAGGTGAGGGAATGAAGTTGAAAGGACAGTCATCCATGATTGAATAGCAAAGCAGACTCTTTGGACTGAATGGCCTAACTCTGCTCCTATATTTTATGTGCATACGATGTTATGGAGTAGAGTAACATAAAAGATTTAACTTCTGCATCTTCTACATGTCACTGTGAAAATCCCTGAAAGGAACTAGGGGAGATGACTTAAATAAGAACAGAAAATGCTGAAGACACTCAGCTGGTCAGGCAATATATGGAATAAGAAACATGTCAAAGAATTTAGATTTGAAGCATTTGCAGTTTAGTTGATTTTCAGAGATATTTGACACACTTTTGGATTTAGTTAGATGTTGCATCAGGAGATATATGTAATTGCTCAGAAACCCTATCCTAACCATTTTCAACTTCAGAGGTGCTATCATTTCAGGCAAAAAGCTGATTTAGTGAAATAGCAATGCGTGTAGTAAGGAAAATTAAATAATTGACTTTAAATCATCATAGATAGGTAATTTAAAGAAAAAAACAGTAGTAATTGAATAACGGATGTGATAAAATGTTTTTAATTATATATTTCATAAGGTTTAATATACTATAATGTAAGCAAGATAGTTAGTGATGATACAGGTAGGTGGTGAACTACATTGTTACAATTGAAATCAGGCAGACAAAATGGTAGTGGAAATATGGAACTCTTTTATACCAGGCATTTTGGAATATCGAACTAAATTGTTTTTTAAAAGTGTGAGAGGACAAGTCTCTGCCAATAGCATTGAAGTTGAGCTCCTCATTCATTTTCTTACAATTGATAGTTGTGGACTTTTTGTACCAGGAACTGATAAAAGCTGTTATATATTTTTTTATATCTCAAGAAAAGTGCAGCACTGTTCTGCAAATTACATAGTTCTGAAGCAACCAGTTAGATCATGGATTGTGTTTTGCATAATATTCCAGAGGACCTTCTGTTCTTCTTTGCTATAAAGGACAATGATTAGGAGAACTTCCATTATTGCTTCTTGTGATGGATGAGGTTTAATTAGAAATAAATGGATAAAGTATCAGGAGAAATACAGAGATTAGTTTCCAAATCCAAAACTGAAAAGCCATTGCTCGCACTGTTTAACATTAAAATTGCAACTGCACATTGAACTCAGAGAGGTAGCCTTTTAACCATGTTCTGAATCATGCGATGTATTATTCCCCTTCTTTCACAATAGTTGATTCATTTAGTATTAGTTAACAGAGCATATTGCAGGCAAAGAAAACTAGAACAGCTTAGGGTTTGGTTCAAGACTCACCTACATAGCTCCTATATTTTTCTTATATACTCCACCATGAATCTATCAACTGCAAAAAGTGATAATTGAATGGGAGGAAACTTAATACTGTATAAACATTAATTTAAAATTTAATACATGGTCATATGGAAAAAGAGAGAGAGAGAGAGAAAGAGTATTGTCAGTTATGAAGGGTTCAGGTGAAGGGAAGCGAGGAAGAGGAATGTATCACAATGTCCGCTGCCACGTTAAAGTTATTGTAAACTCTCAGTTTAAATTAAGGTGCTTCCCACAGAATAAGCGTTTACAGTGTTTTGTTATTTATTCAAGTTCCTGGTCAGGACTTCAGCACAATCAGTTTAGTTCAACTACTATTTTACTGAAGAATACCCCAAACACAAACTTAAATCTAAATGAATACATATATATAATTGCATTTTCATATCTGAATTGTAAGATTACTAGTCAGTTGCTCGGCCCAGAGTCGTTAGTGTGCAACACTGAGGAGTGTGGCTTCAAGAAAGGTGCTGACATCCAGCAAGAAATAAAACCAAAGCCCCATTTCTATAGAGAGGGTGTGAAAACATAGACTTAACAACACAGTACAGGTCCTTCGGCCCATGACGTCTGTGCACAGATCTTTTAACCCACTCCGAGATCAATCTACTTCCCTCTCACATTACCCTCCTTTTATCTATCATCTAAGTACCTATCTAAGATCTCTTAAATGCCCCCATGTTTTTGTCTCTACCACTACACCTGACAGCGTGCTTCATGCACCCATTCTGTGTAAAAAAAAATTGCTTTTTAAATCCCCGCCATACATTCCTCCAATCATCTTAAAATTGTTTCCCTTCGTATTAGACTTCTTCATTCAGGGAAATCTTCTCTGGCTGTTCTATTGATTTATGCCTCTTATCATCTTGTACACCTCTGTCATCACCACTCATCTTCCTTCATTCTGACGGGGAAAGCCCTAGCTTGATCAACCTATCTTCATAAGCCATGGTCTCCAAGCCAGGAAGCATCCTGATAGATCCCTGCTGTAATGAGGTGACTAGAACTGAACACAATACTCCATCTGTGGTTCAACCAGGCTTTTATGGAGGTGCAATATTATCTCATGGCTCTTGATAATAGTCCTCCAACTAATAAAAGTCAACACACTATACACGTTCTTAACAACCCTATCAACTGGCACGACAATAACATTATTTCTCATGACATTATTTTAAAGGAGAATAGTGTCCTAGCCAATGTTTTCCCGTAGTCATTATTTCTATAAGCAGATTATCTGATTAATCTCACAAAAATGTCTATGAAAGCTTATGTTTATAAATTGGCTGGAGTGTTTCTTTTGCTATGATAGCATGTACACTTCAACTATATTTTACTCGCTGCAGTGTTCCTTGAGATAATTTGAAATGAGCTTTATAACTGCAAGCATTTCTCCTTTATCATTAATTTGCAGTCTCCGGTCCTCCATTTAAACAAAACGTGCTCCATTTTGTGACTAGCTTTATTGCACTGAACTCAAAAGAAAACAACACAGTTCCATCTTATCATAAGGAACTTCTGTTATCCAAATGCTAAATATGTTATTTAGGTCAATGTGTTACCTTGCACACACAGATATTTATTTCATGGACAAATAGTGCAATACATTTTTGCTTGCAGTTTTCCTCAACAGTATGGAAGTAACTTTTTTATTGTCAAATTAACACCTAACCTTAGAGCAAGTAACAATCTTTTTCATTGGATAAATCCAATGTTTTATGGTCAGGGATTAGTAAAATGGAATGAGACTTTCTAGGGAGTGTATAAGGACCCATTAAGGAGAATAAAATGTAACCTTCAATTATTAAAATCTTGCCATCAATTGATAATACGTTTAGAAAAAGGACAATGATGTGTGTCTGGAAACATTGTAAAGGAAGAAGAACTTCAGATTTCTGAGGCATTGAGACTGTTTCTAGCACATGTGTTGGGACCTATACAAATTGGATGTGATACACCTCATCAAGGGTGAAACCAATAACCTTCCAGTGATACTATTGAGGATGGTTTAAACTATCTGACAAGGAATGGGGGAATGAGTAACTCACAGGGAATCAGGAAGGAAACTAAGCTGGAAGGGAAAGCTAGAAAAGTTTGCTAAAAGACAGAGTTTGAAAATAAAGATCAAAATTTGAAACAGAACAATGAAATGATTAAAATTAAAATGCCATATCTGAATGTTTGAAGCCTTTGGAACAAGGTCAATTAATAGGTATGATCTAATTGCCTTTGAGGAAATGTGGCGTCATAGTGAACAAATCAGCAATCTAAACATTCAAATGTATTCAACAAGAAGTTCTATTTTAACTTCATCAGTACACAGGACTTCTTTCCAAAATGCATCAGGCTTGTTTAGATATTCCCTTGAACCTTTGGAATTGAACTTTTTGACCGCAATGAGCGAAGGTATGTTTGGAGAAAAAAGGGTGAAGAATTTCATGAAAAGAACCCCTCTCCAACTGTTAAGCACAGGGGTGAAACGTTCATACTTTGGGCTTTTGTTGCAACCAGTGGCACGGGGAACATTTACTAGTAGAGGGAAGAATAAATTCAATTAAATACCAGCAAATTCTGGAAGCAAATACCACGCCGTCTGTAAAAAAGCCAAAGGTGAAAAGAGGATGGCTTCTACAACAGGATAATGAACCTAAACACACCTCAAAATCCACAATGGACTACCTCAAGAGGCGCAAGCTGAAGGTTTTGCCATGGCCCTCACAGTCCCCTGACCTAAACATCATCGAGAATCTGTGGATAGACCTCAAAAGAGCAGTGCATGCAAGACGGCCCAAGAATCTCACAGAACTACTTTACTTTACTTTATTGTCACTAAACAATTGATACTAGAGCGTACAATCACAGCAATATTTGATTCCGCACTTTGTGCTCCCTGGAGTACAAATCGATAGTAAATAGTAAAAATTTAAATTTTAAATCATAAATAGAAAATAGAAAAGGGAAAGTAAGATAGTGCAATAAAACCAAGAGGTAGGTCCGGATATTTGGAGGGTATGGCCCAGATCTGGGTCAGGATCCGTTCAGCAGTCTTATCACAGTTGGAAAGAAGCTGCTCCCAAATCTGGCCATAGGAGTCTTCAAGCTCCTGAGCCTTCTCCCAGAGGGAAGAAGGATGAAAAGTGTGTTGGCTGGGTGGGTCGTTTCCTTGATTATCCTGGCAGCATTGCTCCGACAGCGTGCAGTATAAAGTGAGTCCAAGGATGGAAGATTGGTTTGTGTGATGTGCTGGGCTGTGTTCACAATCTTCTGCAGATTCTTCTGGTCTTGGACAGGACAATTTCCATACCAGGTTGTGATGCACCCTAGAAGAATGCTTTCTACAGTGCATCTATAAAAATTAGTGAGTGTTTTAGTGGATAGGCCAAATTTCTTCAGCTTTCTCAGGAAACGAAGGCACTGGTGGGCCTTCTTGGCAGTGGACTCTGCTTGGTTGGACCAAGTCAGGTCATTTGTGATATTGACCCCGAGGAACTTAAAGCTTTTGACCTGTTCCACTTGCGCACCAACAATGTAAATGAGGTCATGCAGTCCGATACTTCTTCTGAAATCAACAACCAATTCCTTCATCTTGCTGACGTTGAGGGATAGGTTATTGTCTTCGCACCATGCCACCAGGTTCTTAATTCCCTTTCTGTACTCAAACTCATCATTACTCGAGATACGGCCCGCAATTGTGGTGTCATCAGCAAACTTATGTATTGAGTTCAATGGAAACTTGGCTACACAAACATTCGTGTACAGTGAGTACAGCAGGGGGCTGAGTACACAGCCTTGTGGGGCACTGGTGCTCAGATTGATTGTAGAGGAGAGCTTGTCCTCTATTTTTACAGCCTGGGTCCTGTCTGTGAGGAAGTTGAAGATCCAGCTGCAGATCTGAGTGCTAAGGCCCAGGTTCCGGAGCTTAGGAATCAGTTTATTTGGAATGATGGTCTTCCAAATTCAGGACAGGGAATTCCAGATGGCAGATCGGGCTTAGGCAGCAACAACCAAAGCCTGATCTGCCATCTGGAACTACCTGTCCTGAATGCCGAAGAACTTTCAAAGCCAAGATTGGACTCATAAGCCACTTGAGAGCCCATAAGTAGATCAACAGAATGAAGGTCATCATCCTCAACCTTGAGGAATAACCATGACGATGATGATTAAAACTAGAAGCCTTTTACAAGGAAGAATGGGAAAAAAATTCCCCAGACAAGAATTGAAAGACTCTTAGCTGGCTACAAAAAGTGTTTACAAGCTGAGATACTTGCCAAAGGGGGTGTTACTAAGTACTGCCATGCAGGGTGCCTAAACTTTTGCTTCGGCCCTTTTCCTTTTTTGTTATTTTGAAACTGTAAAAGATGGAAATAAAAGTTTTCTTGCTTAAAATATTAAAGAAATGTGTCATCTTTACACTTTATGCCTTTTGGAAATCAGTTCATCTTTTACTCCCTTAGCTATTCACAGTAACGGAAATTTCGACCAGGGGTGCCCGAACTTTTGCATGTCACTGTACACTCAATGACCACATTATTAGGAACACAGTACACCTGCCCATTAATGGAAAATTCTAATCAGCCAATCATGTGGCAGATCTGGATGCATAAAAGCATGCAGACATGGTCAACAGGTTCAGTTGCTGGTCAGACCGAACATCAGAATGGGGATGAAACTTTTAGGGTTAGGGTTAGGGTTAGGGTTAGGGTTAGGGTAATGTTGACCGTGGATTCACCATTTACACCTCGGACTTCAACTACTGCACAGAGTCTTGTCATCTTCAGACATTTTCAGATGACTCTGTCATAGTTGGATACATCAGCAAGGGAGATGAGGCTGAGTACAGGGCTACGGTAGGAAACTTTGTCACATGGTGTGAGCAGACTTATCTGCAGTTTAATGTGAAAAAGACTAAGGAGCCAGTGGTAGACCTGAGGAGAGCCAAGGTACCGGTGACCCCTGTTTCCATCCAGGGGATCAGTGTGGACATGGTGGAGGATTACAAATACCTGGGGATACGAATTGACAATAAACTGGACTGGTCAAAGAACACTGAGGCTGTCTACAAGAAGGGTCAGAGCCGTCTCTATTTCCTGAGGAGACTGAGGTCCTTTAACATCTGCCAGACGATGCAGAGGACGTTCTACGAGTCTGTGGTGGCCAGTGCTATCATGTTTGCTGTTGTGTGCTGGGGCAGCAGGCTGAGGGTAGCAGACACCAACAGAATCAGCAAACTCATTCGTAAGGCCAGTGATATTGTGAGGATGGAACTGGACTTTCTGGCGGTGGTGTCTGAAAAGAGGATGCTGTCCAAGTTGCATGCCATCTTGGACAATGTCTCCTATCCACTACATAATGTACTGGGTAGGCACAGGAGTACATTCAGCCAGAGACTCATTCCACCAAGATGCAACACAGAGCGTCAGAGGAAGTCATTCCTGCCTGTGGCCATCAAATGTTACAACTCCTCCCTTGGAGTTTCAGACACCCTGAGCCAATAAGCTGGTCCTGGACTTATTTCCTGGTATAATTTACGTATTACTATTTAACTATTTATGATTTTATTACTATTTATTTTTTATGGTGCAATTGTAACGAAAACCAATTTCCCCCGGGATCAATAAAGTATGACTATGACTATGATTGATTGTTGGTGCCAGATGGGGTGGTTTGAGTATCTCAGAACCTGCTGATCTCCAATGATTTTCACACACAACAGAGAGTGATGAGAGAAACAAAAAAAATCCAGTGAATTACAGTTCTGTAGGTAAAAACATCTTTATAGACAATAGACAATAGGTGCAGGAGTAGGCCATTCGGCCCTTCGAGCCAGCACCGCCATTCACTGTGATCATGGCTGATCATCCACTATCTGTATCCAGTTCCTGCCTTATCCCCATAACCTTTGATTCTGCTATCTTTAAGAACACTATCCATTTCTTTTTTGAAAGCGTCCAGAGACTTGGCCTTCCCAGTCTTCTGGGGCAGAGCATTCCATATATCCACCATTCTCTGGGTGAAAAAGTTATTCCTCAACTCCGTTCTAAATGGCCTACCCCTAATTCTTAAACTGTGGCCTCTGGTTCTGGACTCACCCATCAGCAGGAAAATGCTTTCTGTCTCCAGCGTGTCCAATCCCTTAATAATCTTATATGTTTCAACAAAATCCTCTCTCAGTCCTCAAGCCCAGTCGCTCCAATCTTTCGACATATGACAGTCCCGCCATACCGGGAATTAACCTTGTGAACCTACGCTGCACTCCCTCAATAGCAAGAATGACCTTCCTCAAATTTGGAGACCAAAACTGCACACAGTACTCCAGGTGTGGTCTCACCAGGGCCCTGTGCAGCTGCAGAAGGACCTCTTTGTTCTTATACTCAATTCCCCTTGTTATGAAGGCCAGCATGCCATTAGCTTTCTTCACTGCCTGCTGTACTTGCATGCTTGCTTTCAGTGACTGATGTACAAGAACACCTAGATCTCGTTGTGCTTCCCCTTTTCCTAACTTGACTCCATTTAGATAATAATCTGCCTTCCCGTTCTTATCACCAAAATGGACAACCTCACATTTATCCACATTAAACTGCATCTGCCATGCATCTGCCCACTCACCCAGCCTGTCCAAGTCACCCTGCATCCTCATAACATCCTCCTCACATTTCACACTGCCACCCAGCTTTGTGTCATTGGCAAATTTGCTAATGTTACTTTTAATTCCCTCATCTAAATCATTAATATATATTGTAAACAGCTGCGGTCCCAGCACTGAACCCTGCGGTACCCCACTGGTCACCGCCTGCCATTCCGAAAGGGACCCGTTAATCACTGCTCTTTGTTTTCTGTCAGCCAGCCAATTTTCAATCCATGTCAGTACTCTGCTCCCAATACCATGTGCCCTAATTTTGCCCACTAATCTCCTATGTGGGACTTTATCAAAGGCTTTCTGAAATTTCAGGTACACTACATCCATTGGATTTCCCTTGTCCATTTTCATAGTTACATCCTCAAAAAATTCCAGAAGATTAGTCAAGCACGATTTCTCCTTTGTAAATCCATGCTGACTCGGACCAATCCTGTTACTGCTATCCAGATGTGTCGTAATTTCATCTTTTATAATTGACTTCAGCATCTTTCCCACCACCGACTTCAGGCTAACCAGTCTATAATTCCCTGTTTTCTCTCTTCCTCCCTTCTTGAAGAGAGGGACAACATTAGCCACCCTCCAACCCACAGGAACTGATCCTGAATCTATATAACATTGCAAAATGATTACCAATGCGTCCACGATTTCTAAAGCCACCTCCTTAAGTACCCTGGGATGCAGACCATCACGTCCCGGGGACTTATCAGCCTCCAAACCCAACAGCCTATCCAACACAATTTCCTGCCTAATATAAATTTCCTTCAATTCATCCATTACCCTAGGTCCTTTAGCCACTATTACATTTGGGAGATTGTTTGTGTCTTCCCTAGTGAAGACAGATCCAAAGTACCTGTTCAACTCGTCTGCCATTTCCTTGTTCCCCATAATAAATTCACCTGCTTCTGTCTTCAAGGGCCCAATTTTGGTCTTAACTATTTTTTCCCTTTTCACATACCTAAAGAAGCTTTTGCTATCCTCCTTTATATTCTTGGCTAGTTTATCTTCGTATCTCATTTTTTCTCCGCGTTTTGCCTTTTTAGTTACCTTCTGTTGCTCTTTAAAAGTTTCCCAATCCTCTGGTTTCTCACTCATCTTTGCTATGTTATACTTCTTCTCTTTTATTTTTATACTGTCCTTCACTTCCCTTGTCAGCGACGGCCTCCCCTTACTCCCTTTAGGAGCTTTCTTCCTCTTTGGAACAAACTGATCCTGCACCTGAGTGAGGTCAGAGGAGAATGGTCACACTGGTTCAAACTGACAGGAAAGTGACAGTACCTCAAATAACCACGTGTTATAACAGTGGTGTACAGAAGAGCATCACTGAATGCACAATACATTGGACCATGAAATGAATGGGCAGCAGCAGCAGCAGACCATGGCATTCACCACAATCATAAAATGTAGTAAGCCCAAGCAGAACAATAGGGGTTTCGAGCAGGTCGTTGCATAGGTCCTTAAGCCTTACAGATGCCTTGGGCAGTCGCATGCTAAGAAGACATCAGAGCTGGCTAGGTGTCGTTTGATTTCAAACTGGGCTGGGGGCCATCCCCTCCCATTAGTGCTGCTCTCTAGTATTTGCTCAGTGATAGAACAAGCTTGCTATTTTCTTTGCCAAATCTATCTCATTGCCGTAAATCTCCCTTTCTGTCTCTCTCCCTCTCCATCTCTGTGCGCTCTCTCTCGCTCCTTCTGCTCTCTTCTCTCTTTTTCTCTTATTCTCTCTTATTACCCCCTTTCTCTCTTCGTTTCCTCCCTCATTCTCTCTCTCTTCTCTTCCTCTCTCTCTCTATCAGAATAAGAATCATAGAATAATTTTATTGCCAGTATGATAAACATACCAGTACTTATTGTGCTTCGATGCCAAGCATAAAACATAGGACAATACCATAACAGAAAACACAATAGCAACAATCAATTTGCAAGACAGTATTGCATACAGCCATGAGCAATCAACAATTAGCGAAAGAGTCACATGTGCAAAGTCAACAAATCAAACCTATCTCTCTCCTCTCCCTCTCCTTCTCCTCCCTCTCTCCTCTACCTATCCTTCCCTTTATCTTCATCCTCTCCATCTGTCTCTTCTCCCTCTATTTCTCCATCTCTCCATTTTCTTTTTCTGTCCAGTTATCTGTTCATATTTCCTGTAACACATTCAGTTGTTCCTTTCTCAAATAGCGTACTGTAGAGAAGCAGCTCTGAAGATATTCCCATGACATTATCAATGTAGATTCTATTAATATTTTTTAAAAATCACAAAAAAAAAGACAAAGATTAATCCTTTTTTAATTCTCTACCAAACGTTACTTCCTCTGGTGCCAGTGATAATAAAAATGGAATGTGATGTAAAACAAGCCATTGGCTCAGCAAAGCCTAGTTCTGTGCACACAAGGTCAAGATCAATGACACGAGTTGGTTGGCCTGCTGAGTTATCAAGACCAATCGCCAATCTTTCCTTAGATAGCTGTTGTTACATGTCAATGGTATTAATGAATTTTGTCTTGATAGCTTTGGTTAGACAGTAAATAATCACTAAGTATTCCTGTTCCTGATCATCTGACACATCCTCTGATGTGAGTGCAGTCATCTAGATGGTGGGTTAAAATATGGTTGTTTGCAGCGTTAAACTCTCACTACAACTGTTGGCATTCACTGTGAAGCTAAAGTGGCAACAATCCTTCCTTATGTTTGTTTATTCCTCCCTCCTTCAGCTCCATATAAATATCAAATAATCTTCAACTCTCCTCATTTCCTAACCATCTCAAATTCCCCCCACCTAAGGTTGCTGGCACATACTGACCCATAGATAAACAATATCTTGATTTTTTAAATGTCATCCTTACTTTTTAAATGTTATCCTTTTTTTATTTAGAGTTGCAGCACGGTAACAAGCCCTTGTGGTCCAATGAGCCTGCGCTGCTCAGTTGGTCGAAGATGGCGGCGCGACACAGCGCGTGCAGCTGTTCTGAATGAATATCATATGTGTTAACTAGGGGGCCGTGCACAGTCCGGATTTGATGGAGACAGCCGTGAGAAGCACGGAGGAACATCTGGAGTAACTTCTAAAATGCCCACTTTGCTGCCGCTGCTACTGTGCAATCGAGAATCTCTGGAGGGGAAGGCCCCAGATCCTCGGCTTTGCCTATTGCCTGTTGCTGGGGCCGGGGTCGAAGCGCTCGGCAGAGATGGTGCTCGGTGCTCGGTGTCGGAGAGCTGGTCGGAGGCTCGAAGTTTTCGGACGGACTCGGAGTCGGAATGTGGTCGGATGCTTCCGGGATGCTGCATCGGCAAGTTGGTGGTGCTGGAAGTTCACCGTTTACGTGAGATGATAGGACTTTCGAGAGACTTTGAGACTTTTACCGTGCCATGGTCTGTTCTTATCAAATTACGGTATTGCTTTGGACTGTTGTAACTATATGTTATAATTATGTGTTTTTTGTTAGTTTTTAAGTCGGTTTGTCATGTGTTTCTGTGACATCATTCTGGAAAAACATTGTATCATTTCTTAATGCATGCATTACTAAATGACAATAAAAGAGGACTGCGTGTCCTCATAATCTAATCTAATAATTTAATTACACTCGTGACCAATTAACCTACTAACCCCAACGTCTTTGGAATGTGAAAGGAAACTGGAGCTCATGGAGCAAACACATGTGGTCATGGAGACAACATAGAAAACTCCTCACAGTCAGTAGTCTTAATGAGCCCAGGTCGCTGCCACCCTGGCCTGGTAGTGTAGTGGTTAGTAAGATCTGATTCTGATGGAGGAGAAGAAGGAGAAGGAGAAGATGGTGGCGCGACACAGCACTCAGCGGCCACTCCGGTGAATGATATCTGTTATCTGTCAAGTAGGGTGCCGTGCACAATCTTGATTTGATGGAGACAGACGTGAGAGCACGGAAGAACATCTGGAGAAACTCCTGAAATGCCTTCTTCGCTGCCGCTGCTACTGTGTGATCCAGAATCTCCGGAGGAGAAGGCCCTGAGTCCTCGGCTTTGCTTGTTGCTGGGCGGCCGGGGTGGGGTTGAAGCGCTCGGCAGAGGATGGTGCTGGGGAGGCTGTATCGGAGGGGCTGGTCGGAGGCTCGAAGTTTTCGGACGGACTCAGAGTTGGCTGTGGTCGGGAGTTTCCAATGCATCGGCAGTTGTCAGCGCCTAGAGGTTTATGGCAGGGAGAGTTTCTCCCTTTTGCCGCCTGCTTTTGGGACTATTCAGAGTCGATTGGATCTTTGAGACTTTTTTTTCGCTCTGCCCATGGTCTGCTCTTTATCAAATTATGGTATTACTTTGCACTGCTGTAACTGTATGTTATAATTATGTGGTCTTGTCAGTGTTAGTCTTTGGTTTGTCCTTTTTTTGTGATATCACTCTGGAGGAACATGGTATCATTTCTTAATGCATGCATTTCTAAATGACAGTAAACAAGGACTGAGTGTCCTCATAATCTAATCTAATGAGAACTCACCTGGAAATTGTTCATAGTCCAGATGGGATTCTCATCAAGACTCTATAAAATAGTAATAAATCTTCCTTATTTTTGAGTTCAAATCTGCTCAAAATAAAGCTTAAAAAAACATTTGCCTGCTTAAACACTTGCTGCATCTTCATATTGGCCTTCCGCGATTTATGTATAAACTCACCCTTTTCCCTTAGACCAACACTACACAATCTCTCGCCATTTCGCTGTTGTTATTCTGATATGTGCACAGCTGATGACATGAAATTTTCCATATTATATTTGACTGCCATTTCCTCATGCATTCATTCAGCATGCCCCAAATGTCTTTATATTGTCCTCTGTACTCAGAATCCAACCTAATTCAGTACAGTCAGCAAACTTATAAATATGACATTTTGTCCCCTAGCCAAATTGTTGATATAATTTGAGAAAAGCTGGGCCAAGGCACTGTTCCCTGTGGCATTCCTCTATTCACAGCCTGCTCACCTGAAAGCAATCCATTTATTTCCACTCGTTGCTTTCTGCTGATATCTAATTCTCACTCAATATCATTATATTAGCTCCAATTTCGTATTCTCTTAGGAAGCTCACCAACCTCTCCTGCAGGATTTTACTGAATATCTTCCAAAATCCAAATGTAACATTTCCTCCTCTATCCAAATTGTCAAATTCTGGGAGAAATGCTGCAGTTGTTTTCCCTCTCATATAATGCCATGTTCTATTACATCATTCTTTCCAAAGTGTTTGTTTTTTAATATACTTTACTATATCGTTGATCATTCCCCTCTCATTGAAGTCAAGCTAAGGGCTTGGTAGTTCCATCTTTACACCCTTTGACTTTCTGAGCTCATGAGGTCATAATTGCTGCTCCTTAATCCACAGAAACAATTCCAGGATTTATAGAAACCTGGAAAATTCACAGCATCAGGCACCTCTAAGGTACATGTTCTCTAATCCAGTTTATTTGGAATGATGGTATTAAAGGTAGAGCTGTAGTCAATGAAAAGGAGCCTTACGTATGCATCTTTATTCTCCAGGTGTTCTAAGGAGGAATGTAGGGCCAGAGAGATGTCATCTGCCGTTGACCTGTTGCTCCGATAGGCGAATTGCAAAGCGTCGAGGTTGACCAGGAGGCTGTGGTTGATGTGTGCCATAACCAATCTCTCGAAGCACTTCATAGCAATTGATGTCTGAGCCACAGGTCGCTACTCATTCACGCATGCCACCTTGCTCTTCTTTGGTACTGGGATTATCGTCGCCTTCTTAAAACATGAGGGGATCTTAGACTGAAGGAAGGAGGAGCTGAAGATGTCAGCAAACATTCCAGCTAGCCCGCCTGCACAGCCCCGGAGAACCCGTCCCAGGCTGCCATCTGGACCCGTTGCCTTCCTTGGATTTATCTTCAGGAAGGCCCTTCTAACGTCTTCCTTGGTGATGATGAATCTCGATACCACCAGGTCCGGTTCAACCGGAGGGAGTGGGACGCTCCTCTTCTGTTCGAATCTTGTGTAGAATATGTTAAGTTCGTCAGGAAGAGAAGTGCCACAGTTATTGATGCCCTCTGTAGTTAGACATTTCAATTCCGGGGAAAAGATACTGTCTGTCTACTCGATCTCTGCCTTTCGTAATCTTATAAACCCTTATCAGATCTCCCCTCAGTCTCTGCCGCTGCAGAGAAAGCAACCAAAGTTGTCTACCTTTTGTTATAGTACATGTTCTCTAATCCAGACACTATCCTGGCAAACCTACTGTATTCCTCTCTTTGCTTCTTTTTTGAAATCCTTTGATCTCATTTTTTTGAAACACCTCAATGCTAGACTGGGTATTGAGCAATGAGGAAGGGTTAGTTAGCAATCTTGTAATGTGAGGCCCCTTGGGTAAGAGTGACGATAATATGGTGGAATTCTTCATTAAGATGGAGAGTGACATAGTTAATTCAGAAACAAAGGTTCCGAACTTAAAGAAGGGTAACTTTGAAGGTATGAGACGTGAATTAGCTAAGATAGACTGGCAAATGATACTTAAAGGATTGATGGTGGATATGCAATGGCAAGCATTTAAAGATCGCATGGATGAACTACAACAATTGTTCATCCCATTTTGGCAAAAGAATAAACCAGGGAAGGTAGTGCACCCGTGGCTGACAAGAGAAATTAGGGAAAGTATCAACTCCAAAGAAGAAACATACAAATTAGCCAGAAAATGCGGCACACTTGAGGACTGGGAGAAATTCAGAGTCCAGCAGAGGAGGACAAAGGACGTAATTAACAAAGAGAAAAAAGATTATGAGAGAAAGCTGGCAGGGAACATAAAAACTGACTGTAAAAGCTTTTATAGATATGGGAAAAGAAAAAGATTGGTTAAGACAAATGTAGGTCCCTTACAGTCAGAAACAGGTGAATTGATCATGGGGAACAAGGACATGGCAGACCAATTGAGTAACTACTTTGGTTCTGTCTTCAGTAAGGAGGACATAAATAATCTTCCGGAAATATTAGGGGTCTGAGGGTCCAGTGAGATGGAGGAACTGAGGGAAATGCATATTAGTAGGGAAGTGGTGTTAGGTAAATTGAAGGGATTGAAGGCAGATAAATCCCTAGGACCAGATGCTCTGTATCCCAGAGTGCTTAAAGAAGTAGCCCAAGAAATAGTGGACACATTAGTAATAATTTTTCAAAACTCGTTAGATTCTAGATTAGTTCCTGAGGATTGGAGGGTGGCTAATGTAACCCCACTTTTTAAAAAAGGAGGGAGAGAGAAACCGGGGAATTGTAGACTGGTAAGCCTGACATCAGTGATGGGGAAAATGCTAGAGTCAGTTATCAAAGATGTGATAACAGCACATTTGGAAAGCGGTGAAATCATCGGACAAAGTCAGCATGGATTTGTGAAAGGAAAATCATGTGTAACGGATCTCATAGAATTTTTTGAGGATGTAACTAGTAGAGTGGATAGGGGAGAACCAGTGGATGTGGTATATTTGGATTTTCAAAAGGCTTTTGACAAGGTCCCACACAGGAGATTAGTGTGCAAACTTAAAGTACACGGTATTGGGGTAAGGTATTGATGTGGATAGAGAATTGGTTGGCAGACAGGAAGCAAAGAGTGGGAATAAGTAAACACAAAATAATCTGCAGATGCTGTAAAAGATCAAAGCAACACTTTCAGTATGCTGGATGAACTCAACACGTCGGGCAGCACCAGTCAGAAATGATGAGTCGACATTTCGGGCCGGAACCCTTGGTCAGGACTGAAGAATGAAAGATGGGGAAGGATTTGAAGAATGCTTGTAGGGTCAGTTGATAGACCAGTAATTTGAAAGGCAAAGGAGTGGGGGAGGGGAAGCAATAACGTCATAGCGCTGAAAACAATGGGTAGTAGAAGAAGGAGGCAAAACCATGAGGGAGCTGGGGGAGGGGGTAGAGTGAAATAGGGATAGAGGAAGGGGGGGGAGGGAATTACCAGAAGTTGGAGAATTCTATATTCATACCAAGGGGCTGGAGATTACCTAGACGGTATATAAGGTGTTGCTCCTCCAACCTGACTTTAGCCTCATCATGGCAGTAGAGGAGGCCATGTATGGACATATCTGAATGGGAGTGGGAAGCAGAGTTGAAGTGGGTGGCTACCGGGAGATCCTGTCTGCTGTGGCGGACAGAGTGGAGGTGCTCGACGAAGCGGTCCTCCAATCTGCGTCGGGTTTCACCGATGTAGAGGAGGCCGCACCGGGAGCACCGGGTGCAATAGATGACCCCAACAGACTCACAAGTGAAGTGTTGTCTCTCCTGGCAGGACTGTTTGGGGCCCTGAATGGTTGCAAGAGATGAGATGTAGGGACAGGTGTAGCACATACGCTTACAGGGATAGGTGCCTGGGTGGGAGATCAGTGGGGATGGACGTGTGGATAAGGGAGTCACGGAGGGACCGATCCCTGCGGAAAGCGGAGGGGGTGGAGAGGGAAAGATGTGCTTAGTGGTGGGGTCCTGTTGAAGGTGGCGGAAGTTGCGGAGGATAATGTGCTGGATCCGGAGGCTGGTGGGGTGGTAGGTAAGGATAAAGGGAACTCCGTCCCTGTTGTGGTTGCGGGAGGATGGGGTGAGGGCCGAAGTGCGGGAAATGGAGGAGATGCAGGTGAAGGCATCATTGATGACGGCAGAAAGGAAACCACGATCCTTAAAGAAAGACGACATTTGAGATGTCATGGAATGAAAAGAGTGGGAATAAACGGGACCTTTTCAGAATGGCAGGCAGTGACTAGTGGGGTACCGCAAGACTCAGTGCTGGGACCTCAGTTGTTTACAATATATATTAATGACTTAGACGAGGGAATTAAATGCGCATGTCCAAGTTTGTGGATGACACGAAGCTGGGCAGCAGTATTAGCTGTGAGGAGGATGCTAAAAGGATGCAGGGTGACTTGGATAGGTTAGGTGAGTGGGCAAATTCATGGCAGATGCAATTTAATGTGGATAAATGTGAGGTTATCCACTTTGGTGGCAAGAACGGGAAAACAGATTATTATCTGAATGGAGGCCGATTCGGAAAAAGAGAGGTGCAACGAAACCTGGGAAGTACAAAGAAGGTTCACCAGATTGATTCCTGGGATGGCAGGACTTTCATATGATGAAAGACTGGATGGACTAGGTTTATACTCTCCGGAATTTAGAAGATTGAGGGGGGATCTTATTGAAACGTATAAAATTCTAAAGGGATTGGACAGGCTAGATGCAGGAGATTGTTCCCGATGTTGGGGAAGTCCAGAATGAGGGGTCACAGTTTGAGGATAAAGTGGAAGCCTTTTAGAAGCGAGATGAGAAAAAACTTCTTCACACAGAGAGTGGTGAATCTGTGGAATTCTCTGCCACAGGAAACAGTTGAGGCCAGTTCATTGTCTATATTTAAGAGGGAGTTAGATATGGCCCTTGTGGCTAAAGGGATCAGGGGGATGGAGAGAAGGCAGGTGCAGGGTTCTGAGTTGGATAATCAGCCTCAAAGGGCTGAATGGCCTACTCCTGCACCTATTTTCTATGTTTCTATGTTTCTATACTCAGACTTACGTCTTCTGGTGCCTTTTTAGAGCAAGGCTGTTATGAAGTCTGTGTGGGAAAATTCTGGTGAAACCAAATCTTTGCATTGGTGAGTAGTGCTACCTGAAAGTACTATCAACAATAGTTGCCAACACTTTGCTGATGACTAAAACTAGACTGATTGTGCAGTAATTATCTAGATCGGATTTGTCCTGTCTTTTGTGAACAGAACAAATCTAGCCAACATATCTGCATTGTTGGTTGAAAGTCAATGTTATAATTATACTAGCTGATGTTTTAAAATTTGTTGCCTATCCTGATTTTTCTGCAGCTGAGTGACTTTTCATAGAGAACGAGGCAATTGCAATGATGTGGATGTAGATCAGGAAAGGGCAACAAATTTTCTGTTAGTGAACTATATGGGATTCTTATTAGCAGTTCAGTATTTCATGATAATCTTTCATGTGAACAGACACTTTTCTTTTGGAATTCCATATTATTCAGTCAGCTGTTTTCAGATCTTTGACTTAGAGACTTAGGTCATTCATCCAGAAGTGTAACCATCATGCCTTCACTTCCTCAGTTGTGGTGTTCTTTTCCTAAATACGTCAGGCCTTGTTCCTCTTCATTGCTTCTTACTAATCCTTCTCATTTTTCACGAGTTTCATCCCTGAAACAATTACTACCACACATTGGGAATCAACTTGAGTGATGACATAGAACTGAGTGACCATTCCTGTTGCTAGCAGTTGGCCAATACACTTTCTCTATCATCCAAGGGGCAGGTTGGTACCAGTGCAAAAACAACAGATTAACTTTTGTTGTGACTGAATAAAGTGATTTTCAAAGTGTGACATGTGATAGGTCTAACTTACTTGAGAGGGTCAAGGTGATTTTGAACCAACATTTCTCTATCTGATGTAGATTAATTGGTAACAATTGATTATTCTGATTCACCCACACTTTCATTTATCAAATAGACATAAATATGACCATTATCAAATGAACATAAATATAACCATTTTTAGTTAATCAATTCTGATGTCAAAGGATTACTTACCCACACCTACAGGAAGAATGAATTTAACTTGAAGCAAATGAGGATGAAAAGAGTCAGAATGCTGCACATCAAGGTACCTTATGATCTTTATACATATGCAGAAAGTTGTGAAGAGTCAGTGGGACTATTAAGTCAGATACACAAGTGACAAAAGTGATAGCATGTGTTGGAATCTGAAACAACAAACGAGAGAGGGAGAAAGGGAGAGAGGGAGAGAGAGAAAATAAAAGTTGGAGAGGCAAATGGAGCAAGTTAGTGTGAGGAGAGTGTGAAGACTGGAGGCAACTTCTGGGGGGAGATTAAGCAGAAGCACAAAGGACTACCAATGTTAGACTCTCATAAGTAAAGAAGATACGAATGTGAACCATTAGGGGAGTGATGAATGGCAGTTGGAATCAGATAGGGTAGAGGGGAAACCTGGTGTGCATTATTTTAATAAATAACTTAAAATCATAGTCATAGTCATACTTTATTGATCCCGGGGGAAATTGGTTTTCATTACAGTTGCACCATAAATAATAAATAGTAATAAAACCATAAATAGTTAAATAGTAATATCTAAAATTATGCCAGGAAATAAGTCCAGGACCAGCCTATTGGCTCAAGGTGTCTGACCCTCCAAGGAGGAGTTGTAAAGTTTGATGGCCACAGGCAGGAATGACTTCCTATGACGCTCTGTGCTGCATCTCGGTGGAATGAGTCTCTGGCTGAATGTACTCCTGTGCCCAACCGGTACATTATGTAGTGCATGGGAGACATTGCATTCTTGGGAAAGTATATTCCCTTGCATTCCAGTGAATGAAACCAGGAGGGGGAAGATAGAGAGGAAGGTATTTCTAGGTTATTTATTAACAACAGATTGCAAAATGAAATGTATTCATAGAGACAAATAATAATAGAATTTACACTGACCCAATGATATTTCCTTAACAGACTAATTCACTAAATCAATCAATTCCTGGACATACAAAACACATTATAAAGGTTGCAAATCAAAAGGCAAAAATGCAGAATATTATATTCTGTTTTTTTGTGAATTTTTGTGTGTGTGTGTGTGTGTGTGTGTGTGTGTGTAAATAACAATAAGTTACTTAAAATTCACTCCTCCCACCTTCCTGTGAATGAAACCAGGAGGGGTAGGTGCAGGGGAATGAATTTTTAAGTTATTTACTAAAAGTCAATTTGAGTCATAGAATCATAGAAAAATACAGCGCAGAAACAGACCCTTCAGCCCATCTAGTCCATACTGAACTATTTAAACTTCTTTGCCCATCGATCTGCACATGGACCATTGTCCTCCCTAACCCTCCCATCCATGTACCTATCCAAACTTTGCTTAAACATTGAAATCAAGCTTGCATGTACCACTTGCAATGCCAGCTCATTCACTGAGTGAAGAAATTTCCCTCTAGTTGTATCCTCACCCAAACACAATGGAAAAAGCCTGGTTGCAATTACCCTATTGACATCCCTCATAATTTTGTATACCTCTATCAAATCTTACCTTAAATTTCTACATTCAAGGGAATAAAGTTCTAATCTAGTCAACCTTTCCCCATAACTCACGTCCTCCAGTCCAGCAACATTCTTATAAATTTTCTTTGTATTCTTAGTTACAATTTTCCTGTAAGTAGGTGACCAAAAGAGCACACAATGCTTCAAATCTGGCCTCACCAACATCTTGTACAACTTCAACATAGCGTCCTAACTCTTGTACTTAATATTATGATTTATGAAGGACGATGTGCGGTAAGATTTATTTACCACCTAGATACCTGTGACGCCATTTTAGAGGAATTAAAGAATTATTCCCAGATCCCTTTGTTCTACCACATTCCTTAGTGTCCTACTGCTCGTTGAGTAAGATCTATCCTAGTTGGTCCACCAAAAGTGCAACATCTCATACTTACCTGCATTAAATTCCATCCGGCACTTTTCAGCCCATTTTTCCAGCTGGTCTAGATCCTGCTGCAAACCTTGATAGTCTTCCTTGCTGTCCACTACTCCCCCAGTTCTGTGTCATCTGCAAATCTGCTGATTCAGTTAACCACATTATCTTCTAGATAAATTGATATTGATCAAACAACAATGGATTCAGCACCGATCCCTATAGCACTTCACTAGTCACAGGCCTCCAGTCATAGAGGCAAACATCTACTATGACTCTCCGGCTTCTCCTCAAAGCCAATGTCTAATCCAGTTTACTACCTTGTTTAGAATGCCAAGCGACAGGCTCCTAGGTGATCTTTTACCTTAAACTCTCTAATCAATTCTGGTTCATTGCACAACACCCAGTCTGGAATAGCTGATACCCTAGTGGTTCTACCATAAGCTGATCTACAAATTCCCCCTCTTGGGATCCGGCACCAATGTGGTTTTCTGAATCTACCTGCATATTGAAATCCCCCATAACTATTGAGACATTACCCTTCTGACATGCATTTTCTATAGCCTGTTGTAATTTATAAACCACATCTTTGTTGCAGTTGGAGGTCTGTATATAACTCATATCAGGTTCTTTTAACCTTTGCAGTTTCTTTGCTTGACTCACAATGTTTCTACACCTTCTGATTATTGGTCAATTCTTTCTAATGATTTGAGTTGTAGTTTTTTACCAACAGAGCCACCCACCCTCTCTGCCTTCCTGCCTGTCATTTCCATACAATGTTTATTCTTGGAGGTTAAGCTCCCAGTTATGATTTTCTTTCAGCCCACAACATCATCCATGTCAACCTGCAATTGTACTACAAGTTCATCTACTGTATCTTGCATATTGTGTGCATTCATATATAACACCTTTATTAATGCATTCATCATCCTTTATGATTGTGTCCCTCTTTTACATTGGAGCTTATCCTGTTGACTGCAGTTTTGCCCTATCATCAGCTAGTCTCACTGCACACTGATTCTGTTTGTAAACCAACTGCCCGTCCTTGGCCCTATCACTCTGGTTCCTGCCCTCTGCCAAATTAGTTTAAGTTTGCTCATTTAAATTAATTCAAATTTAAATTAGTCCTGCCTCTCCTGCAACCAAATCTCCCCGATTGTCATCCGGCAGTGGCTGGGAACAGACCCAAGTGCAAGACACAGACACTGAAGTACTAGGGACAGGACTAGAATACAGGGTGAGGGCAAGGACATGGACACGAAAATCGGGAATCCGGAACAGGACTGACCAAGAGAGTTAGGAGCCCGGGCTTGAACTCTGAGTCAGAGACTGGACAAGGACCCAGTACCTCGGTCTTGCCTCTGGCTCGGACCCCAGAACTAGGCAAGGACGAGGCTTGGCTGGTAGGCAGGACGAGGCTGGAGTCTTCAGGCTTGAGGCTAGAGGCTAGAGGCGGGTCTTCAGGCTTGAGGCTAGGCAGGAGGCTGGAGTCTTCAGGCTTGAGGCTAGGCAGGAGGCTGGACTCTTCAAGATTGAGGCTAGGCAGGAGGCTGGAGTCTTCAGGCTTGAGGATAGGTAGGAGGCTGGAGTCTTCAGGCTTGAGGCTAGGCAGGAGGCTGGAGTCTTCAGGCTTGAGGCTAGGCAGGAGGATGGAGTCTTCAGGCTTGAGGCTAGGCAGGAGGTTGGAGTCTTCAGGCTTGAGGCTAGGCAGGAGGCTGGTGTCTTCAGGCTAGAGGCTAGAGACTTGAGGCCAGGCTTGGCAGGAGGCTGGAGACTTGAGGCGAGGCGAGGCTGGAGGCTGGAGGCAGGAGACTGGAAGCTCCTCCTAGGCAGGGTGCGGATCTCCACCCGACGGAGGCAAGGGACAGGAAGGGACAGAACCAACCACAGGTAATGGCAAGACGGCCTGGCTAACCCAACAGAGGCAAGGACAGGAAGGGACAGAACCAACCGCAGGTAACGGCAAGATGGCTTGGCTCACCGGACAGAGGCAGGGGACAGGAAGAGAGCTAGGTACAGGGTGGCTCCAGGACAAGACAGCAAGACAAGGCAAGGCTTCAGGCAATGCAAGGCAAGACAGAACTTCAGGCCAGGCGAGAGTTACCGGCAAGACAAGGCAGGGCTTCAGGCATTGCAAGGTGAAACAAAAACTTCAGGCAAGGCGAGAGTTACCGGCAAGACTTCAGGCGAGGAAACAGAAGGCAGAGGAAGGGATAAAAGGAGTAAGGACAAGAACAATCCAGCAGCCATGCCCTGGTCTCTGAAGGTATTTATGCAGCCAGCCCCAGCGAGCATCAGCTGCCTCAATTAGATCTCAACAAGAACAGAAACAGGGTAGACAGGAAAACCTAGAGCAAGGGTCGATGGACTGGACCGTGAAATGGAATACGGACTTCACAGACCGGACCATGACACCAGTAGCTACATTATCATAATTGTATGTGTTGATCCATGCCCTGAACTAATCAGCCTTTCCTACAATACTTCTTGCATTGAAATATACACAACTCAGAACATTAGTCCCACCATGTTCAAACTTTTGCTTCTTGACTTTTTCTGAAGTCTTAACAACATTTGTCTCCACATCTACTCTACTATCTGTTCTAGCACACTGGTTCCATTCCACTGCAACTCTAGTTGAAACACCTCCACACCCCACCCATAGAGTATTATCAAAAATTCCCATTAGGATATTAATATTAGTCCTCCTCCAGTTTAGGTGCAAGCCATCTCCTCTGTAAGGGTCCTACCTTCCCTGGAAAAGAGCTCAATGATCCAATAATCTGACTCTCTTTCTCCTACACCAACTCTAAGCCATATGTTAAACTCTATGTTATGATAGTTATCGGAGATTTCAGTATGCAGGTCAATTGGGGAAATAGGGTTGGTAATGGATCTCAAGGGAGTGCATTTGTTGAATACCTTCGAGATGGTTTTTTAGAGCAGTTTATCATTGAGCCTACTAGAGGATCGGCTATAATGGATTGGTTGTTATGTAATGAACTGGAGGTGATTGGGAACCTTAAGGTAAAAGAACCTTTAGGAGACAATTATCACAATGTGATTCAATTCAACTTGAAATTTGATAGGGAAAAGTGAGGTCTGATGCAGCAGTATTTCAGTGGAGTAAAAAGGAAATTGCAGTGGTATGAGTGGGGAGCTGGCCAAAGTAAATTGGAAGAAGATGCTAGCAATGATGACAGCAGAGCAGCAATGTTGTGAGGTTCTGGGAAAAATGAGGAAGGTGCAGGATAGATGTGTTCCAAAAATGAAGAAATACTCAAATGGCAAAAATAATACAACTGTGGCTGACAAGGGATGTCAAATCTAATGTAAAAGCAAAAAAGGGGGCATACAACAAAGCAAAAATTAGTGGGAAGACAAAGGATTGGAAAGCTTATAACAACCTACAGAGAGCAACTCAGAATGATCATTAGGAGGAAAAAAATGAAATATGAAAGCAAGCTAGCAACTAATATCAAAGTGGATAGTAAAAACTTTCTCGAGTATGTAAAAAAACAAAAGAGAGATGAGAGTAGATATAGGACTGCTTGAAAATGAGGCTGGAAAAATAATAATGGGGGACAAGGAGATGCAGATGAAATAAATGAGTATATTGCATCAGTCTTCACTGTGCCAGATGTTGAAGGGCATGAAGGAAGAGAAGTGAATGCAGTTATTATTACAAGGGAGAAGGTGCTCAAAAAGCTGAAAGACCTAAGGGTACATGGACAAAATGAACTACACCATAGGGTTCTGAAAAAAGTAGCAGTAGAGATTGTGGAGGCATTAGTAATGATTTATAAAAATCATTGGACTCTGGCACTGTGCCAGAGGACTGGAAAATTGTAAATGTCACTCCACTTTTTAAGAAAGGATGAAAGCAGAAGGAAGGAAATTATAGACCAGTTAGCCTGACCTCAGTGGTTGGGAAGATGTTGAAGTCAATTGTTAAGGATGAGGTGATGGAGTAATTGGTGACACAGGACAAGATAGGATAAAGTCAGCCCAGTTTCCTTAAGGGAAAATCTTGCCTGACAAACCTTTTGGAATTCTTTGAGGAGATTACACTTAGGGTAGATAAAGGGGATGCAGTGGATTTGGACTTTCAGAAGGCCTTTGACAAGCTGCCACACATGAGGCTGCTTACTAAGTTAAGAGCCCGTGGTATTACAGGAAAGTTCTTGGCATGGTTAGAGCATTGGCTGATTGGTAGGAGGCAGTGAGTGAGAATAAAAGGATAACTTTCTGGTTCACTGCCGGTTGACAAGTGGTGTTCCCCAAAGGTCAGTATTGGGACTGCTTCCTTTAGATGATGGAATAGATGGCTGTGTTGTCTAGTTTGCAGAAGATATGAAGACTGATGGAGAGGCAGGTAGTGTTGAACAAACATATAAGGCTGCAGAAGGATTTAGACAGATTAGGAAAATGGGCAAGGGAGCGGCAAATGAAGTACGATGTTGGAAACTGCATGGTGATGCACTTTGGTAGTAGAAATAAATGTGCAGACTATTTTCTAAATGGGAAGAAAGCTCAAAAATCTGATATGCAGACGGTCTTGGGATTCCTTGTGCAGAACACCTTAAAGGTTAACTTGCAAGCTGAGTCGGTGAAGAGGAAGGCAAACGCAATATTAGCACTCATGTCAATAGATCTAGAATACAAGAGCAGGAATGTGATGCTGAGGCTTTATAAGGCACTGGTGAGGCCTCACCTTGAGTATTGTGAACAGTTTTGGGTTCCTCATCTAAGAAAAGCTGTGTTGATATTGGAGAGGGTCCAGTGGAGGTTCACAAGGATGGTGCCAGGAATGAAAGAGTTATCATACAAGGAATGTTTGTTAGCTCCAGGTCTGTACTCATTGGAATTTAGAAGGATGAGGGGAGATCTTATTGAAATATTTTGAATGTTAAAAGGCCTGGACAGAGTAGATGTGGAAAGGCTGTTTCCCATGGGGGAAGTTTAGGACAAAAGGGCACAGCCTCAGGATTGAGGGACGTCCATTTAAAACAGAAATGCGGAGAAATTTCTTTAGCCAGAGGGTGGTGACTTTGTGGAATTTATAACCGCGTGCAGCTATGGAGGTCAGTTCATTGGGTGTATTTAAGGCAGAGATTGATAGGTTCTTGATTGGACATGGCATCAAAGAATATTGAGAGAAAGCTGAGAAGTGGGGCTGAGGAGTGAAAAGAGAAGAATCAGCCATGATTGAATGTTGGAGCAGGCTCAATGGGCCAAATGGACTAATTTTACTCTTATGTCTTATGGTCTTATGGACTTATGCTAATCTTCCTATTTCTGGCCTCATTAGTATATGGCATAGATAGCAATCCTGAGATCACTACCCTGGACATCCTTAGCACCTAACTCCCTGACTCACTATGCAGAACCTCTTCACTCTCCCTGCCTGTGTTATTGGTAACTGCATGGATCACAACCTCTGGATGCTCACCCTCCCACTTAAGAATTATTTAATTTTTATCCATGCTTATTGATCCCCAGAAAAAAAATACAGCAGAAGACATAGCTGTAATTTAGGATCCCTCAGTTATCTGTGTAGTTTTCTGTTCAAATGGGATTAGAGATACACTGACCCAGGGAAATAAAAATATCACACAACAACATGTGCTACTGAATGGACTGAGCCCAACATGTCGATTGTCCATTTTTCTTCATAGATGGTACCTGACCTGCTGAGTTCCTTCAGCATTCTGTGTGTGTTGAATCAAATATCCGGGCACCGGCTGTCTCTTTTGTGTCTACTCTATACCATGACGTGTATTTGTTGGATTTATCTGTTGATTTCTTTCACTCTACTCCTGTGGTTTGACTGTCAGCACAAATCAACACATAAATAACAACCATGATTTAAAAACTGGATTTGCCACCAGTAGTCTTGGAACATGTTAAACATCATAGTCAACCCATTCAGAAACTACCCCAAATGCTGATAAATTCAGAACCTTTCCCATCAATATAATTATTTTGTGGATAAAAGTGAAGCATGAAATAGAGCGGCATTTTCTTCACAGACTAATTAGCAAAATCAACCAATTCCTGGACATACAACAGACAGTATAGAGGTGGCACAACAAAAGGGGAAAACTGCACAATATTATTTTCAGTATGTGTATGTATATGTGTGAGTCTGTGTGTGTGTGTGTGTGTGTCTGTGCGTGTGTTCGTGTGTCTGTCTGTGTGTTTGTGTGTGTGTGTGTGTCTATGTCAAAGTATGCACAGGTGCAATGCAAAATTTTCTTGCAGTATCATCGCAGGCATATAACACATTAAAAGCAGTATTCAAAAGAAGAAAAAAACAAAATTAAATACAATTCATACACAATTTTTACAAGAATAGAAGCACAATTAGAATAAACACAAAGTCCACTTTAATGTAAAGTGATCACAGCAGTCATACTGCTGCTAAAGTGTAGATAGGGTTTTTTTTTCTGGTTGGTTCAAGAACTGAACCACATCCAACATGAACATCAGTGTCTCCCAGAATGGGTTCTCAGGCTCACCGATTGATTCTTGCAACATGGATCCCAAGGTTGCTGTAACTTCCTCCAGCAGCAGCTAGTGGGAGGGAAAGGAAAACGATTCAAACACAGGCAGAGAGTGCCTGTTGAAGAAACATTTTGACAAATACATGAACAGGCAGGGACTGGAGGGATATGGACCATGTAGAGGCAGGTAGGAATGGCAGAGGCATGACGGACTGAAGAGCATACTCCTTTGTTGCACAGTTCAGTGTTCTAGATTCTGAATAGCACGTGCGCATTCAGCACCCAATCATGGATCATAGTAGAAAACTGCTTTGAAGGATGGAATGAATATGAATATGCTGGAAAAAGGGTAAGGGCAATATTATTACTGCACTTGAAATTATTCGCATTGATTCTGTTTCCTTAGTGCATTGTCACTCAGAAATGGGATCTGACATATTTCAGGTTTTCATTCTCACGGTAGCCATGGAAACTAGACAGGTCTTATTGTTAAATATAATAATGATATAAGCTGTCTGACTATGATAAATATTTGTAATGTTTAATAAATTTTGCACTTCATTCTCCATGCATGTATGACATAAGAGACGTTGTTGCTTTCTTCCTTTGCCTCAGGATTGAGGATAATTTGTTTCTTCTCTGGTTTTGCAGGTTCTCAAGTGGCCAATGAAGCCAATATGGGAACTATGTTCTTCTCCAGGGATTGGATGGTGTCTGATAGTGCAGACAGGTTGTTAGTTTGTGAGGGAGTGTGCTTCTTCTTCACCTATTGCCGGATCTCACGTTCTGCTGATGAAAGTTTCTGATGTTGCAATTCAATGTGGTTGGAAGCTTACGGCAGCTTTCAGGAGCAGGTTTTCTCTTATAGAAATATAGAAAACCTACAGCACAATACTGGCCCTTCAGCCCACAATGCTGTGCCGCACAAGTAGTTACTTTAGAAATTACTTAAGGTAACCCATAACCGTCTATTTTTCTATGCTCCATGTACCTGTCCAGGAGTCTCTTAAAAGACCCTACTGTATCTGCCTCCACACCATCATCGGCAGCCCATTCAACACACTCACCATTCACTGTGTAGAAAACGTACACCTGACATCTCCTCTGTACCTACTTCCAAGCATCTTAAAACTGAGTCCTCTCGTGATAGCCATTCCAGCCCTGGGAAAAAGCCTCTGATCAATGCCTCTCATCATCTTATACACCTCTATCAGGTCATCACTCATCCTCCGTTGCTCCAAGGAGAAAAGGCCAAGTTCACTCAACCTATTCTCATAAGATGTGCTCCCCAACCTAGGCAACATCCTTGTAAATCTCCTCTGCACCATTTCTATAGTTTCCACATCCTTCCTGCAGTGAGGTGACCAGAACTGAGCAAGTGGAGTCTGACCAGTGTCCTATATAGCTGTAACATTACCTCTCAGCATTTAAACTCAATCCCATGGTTGAGGAAGGTCAATGCACCGTATACCTTCTTAACCACAGAGTCATCCTGTGCAGCAGCTTTGAGTGTCTTATGGACTCGGACTCCAAGATCCCTCTGATCCTCCACACTACCAAGAGTCTTACCATTAATACTATATTCTGCCATCATATTTGACCTACCAAAATGAACCACCTCACATTTATCTGGGTTGAACTCTGTCTGCTGCTTCTCAGCCCAGTTTTGCATGCTAACAATGTCCCACTGTAACCTCTGACAGCCCTCCACACCATCCACAGCACCCCCAACATTTGTGTTATCAGCAAATTTACTAATCCATCCCTCCACTTCCTCATCCAGGTTATTTATAAAAATCACAAAGAGAAGGGGCCCCAGAACAGATCCCTGAGGCACACCACTGGTCACCGACCTCCATAGAATATATGACCCGTCTACAACCACACTTTGCCTTCTGAGGGTAAGCCAATTCTGGATTCACAAAGCAATGTTCCCTTGGATCCCATGACTCTGTACTTTCTCAATAAGTCTTGCATGGGGTACCTTATCAAATGCTGAAATCCATATACACTACATCATCAACTCTACCTTCTTCAACATGTTTAGTAACAGCATCAGAAAAATCAATCAGGCTTGTAAGGCACAAATTGCCTTTGACAAAGCCATGCTGACTATTCCTAATCATATTCTGCCTCTCCATTTTTTCAAAATCCTGCCTCTGAGGATCTTTTCCATCAGCTTACCAACAATTGAAGTAAGACTCATTAGTCTATAATTTCCTGGGCTATGTCTACTCCTTTTTTTGAATAAAGGAACAACATCTGCAACTCTCCAATCCTCTGAAATTCCCCCCATCCCCATTGATGATGCAAAGATAATTGCCAGAGGCTCAGCAATCTCCTCCCTTGCCTCCCACAGTAGCCTGGGGTACATCTCGTCCAGTCCTGGAGACTTACCCAACTTGACACTTTCCAAAAGGTCCAGCACATCCTCTTTCTTAATGCCTATATGTTCAAGCTTTTCAATCCATTATAAGTCATCCCTACAATTGCTAAGATTCTTTTCTGTAGTGAATACTGAAACAAACTATTCATTAAGTATCTCTGCTATCTCCTCCAGTTCCAAACACACTTTTCCACTGTTACACTTGATTGGTCCTATTCTCTCACATCTTATGGTCTTGCCCTTCACATACTTGTAGAATGCCTTGGGGTTTTCCTTAATCCTGTCCACCAAGGCCTTCTTCTCATGGCCTCTTCTGGCTCTCCTAATTTCATTCTTGAGCTCCTTCCTGCTAGCCTTATAATCTTCTAGATCTCTATTATTACCTACTTTTTGAACCTTTTGTAAGCTTTTCTTTTCTTCTTGACTGGAGTTTCAACAGCTATCATTTCCCTGTCTCGTTGGATCATACCTAAGCAGAACTCCACGCAAATATTCCCTGAACATTTGCCATATTTCTGCCATGCATTTCCCTGTGAACATCTGTTCCCAATTTATGCTTCCAAGTTCCTGCCTGATAGCTTCATATTTCCCCTTACTCCAATTAAACGCTTTCCTAACTTGTCTGTTCCTATCCCTCTCCAATGCTATGGTAAAGGAGGTAGAATTGTGATCACTATCTCCAAAATGCTCTCCCACTGAGAGACCTGACACCTGACCAGGTTAATTTCCCATTACCAGGTCAAGTACAGCCTCTCCTCTTGTAGGCTTATCTACACACTGTGTCAGGAAATCTTCCTGAATATACCTAACAAACTTCACTCCATCTGAACCCCTTGCTCTAGGGAGATGCCAATCAATATGTGGGTAATTAAAATCTCCCACATGACAACCCTGTTATTAACTACACCTTTGCAGAATCTGTCTCCCTATCTGCTCCTCAATGTCCCTGTTACTATTGGGTGGTCTATAAAAAACACCCAGTAGAGTCATTGACCCCTTCCTGTTTCTACCTTCCACCATAGACTCCATAGACAATCCCTCCATGACTTCCTCCTTTTCTACATCCGTGACACTATCTCTGATAAGCAGTGCCATACCCCACCTCTTTTGTCGCCCTCCCTATTCTTTCTGAAACATCTAAAGCCTAGCACTCTAAGTAACCATTTGTGCCCCTGAGCCATCCAAGTCTCTATAATGTCCACAACATCATAGCTCCAAGTACTGATCCACGCTCTAAGCTTATCCACTTTGTTCCTGATGCTTCTTGCATTAAAATAGACCCATCTCAATCTATCGGTCCAAGCGTATCCCTTCTATATCACCTGCTTATCCTCTCTCTCACACTGTCTCCAAGCTTTCACTGTGAGCCAACTGCCCCTTCCTCTGTCTCTTCAGTTTGGTTCCCACCCCTAAGCAATTCTAGTTTAAACTCTCCCCAATAGCCTTAGCAAACCTCTCTGCCAGGATATTGGTCCCCCTTGGATTCAAGTGCAACCCGTCCTTTTTGTACAGGTCACGCCTGCCCCAAAAGAGGTCCCAATGATCCAGAAATTGGAATCCCTGCCCCCTGCTCCAATCCCTCAGCCACATATTTATCTTCCACCTCATTATATTCCTATTCTTATTGTCACATGGCACAGGTGGTAAACCCGAGATTACTACCTTTGAGGTCCTGTTTCTCAACTTTCTTCATAATTCTCTATAGTCTGTTTTCAAGATCTCCTCCCTTTTCCCATCTGGAGAGTACATGGAGAGTATTGAGTGCCTGTAATGCATTGCCAAGCTTGGCAGTAGACTCTGATGCATTTAACACACTCTTGCATAGGAACATGGATGAAAGAAAAATGGAGAGATACGGGCTATGTAGGAGGAAAAGGTGAGACTCATCATGGAGTACAAGGTGAGATTCAACATGGTTAGCACATCACTGTGGGATGAAGGGATTTATTGTTACTGTCATGGTCCGGTCCGTGAAATCTGCATTCTGGTTCATGGTCTGGTCTGTTGATTCCTTATTCCGGGTTTTCCTGTTTTCCCTTGTTCCATTGGGTACCTTAATTGAGGCATCTGATTCTCGTTCTTGGCTGGCACATACATACCTCTCAAACCAAGGATTCCTGGCTGGACTGTTCCCTTCTCCTTCCTTCTGAAGTCTCACATGCATCCTTGTCAAGTTCAACCACTGGAGTGAGACCAGAGCCTAGCCACACCAAGATGAGAAACTATCTATCATTGAGTTTCGAACTATCTCTTTGTGTCCCCATGTTTAATGTCCGTGTCAAAGAAGAGTCCTGGCCAAGGAGGGAAACTGACTCTGTGTAAAGCCCCGACCCTAAGTCCTGTTCCCAAGGAGGGGCCCCAGCTCTGTGTTCTGTGTTCCAAGTTCCAGGTGCCATGTTCCAGTCCTGTCCAGGTCGTGTTCTCGTCCAGTCCAGGAGTCCCTCAGCAGTTTACCTTGGCAAGTGTCATCGGCAGTCATCCCGGCCCCGTGTCCTAGAAAGGGTCCCAGCCCTGCATTCCAAGGATGAGTCCTGGCTCCGTACCCAAAAGCCTAACCAAGCCAAGTCCAAGAGCCGGGCCAAACCTAGTCCAAGAGCCACGTCCTGCCCTGGAGCACCTCGTCCAAGGCTCTGAGCATCCAGTCCACATCCAAGGCTCTGAGTTCCTGTGTTCCAAGACCAAGTCCAGGCATGTGTTCCAGCCCTGTCCAAATCTGAGCTTCATGTCCTCATCTAGTTCCGGATCCATGTCCGGTTCAGGAGTTCCTCGCCCGGTGCTGGAGATTCCTCGCCCTGTGCTGGGGTACCTCATCCTGTCCTGTAGCCATGTCCTATCCTTGCCAAGATCCTAGTCACGAGTCCTAGCCTAGACCTGGGTTCCGGTTCCGAGTCAAGACCCAGGTTCCAGGTCCTTGTCCAGGCTCTGGTTCCGGAGTTCCAAGTTCCTAGTCCAGGCTCCTTGTTCCTAGTTCCACATCCGAGTCCCGTGCTTCTAGCCCAAGTCCTAGCCCAGGCCCTGAATCCTAGTCTCCTCTAGGGCCTGTGTCAATGTCCAGCATCATTTATTTCTTACTCACCTTGCTATCTCGATAAACCTAGTCCTGTTCCTAGTACTTCAGTGTCTGTGTCTTGCATTTGGGTCCACTCCCAACTCCCCCTTGTAACAGTTATATGCTTCTGTGTTTTGAGTAATCCTAGGTCAGTGATTGAAGTCCCCTCGACTCAAAACTTCCGATGTCCAGGTTGGCCACTGGTCAAAGCTCTTTTTGAGGGTCATTGAGTTTGTTACATTTTTTTAACAAATGCCTCTGATTACATACTTGATTCTTTTCCTCCAGCCTCCTGGTATTCTTCCCATGACGGAGATCATTTTAGAGCATACATTTCAGGAGTCCAGTTTCAGGCATGCGAATCATGTGGTTTGCCCAACCTAGATGAGCAAGGGGCTCAGTGTTGTACCTGTTGAGAAAAAGCATTGATACTTATTTGAATGTCATTGCAATGATATTGGAGGACGTTGCAAAGCCATTTTGGTGGCAAAAGTCCAATGCCTTGAGATGCCTGCCTTTGGTAGCTTAGGTTTTAAGAAACACTGTTTACTGTGGAGTTTTGTGCCAGGTTTCAGATGCTGTTCTTCAACCAGTCTTTCCCTCAATCAAAGCCTGAGAAGACATATGATGAGAGGTAGCTTCTAATATATAAAAAATGGTATATTTTTCCACGGAGTTAAAATGATCTTTTATTATCAAAGAGCAGACTTGTACAACATAGACAAGTTGCAAGAGGATAATTGCCTGGCAGTTATTTGAGTATCAGGCTCATCCTCTCATATGATTCACTGAATAAAGTCAGCAATGGCTAGAAATCTGACTTCTGAGCTTGTGCAAACAAACTAAAAACTGGCATAATCCAGTTTACTACTGATGTGACTTTGTAAATCTGAAATGTAAACTGGAAGACACTTTAGGGCAGCACGGTAGTGTAGTGGTTAGCATAGCACTATCATAGTGTATGGGACCTGTGTTCTATTCCTCTGCTCTCTTTAAGGAGCTTGTGCATTCTTCTGTGATCGTGTGGGTTTCCACCAGGTGCTCTGGTCTTCTCGCACACTCCAAGGGCATACGAGTTAGTAGATTAACTTATCACAGGGGTGGAATTGGGCAGTGTGGACTTGCTGTACTGCAAGGGCCTGTTACAATGCTGTATATCTAAAGAGATATAAATAAATAAAGTACTGGAGGAACACTAGAGTGTTCATGGTAAATTTGTTACCCCTTGTGCCGTTGGATGATAATCCATAAAGCAATGTTGGTTATCGCTTTCTGTGCATGGACATAATTATCCCTTTTGCCTGATAAAGAAAAAAAAATCTTCAGAGTGCTGTGATCTTTGGAACTCTTTACATATGGTGTTTGTGGATGTTCACTTATTGACTCTACTCTGAGCTGAGATCAGGTATTTGGATCCTAGGGGAGAGAAGCAATAATTGTACAGGGCAGGTGAATCAACTTAATTATGAGATCATTCATCCTCTTCATGAGTATAGGAGAGGTCTCGGGGGCTGTGTGATCCACAGTTGCTATTATTGTATTCATATGATGGCAACCATACCCTTAGAAATATTTAATGCCCTGTCACTCACTGATGTTTGCATATCTGGAAACCTCAGCTCGATCTGAGATTCTTAACAAACCAACTGGGTTAAAAGTGTTGAAACCTCAATTGTGGGTTTGCACTTAAATCCTCTTGAAGGGCTTAAAATTGCAGGTCCAGTTTGCTCTCTGCAACGGAGTACTGTATCATGCAGTCAATATATTTCATAATAAAAACCAGCCATTACATGCTATTTATGTTTTCTCTGCAACCCTTTTGCTTCCGTAGCCATTTTAGAATAATTTTGCTAAATTCAGTGCTGTTGTTTTTTCATCTCATTGCAGTTGGATCATGACTTCCTGAGGTAGCATTTCCTTCTAAGTAACTCATTTACTTTTAGAATCATTTCAAGTTAATTATCTTTAACCATTGCATCCTACATTTTCATGGAAAGTAGTACAATATTTAAATTTAATTAATTTGCATGGTTACTGCAAGCTTTTCTAAACTGAAGGCGTTGAATCTTGTTGAATGTTATTTTAATATTGATGACACAATTAGATTACCAATAAGCTGATACAAACAATTACATGAATGAGATTCAAAGAGTGGTTTATACATTCTCTTTTCAGTCATTGATAGAATACCACTTTACTTCAAGCATTGTATCCTGTTTTCTATTAAAATACTAACATTGCAACCCTCATGTAATACAGATTCTAGATAGCACTGTTAATGGCAAAATAGACCTGCCAGTGTTGATAGAAAGGCTTACATACAAAGATTTGAAAGTGAAGTTAGTGACTGTTCTAAAGAAGTCAAATTTAATTGCATGCATAATCCCTTTGATTTTCTTTGATAGTTGTGTGCAAAATTTTATGGGCACAATTCTTTAGTATTTCACCACATGTTGCTACCTCTTTGAAGACTCAGAGTCAATGTCACCTCTAATCCATGCCAATAGTAAAACTCCCGCATTGAATCTTGCTCACTAGAACTCAGGTCACGCAGAACTAAAATTACTTAAAGCACTTCAGAGGCAGAAAGGAGAATTGCCCAGTATTCCTGAAGCTAATTGCAGGGCAATAAACCCTAATACTGTATAAAAATGTTCACATGGACAAGGTTAGACTCTAGCTCCTGAAAATCAATTTAGATTTGTTGTCACACTGAGAATGCGGGACTTCTTCCATTCTGTAGAAATCTAGCTGGATTAGTTACGTGGATATTATGGCTACAAAAGCAGGTGAGGGACTAGACATGCTACAGTGAGTGGCTCACCTACTGACACACTTAAGTTCAGGGGTGTAGTTACCTACCACCACATGGATCTCCATATCTAGCACATTGTTCTCCGCGACTTCCACCATCTTCAAAGGGACTCGACTACTAAGTGCTTCTTTCTCTCCTCCCACTCTCTGCTTTCTGCAGGGACTGCCCTCTGTATGTCTCACTTGTCCACTCATCCCTCCTTACTGATCTCCCTCCTGGCATGTACCCCTGCAAACCGGTGCTACTCCTGCACCCCCATTCAGGGCTGCAAACAGTCCTTCCAGGTGAGGCAATACTTCACCTGCGGGTCTCTCATGGTCAACTACTGAATCCGTTGCTCCTGTTGCATCCCATTCTTCATTGGTGAGACATGCCATAATTTACAGAAGAAGAGCCACTTTGTCAAACCACTTTGCTCTGTCCTCTCAGGCTGGAGGAGCAGTAGCTCATATTCCATCTGGGTAGCTTCCAACCTGATGTCATGAA
Organism: Mobula hypostoma; assembly: GCF_963921235.1. Classification (NCBI taxonomy): domain Eukaryota; kingdom Metazoa; phylum Chordata; class Chondrichthyes; order Myliobatiformes; family Myliobatidae; genus Mobula; species Mobula hypostoma. The sequence goes on along the minus strand of NC_086098.1, from coordinate 99,883,770 downwards.
CATCAAATTCTCTGATTTCCAGTCATTTTTACCCCCTCCCCTTTCTCTCTTTGTCCATTCTTCATCCTGGCTCTACCCCTATCCCTTCTCTTCTCCTCACCTGCCCATCATCTCCCTCTGTTGTCTCTCTTCCTTCCCTTTTTCCCTCCTGGCAAATTCTTCCTTCTTCAGCCCTTTACCTCTTCCACCCATCATGTCCCAGCTTCTTACTTCGTCAACCTTTCCCCACCTACCCACCTTCCCCCCTCACTTGATTTCACCTATCAACTGCCAGCTTGTACCCCTTTCCTTCCCCCAAACTTCTTATTGACTTCTTCCCCCTTTCTCTCCAGTCCTGTTGAAGGTTCGCAGTCCAAAATGTTGACTGTTTATTCCTCTCCATAAATGCTGCTTGCTGAGTTCTTTCAGCATTTTTTGTATGTTGCTGTAGATTTGCAGCATCTGCAGAACAGTCTGCAGATGCCTAGGTGAGTGCACAACATCAGCTTCATGAAATTCAAAACCATACACATTCAGTCTCTCTACCTCTGGAACACAGTGCATTGTGTGCTAAAATCAAGGTACTGGCCAAGAAGAGGATATTATCAATGGTTCAACTATTAATGGTAATGAGCATTTTGCTGAGATGCCTTTGGTGAATATCATTCCAGTGTCTTGAGTTGTCCGCTATAGGTGAGGAGTCAGGAAGAAAAAAGAGGAGGGTGGGCGGGAGTACGATTGCTATCCAGTAGACCATGAGTTTTGTGCCATGTCTGAGGTCTCCATTTTCAATGTTTTTTTCTCAATTGATTAGGGCACAAAAAAACCTTCAACTTGTTCATGTTGAGTGTGAGGTTAGGCCACATTTAGAGTAGTGTGTGCTTTTCCAGTCACCACACTATATTAAGGATGTGGAGACTTTGGAGCGGGGGCAAAAGAGGTTCAACAAAACATGGCCTGGATTGGAGAGGGTGGAGAAACATGTATTGTTTTTTTTTTCTGGAGTGTCAGAGGCTGACTGGTGACCTGATAGAAATCATGAGAGATGGGGACAGAATAGATAGAGACTTTTTTCAAGGAAGGAAATTTCAAACACCAGGGAGCATAGGTTTAAGGTGAAAGTGAAAAGTTTAAAGGTCATTTAAGGGGCAGGTTTTTTTTTACACAGAGTGGTCTAGAACATGCTGCAAGGGAAGGTGATAGAAGTAGATATAATAACAATGTTTAAGAAATGTTTAGACAAGCACATAAAGAGGAAGGGAATGGGGGGATGTAGACCTTGTGAAGACAGCTGGGATTAGTTTAGTTTGGTCACAGTGATAGCCCAGACATGATAGACTGTAGGGCCTGTTCCCATACTGTATTGTTCTATGCTGTACTATACTGTTTAATGTTCTGAAATTTAGCTCCACTCCTGCAGGAGGATTTTTGAAGATGAGGAGAAACACTGTGGTTGAAAAGATTGAGAGATAAAATGAATAATGTTTTGGGCAATGCAACAGCTTTGCCTCTAATGCAGATTTTACTTGAAACATTAGCATTTTCTCTCCCTCACACAGATGCTGCTTGACCTGCTGAGTTCCTCCAGCAGATTATTTCTGATGTAGTCTGTTGTGTCTCCCTAGCATTAAGGATGACTACAAGTAGAGAATAAGGAGCTTATCAGGGTGGCAGGACGGGTAGTTTAGAATGGTGTGCGCTCTTTCTCCACTTTGGGTTCTGCTCCAATAAAATGGATGCAAACTGATCTACAGGTTCCTAACTCCATTTTAAGCACTTGTGGACTCATGAGCCAGTGTGGAGGTTGCATCACTTTCAAGAAAATTTTCTGTCATTGAATCATTTCCTCTGTTCTTCTATGTGACAGAGCTTGGAATGAAGTGTTTATTTTGAGAGTCTGGTATCAGACATATGAAAAACATGACCTGGCCTTTGGAAACAATTGAATACAAGTCCTCAGTGCTGATAATATTGGCTTGAGAGGGATATTGGCTTATTTACCTCACCAACATACTTATTGTGGAGAAAGTGCTGGTGGTATCTCTGCAGTGCCTTTCAGGTGCTACTCCAAGTAGCCCAAGTTTCTAATTATGCAGTTGGTCGGAGCTTGCTTTGACCCAGTAACCATGTTCTTTGCACCGGATTTAGGGTCCTACCCTTTGAGTACTCTATTCCTCAAAGGACTATTCCCAGCACCATAAAGGAGATAACAAAATTATCTCTGGGGTCTACTTTTACTAGGAAGTAACCCTGGGGGAATGGAAAGTAATCCATCTTTATTGTTAGGGGGCAATGTTGAAGAGGAGATGCAACCTGGTAGAGCACCTAAGTTTTATGGATGTTTTGTGTAAACCACCCTCTTTTTTTTTAGTGAATGAGTGAAGATGGAGTCCATTCTCTGAACATGCACATAAGCTGGTACAGCTCTTCCATGACTGGTTGTGGTACAACCTTGGTGCTGGAGATCTTGCATTGTTGTTTCCAATTGGAGCTTCACTTCAGCAGGAAGCTTGTTGGAGCTGAGGTGTAGTATTACCATAAGAGCAATTTGGAAATGCTTTGGTCTAATGTTTGATACAAGTTACTCAGGAAGGCGGCATCCATCATTAAGGATCCTCGCCATCTAGGACATGCCCTCTTCTCACTGCTGCCATCAGGGAACAGGTACAGAAGCCCAAAGGCATGTACTCAAAATTTTAGAATCAGCTTTGTGCGCATGCGCCGGTCGTGCATGCAGCCTGTTACAGCAGTTCCCGATCAGTATTCTTACTTTTTTCTTCTTACTTTTTATCTTAGTTATTTTTTGTATTTTTTTTCACGGTAACACGTCGATGCTGCACCCTCGCTAACATGCTGGTAGAGAGAGTTTTATTTGGGTTTTTAGCGCTGGAAATAGTTACATTCCGACACGCGGGACAGAAGCATGGTCGAATTGTTCATTCCAGGGACCAGCTGCTTGCACTAATGCCGGCCGGTTTAGCGAGCAGAGCAACGGACACCCCTGCTGAAACCTGGAGGAAAACACACAGAGGATGCAGAAGGGGATCACAAAGTCGAGGAAAGAAGACCGGGTCGAGACAACAGAGACTTATGGAGAAGAGGAGTTCGGTGGATAATAAAATGGATGAGTTCACGGTGCTAGCCAGGTGTCAGAGAACATTTCAGGAGTGCAGTGTTATGTGTTTCACTGGAACGGGGCTGCACGAGGACATACCCGATCAAAACTTTTCCATGGAGTGCTTCCAGAGCGTTTGGGCTGACTGGAAGTGCACTGAGAGTGGTAAGCATAAAGGAGTTGGGTGCTTACTCTTCTGGTTAACAATGGATGGTGCAATCCGGGTCATACTACGATCGAGGAACGTATTTGTAGCCCAGATATTCAACTTTTTACTGTTGAACTTCGGCCATATTCCACCAAGATACAACACTGGGCAGCATGGGAGGTCGTTCCTGCCTGTGGCCATCGAATTTGCAGCTCCTCCCGTGGAGGGTCAGACACCCTGAGCCAATAGACTGGTCCTGGACTTATTTTCCATCTGGCATAGTTTTCATTTTGTTGTTTGATTGTTTGTGGTTTTTCCCTCGGGGTCAATAAAGTATATCTATCTATCTATCTTCCCCTCCAGCATTAATTTTCTGGATGGACTATGAAACCCATGAACACTACCACACTTTTTGCTTTCTTTTTGAACTACTTACTCATTTTTAAAATATATTTCTTACTGTAAAATCTGGAATTTTTTTTTGTCTTGCCCTGTACTGTGGCCGTAAAACGACAAATTTCATGACAGGGCTAATAAACCTGATTCTGATTCTTCATCAAGTTTGGACTGGTGATGGACATATTGGTTAGCGTTGTGGCTTGACAGTCAAGGGAATTTGTGAGGTCAAAAATTACCATGTATTATGACTGTCAATGCTCTCTGCATTTCTCACATAGTTTCACATGGTGAGGATGATGTTCACTGTGCCTCTTTTAGGGCATTCACTCCAAAGACTAGAGCTTTGGCCACTGAGAAGCAGTTGAAGTGGACTCCAGTGATAATCTTCCCCACGTTAACAGAGGGGAGACCCTTTTGTAGCTACTGTAAGCTGATTCATCTCATTTCTTGAAGATGGTTACAACTCTGTTCCCCACTATTTTCCTCTTCTTAATGTGGCAGAAAAAGCTGTGAGTTCGTTACTGAATCTTTTCCCCAAGCATTTATAACCTGAGTAATGATAGTCTGCTCCCAAGGTCTTGTTATTTTTCAATTAACAGATGTGTTTTCAATCCTTGCTAGTATAAAGTTGAGATGAGACTGGATCCTTATGATCCTACTGATTAATTAAAAGTTGACCCTTCTACAGATAAAGTGCAACAGTGATGATTTAGAACAATTTTGTTTAAAATGGCACCTAGACAAGTTTTCATATTTCATGACTCTTTATATCATCTGAGTGAATGAAAGCTAGGATTTGGATCAGGCTGATTTATTCCATAATTCTAACAGGCATTATCTCATTCAGATATGCTCAAAATTAGCTAAAGCCACATTAACATTACTTTTTTATTATGAAGGACATTTTCTATAGTGCAGCAGGCAAAGATTTAGGTTATAATTTTTAGTGGCAGAATCTAGAATGAGAGGACACAGCCTCAGAATACAAGGATATTCCTTTAAAATAGAGATGAAAAGGAATTTCTGTAGCCAGAGAGCAGTCAATTTGCAGGATTCATTGCCAGAGACTGCTGATGAGTCCAAGTCACTGGGTACATTTAAAGCAGAGGCTGATAGGAACTTGATTAGTAAGGGTGCAATAATTATCGGGAGAAGGCATGAGAATGGGGTTAAGAGGGATAATAAATTAGCCATGGTTGAATTTCAGAGCAGACTTGATGGGCCAAATAGCCTAATAAGAGCTCATACGTCTTATGGTCTTCTGGTCATATGGTCATTATGTTCAGGACATTGATGCAAGACTTCTTAATGTAGACTCATCACTGAATCTTGTACAGGGTAACCTTATTGTGAATTATCAATGTAAGCTTCCATTAATACCTTCAGTTTCTTCCAGTAGTTAAGGAAAATGCACTGCACAATCCAAGATGTCATTAGGTATGTGACCGAACCATACTGAATTGAATTTTGTTGTGTCGGGCCGGCTGGTAGCGCAATGACATCGGCGCTGGACCCAGGATCAGAGGCTCCCGGGTTTGAAACTAGTTGGGTCCGCTCCCGAGTACGCTTTCCATCCGTGCAGGTTTGAGTGTCGAGATCACAACTCGACCACGTAAAACAAAGGGAAAATACTGCAAAAATGTCTGTGTGAGGAGTGGTGTGTCACACAGTCTCTCTCCCGCTCTGCGCCTTGTGAAAGCCATGAAAAAGACATCATCATGGACGCACGCAGGGGCATGCAGACGCACGTGCACAGACGCGCACATGCAGACGCACACGCACAGACGCGCACGCACGCAGGCACACGCACAGATGCGCACATGCAGACGCACGCGCACAGACTCGCACGCACGCAGGCACACGTGCACAGACGCGCACAGGCAGACGCACGCGCACAGACGCGCACATGCAGACGCACGCGCACAGACTCGCACGCACGCAGACGCACGCGCACAGACGCGCACAGGCAGATGCACACGCACAGACGCGCACATGCAGACGCACGCGCACAGACGCGCACGCACGCAGGCACATGCACAGACGCGCACATGCAGACGCACGTGCACAGACTCGCACGCACGCAGGCACACGTGCACAGACGCGCACAGGCAGACACGCGCGCACAGACGCGCACATGCAGACGCACGCGCACAGACTCGCACGCACGCAGGCACACGTGCACAGACGCGCACAGGCAGACGCACGCGCACAGACGCGCACATGCAGACGCACGCGCACAGACTCGCACGCACGCAGACGCACGCGCACAGACGCGCACAGGCAGATGCACGCGCACAGACTCGCAGGCACCATGCACGCACATGCAGACGCACGTGCACAGACTCGCACGCACGCAGGCACACGTGCACAGACGCGCACAGGCAGACACGCGCGCACAGACGCGCACATGCAGACACACGCGCACAGACGCGCACGCACGCAGGCACACGTGCACAGACGCGCACATGCAGACGCGCACATGCAGACACATGCGCACAGACTCGCACGCATGCAGGCACACGCCAAAAAAAAAGAATTTTGTTGTATCTATGTCCAGGATATTGATGAAGGATAATATAGTATTAAGGAGCCTACAGTCTTGCATCAATGTCCTGCCCATAGTAACATAAAAGTCTAATCATTCATGTAAACACAAATATATGTCAACACAACTAATTAACTACTAATACGGAAGACTCTGAAACAATAAAAATATACATAGGATATTTTTTAGGAAATTTTGCCAGGAGGTGTCTGGGGCAATTTGGATTGGGAGTCATTTGACCCAAATATGATGCAGTTAAACTAGGGAGAAGTCACCTTTTGCATGATTAATGCATTAAAGAACAGACATTAATTCTTCCAGTTTTCAGACAGGGGTTCTTCCTTAGCTAATGCACAATTTTTTTCGTTGAGTGAATGGCATTCCTTTCTGCTGTGTGGTTAGTGAATCAATACGAGGCACCATCTCCTGCCATCTGGGGATCCTCACTGCACAAAGAACACGGATTACAGCTTTATGTCGCTGTCACGTCAAACAGGATTAATTCCTTTCCTATAAAGCCTGTCACTTACCTGTTAAATGTGTGTTTCGAAGACACCCTGGGTGATTTTACAGAGGTTCCCGCTGTAGCATGAAAAGAGTCTCTGATCGAAAAGTTGCGTGTAATTGTGTCTTTTATAGCCACGAGCAATGATGCCTAGACAGAGGTCTGTGTCAGCAGGTCGTCTATATGAATGGGCTGATGCCTTCTGCTTCTTGCCTCACCCAATACTACTCCTCCATTGAAAGAATTATATAAGTGAATATCCTCTGAGAAACACTTGGTCCACAGCCTAGAAAGTGACTAATGTGCATTCCTGAAAAAATTTTATATTAAAGGCACTTCCAATGTTAAAAGTCTGGTTACATTCTAGAGCTGAACTTAGGTCAAATAAATCTAAACAATGAGATATATATTACTGCAAGTGTCCAAAATCATAAACTTCATTTTATTAATAATTAAATCTTATCACATAATTTACTTTTTTAGGATATTTACCAGATGCAGTGTGCAAGATTCTGAGGACCTTGGCAGAATGGAGTTGGAATGGAAATTTCTCTTGTGATCGAATCTGAAACTGTGGGTCACAGTCTCACAATAAGTACTCATCCATTTCAGTCAGATATGGGGATTTTTTTTCTCCCTCTGAGGGTCATGAATCTTTGATCACTCTTTCTGAAAGGCTAATAGAACCAAAATCTTCTGTGAGAAAGAATCTCATTATACAAGTAGGTGACTTGTTACCGCGAGGAGGAAGAAATGCAAAATGTAGGTTGCAATCAGATCAATCAACGTTTTGTTGAATGTTGGACTAGGTTTAAGGTGTTTCTATGATTACTCCTGCTACTAATTCACAGCTTTTCATGTAAGCAGCAGCGGTAACTTTATCTTCAAGATTTATATTCACTCTATTGTAACATCTCGCACCTTCACAACACACAATGCAGATAAGACATAGGAGCAGAATTAGGCCATTCAGCCCATCATGGCTGATCTATTATCCCTTTCAATCCCATTCTCCTTCCTTCTCCCCATAACCTTTGACACCTCCCCAAAGAATATACTCACAGACTTTGCCACCAGAGCCACCTCTGACAATGAAAACCACAAATTCAACAGCCTCTGGCGAGAGAAATTCCTCCTCATCTCTGTTTTAGGGAATTTCTTTGTACAAACGTATTCCAAGGCTGTGCCCTCTGGTCCTAGACCCCCTCCCCACCCACTATAGGAAACATCCTGTCCACATCTAAGGCTGTTACGTTTGTAAAACCAAGTAGTTATTGCTTTCACTTATATTAGTTATGTACAGTTTAGTCAAGCTATAATCTTAGAGGAGATGCAAACTGCTGTAGCATTGAAGCAACCTTGAATAAATTATGACAAACTCTGATACTGTGACCTCAGCTATCTCAAAGGAGACAAAATGGGGTGGAAGTGTAAAATCGAATTATGTGTGAGGACTGACAAGCTTTCAAGATATGCAAAAATAAAGTTTTTAATTTATGGATGTGTGCTGTAAGAAGTCAATGGTATAGAACAAAGTTATTCATTAAACATTCATAAATTGAAGGATCCCTGTAATCTAGAGTTTGATTCATATCACACTATAGTAACTTCAGCTTCAATAATCTATAAATTTAAGCACAAATAGAAGCAGGTGCCTCAACGCCAGGCTCTTGTACTAAGTAGGTATTCCTGATTCCACACAAATGCATCAACTGAAATGAGGAAGACTGTGCCTCACAATAATGGAAACAGAGGTGAGAATTTGTTGTCCAAATAGATAATACAGACCATAAAGGAGAAATTAATTTACAAAGTAATATCTTAAATGTTTCTCCATTGGATCAATATTAGATTCCACCTTCAACGCCCTATGTATCTTTGTGTACAGCTCCCCTTTACTTCTGCAGAACCAGAATTACTTCCATTTAAAACAAAATTAATAATTACTATAAATTTACTTCACTGAAATTTCATACTCGCTGACATTAAATCTACTGAAATTGTGAAAGTAAACAGTTGCTTTATCCTATAGATTTTCACAAGTTAAATGTTTTGTACTTATAAAAGTTAATTGACCTGAAATGTTAACTTCTTTTCCTTTCTCCTCACATATTACATAGCCCGTTGACTATTTGCAATTAATTTTGCTTTCACATTTTTGACAGATTTTCAGAGATATATAATAGAAATTTATCAGGTTCTATGTGTACTATATTTTAGTTAACTTTACTTGAGCTTTTTCCATGTCTTTACATTCCTGTTTTATTCATCCATTTTCATATTGTAATCTACACTCAGTTGTCACTTCATTAGGTAACTCCTGTACCTAATAAAGTGGCACCTGAGGGTATCTTCTGCTGCTGTAGCCTATCCACTTTAAGGTGCAACATACACTTTCACAGTATCTTTTACACACCACTGCTGTAATGCATAGTTATTTGAGTTACTGTCACCTTCCTGAACCAGTCTGAACTCTCTCAATATTGAGGCATTTTTGCCCACAGAACTGCCACTCACTAGATTTTTTTTTGTTTTTTGTACCATTCTCTGTAAACTCTGGAGATTGTTGTGTATGAAATTCTGAGGAGGTCAGCAGTTTAGCAGTTTAGGTCAGAGTCTGTGGTGGCCAGTGCGATCATGTTTGCTGTTGTGTGCTGGGGCAGCAGGCTGAGGGTAGCAGACACCAACAGAATCAACAAACTCTTTTGTAAGGCCAGTGATGTTGTGGGGATGGAACTGGACTCTCTGACGGTGGTGTCTGAAAAGAGGATGCTGTCCAAGTTTCATGCCATCTTGGACAATGTCTCCCATCCACTACATAATGTACTGGGTGGGCACAGGAGTACATTCAGCCAGAGACTCATTCCACCGAGCGTCATAGGAAGTCATTCCTGCCTGTGGCCATCAAACTTTACAACTCCTCTCTTGGAGGGTCAGACACCCTGAGCCAATAGGCTGGTCCTAGACTTATTTCCTGGCATAATTTACATATTACTATTTAATTATTTATGGTTTTATTACCATTTAATTATTTATGGTGCAACTGTAACGAAAACCAATTTCCCCTGGGATCAATAAAGTATGAGTACTACTACAGTTTATGAGATACTCAAGTCGCCCATCTGGCAACAACTGTCATTCCACAGTCAAAGTCCCTTAAATCATATTACTTCCCCATTCTGAAGTTTGGTCTGAACAATAACAGAGGGGATGTCATGAGTAAGTTTTTTTATGCAGAGAATGGTGATTGCATGGAATGGGCTGCCGGCGACTGTGGTGGAGGCAGATACAATAGGGTCTTTTAAGAGATTCTTGGATAGGTGCGTGGAGCTTAGAAAAATAAAGGGCTATGGGTGACCCTAGGTAATTTCTAAAGTAAGAACATGTTCGGCAGAACATTGTGGGCAAAGGGCCTGTATTGTGCTATAGGTTTTCTATGTTTCTATGAATACCTGATGAATATGGAGGACTGATAAGGATATAGAGACTGTAGTAACTTCTACTTTGAAAAAGGCACATTCGACAACTTTGTGCCAAAGAAACAACTTTATCTCGACCTTCAAAACTGTTATGTATATGCAGAGGTTTTCGCAACCCGTATGGCATGGCAGGGACACTATATGCAGAGCACACCGGAAGTAAAAAGAACAGAAGTAGAACCCCCCCATTATCCTAATTAGTATTAACCGACTTTTAATAATCCTCACATTGCAACACTTCTCCCCTTTAAAATCCAACATCCCCAAATGTAAAAAACTAGGAAATAAAAACAGTGGTGTTATTAACTTGCATACCCCTGAAAACTTATACGAGTATCTCAGCAACAGTTTGTCAATACAAAGCATCTGGAAAACATGACAGATTCAACATTCAATCTAACAACAAAAAAAAAGAACTGTCCTGTCAAAGATTCAGTCTGTCAGAAGGTTTATGAGTGCGCTGTGATCTGCGTACTACCCCCATTGACCCAGCAGGCACCACTAGTGAGGATGTTTTGGGTGGATCTGGTGCTGGAGGCATGAGAGGGGTCTGTGTATCTGTGTGAGAATGTCCATTCTCCTCAGGGGACCCCGACCCCCCTGCCAGCGTCTCTCCCTCTGTCAAAGTCACTAGTGGACATGCTTCCACCGTGGTCTGTCTCACAAGTGGAAACTCCATGAAACTGTCTGCCTCTGAGCCAGTATCATGACGCAGATGCACATGGTCCTGATGTCTGTGGAAAACACGCCCATCAGTCAGCTTAACAACATAGGAGATGGGACCACTCTGCTTAAGAATAACCCCAGGCAGCCATTGCTGATTGTTTCTCACATAGGTATCGTCCTCCGGTTTTAACTGTCTCTCTCGCGCATGTTGATCATGTACCTCCTTCTGCTTTTCCTGCTTTCTCTCCACTTTTGCCTTCATGTCCGGGCACAGCAAGTCCAATCTTGACTTGGGCCTATGCCCCATCAGCATCTCTGCTGGAGTGTCATAGTCTGTGGCGTGAGGCGGTATTTAAACAGGAAACGTGAAAGCTGCATGCTAAGAGAGTCCCCTGTCATCCGCTTCAGGCCTTCCTTCACTCTCTGAACAGCCCGCTCAGCCAAACCACTGGAGGCTGGGTGGAAAGGGGCCGTCCGAATGTGATGAATGCCATTCTGCTGCATGATCTCACTGAACAGCTCACTGGTGAATGTAGGGCCATTATCAGTGACCAGAGTGTCAGGCAACCCGTGGACTGCAAACACTTGCCTGAGTTTGTCTATGTGATGTTGCTCATGTGAGCTTCGATCCATTTAGAATGTGCATCTACCATTACAAGAAACATCTGCCCCATAAAAGGACCAGCAAGTCCAAATGTAGCCTAGACCAGGGGTGGTCTGGCCACTCCCATGGATGCAAAGGAGCTGGTGGTAGCATATTCTGACTAGTCTGACATTGCGTGCACGATTTTACCTTGTTCTCCAGATCCTGATCCATTCTCGGCCACCAAATGTAGGATCTTGCAAGAATTTTCATTTGAGACACTCCTGGGTGAGTCTCATGAATTTCCTCCACAATCCGTGAACGGCCAGGGAAGGCATAACAACCCTCGCCCCCCAGAAAATGCAACCAGCCTGCGGACTGAATTCTGTCTTGCATTTGGCCTAAGGCCTCAGTTCCTCTCCTTCCACTACTCTGGGCCAGCATTGTAAAAAAAAAAGGTCTTGACTTGGGACAGGACTGGGTCCTTTTCTATCCACTGCTTGATCTGGGTCACCTTTACAGGTGTCTCTGACAGACTCTCCAATGAAAACAGCCTCTGGAGGCACATATGTAGTAACAGGTGTCTCAGGTAAAGGTAGTCGACTCGGTGCATCAGCATTTGCATTATTCCCACCTGCTCTGTATACTATAGTGTTCCGGTAGGCTGACAATGTAAGAGCCCAACGCTGTGTCCTGGCTGAGGCTAGCGGTGGGATGCATCTAGTCTCACTGAGCAGGCTCAGTGGGTTATGGTCCATATAACTTGTAAATACGCGTCCATAAAGGTACTGAAGAAAGCGTTTGACCGCAAAAACAACGGTCAGACTTTCTTTGTCTAGCTGTGAATATCCCTTCTCAGCAGCTGTCAGGGTACGTGAAGCAAAATCAATAGGCTCCTCTGAACGGTCCTCCATTACATGTGGGAGAACTGCCCCGACTCCATAGGGCAAGGCATTACATGCAAGGGTGATCTCCTTGTCTGGGTCATAGTGAACAAACAGCTTCGCTGAGTGGAGGAATTCTTTCACTTCCTTGAAAGCTTTCTCCTGCTCTTCACCCCACTGCCACTTAGTGTCATTGTGAAGCAGCTTATACAGCAGGGTCAAAACCCTTGAGGGGTCAGGAAGAAACTTGCCATAATAATTCACTATGCCCAAAAATGATCTGAGTTCCGTGATGGTCTTAGGGCTTGGGGCCTCCTTAATAGCTCTCACTTTGTCCTCCACAAGGCAAAGCCCCTCAGCTGTGATCTTGTGTCCCAGGTAAGTCACACACAATGCCAGGAACACACATTTTGCATGTTTCAACTGCAGCCCTGCGTCTGAGAGCCTCTTCAGCATCCGTTCTAAATTAGCCAGATGCTCCACCTCCGTAGCCCCCGTGATCAAAATATCATCAAGGTACACTGCTACGTGTGGAATCTCCTGCAGTTAAGTGTCCATTGTCCTTTGGAAAATGGCAGGGCTGGACGCCACTCCAAACACTAGGTGATTGTACTTGAATAATCCCTTGTGCGTATTAATTGTGACATACTCCTTTGAATCCTCATCGAGCAGCAGCTGTTGGTAGGCGTGGCTCATGTCCAGCTTTGTGATCAGCTTACCCCCTGACAGGGTCGCAAACAGGTCATCCACCCATAGCAATGGGTACTCCTCCAGCCTAGAGACCTGATTCACAGTAAGCTTATAATCCCCACATATCCTCACCATTTTGTCTGCCTTCAAAACGGGAACAATGGGAGCCGCCCACCTTGAAAACTGCATCGGCTCAATAATGCCCAGCCTCTGTAAACGTTCCAGCTCCTCCTCGACTTTGCCTTTCATGACACAGGGCACTGACCTGGGCTTAAAAAAACATGGTGAGGCCTCAGGGTCGACGTGGAGTTTCACTGTTACACCCTTCAGTGTTCCCAGCTCGTCCCTGAAAACGTCACTGTACTGCTGCAGAATGTCCTCTATCGTGTGTGCGTACTTAATTTCATGCCAGTTTAGCGGATTTTGCGAAGCCAATCGCAACCCACAAGATTGGGCCCCCTGTCTTTAGCTATCACTAGCCTGGCTACAGCCTTCTGACCCCCGGCCGAAATGTCCACATATGACATCCCTAAATGAGGTATGGGCTGCCCCATATAGGCCCTAAGTTTGAGCTTTGACGGTCTAATGGCAAGCAGATTGGACCCCCATGTCCTCCTGTAGGTCTCCTCACTGATGCAGTAGCCCCGGAGTCAATTTCAAGCTTAATGTCCTTTCCCCTGACAGTGACTGTGACATAATATGGTTCAGTTGGTTCCTCAACTGTTTCCACTCCAAACATGTTGTAGGCACACACTGACTCTTCATCTGCTTCTTCTAGATGGTGTGTAGTTGCCTGAGCCTGTTGAGCTTTCCCCTGCCCAGGCTTAATCTTACCCTTTCAACTTCTGCACTTTTTAGCTAAACGTCCCTTTTTGCTACAAGCATGGTAGACAGTGTCTTTGAATTTGCAATCATTTGTGTAGTGCGTCCCTCCACACCGGAAACATTCCACCCGCTTTGCCTGTTTACCAGTCTCCCTCCTGATTGGTGCACTGCCACCGACTGCGACCTCTCCCCCCCCATGTCCTTTCTGGATATCCTTGGCATTATTAGCCGCCATCTCCATGCCTTGGGCAACCTCTAAGGCTTGCTTGAAAATTAACGGTGGGGTTTCCTCTAACAGGCTGCGTTGTATGCCAACAACAGGAATTCTGCAGATGCTGGAAATTCAAGCAACACACATCAAAGTTGCTGGGTCTCGGCCTGAAACGTCGACTGTACCTCTTCCTAGAGATGCTGCCTGGCCTGCTGCGTTCACCAGCAACTTTGATATGTGTTGCAGCGTTGTATGCCGTCATTATTAATGCCGCATACCAATCTATGATGGAGCATGTCTTCCAACACCGCTCCGAAATCACAATGCTCCGACAGCTGCTGAAACTCGGCCACAAAATTGGCCACAGACTGACCTGGCTTCCTGAAACGGCTGTGGAACTTACACCGATGGACTATCACAGAAGGTTTCGGATTGTATTGGTTCCCCACGAGCTTGATCAGTTTGTCATATGAAACGTCTCCCGGTTCCCGCAGTGTGGCTAAATTCCTTATTAGCTTGCAAGTCTTCACCCCTCACTCACTCAAGTGAATAGAGCGCTTCTTAGCCTCCTCCGTAATTCCATTAGCACAAAAAAAGTATCCCAACCTTTCCTCATACTCCGACCAGTCCTCCGTCACGTCCACAAAATCAACGATAGTTCCAAACGTAGCCATCCAAACGTGAGGCACCTTATCGGCGCTGCTGCTCCCGCTCGAAACGTGCCGAGAAGTCCACAAAACCAGTTTACCTCGTCGCCTAAAATATGTAGTAACTTCTACTTTGAAAAAGGCACACTTGACAACTTCATGCCCAAAGTGATAACTTTATCCTGAATTTCAAAACCGTTATGTATATACAGAGGATTTCACAACCTGTACGGCATGGCAGGAAGACTATATACAGAACACACCGGAAATAAAAAGAACAGAAGTAGAACCCCCTATTATCCTAATTAGTATTAACTTACTTTTGATAATGCTCACATTACAACAGAGACAAAGTACAGCTCCGTGACTGAAAGAACTACAGGAACTACCTCCCTTCTTACAGAGTGGACCACCAGAAATTGATTGTTCTGCCATGATCTGATTCACATTGTGTAAGCTAATTTTGCTTAACTTGTCCATCAGCATGGTCTCCCTTTGCATCTGATTCTCATGGACAAGAGTTTTATCAACACAAATTTCTCTTTCATATTTCTGATTTTAAAAAAACACTAATAATAATGCCACAGGCAATGTAGCTCTAATAAAATGACTTTTTGTATCATTTTTACTGTTCAAGAGGTAGTAGAGGCAGGAGTAGGTGTTTAGTCCTTTAAGTCCTTTAAACCTCTCATTCTTTATGATTTTACCCTGTAAAGACTGGAAAATGAATTTCCAATTCACATTCAGTTGAGATATTAACATCTAATCCTTGAACTGCAGTTTCATAAGAAATATTTATTTCTTAAGGCTTCCACAAAATCATATGGTTCCACTCTGGTTTTGTGGATGTGGAGACTATTTTGGGACCTACAGACTCTTCCACGGGTGCAGTACTTAACCATTGCCTTGCTCCTTATTCAAATCATGATTTTGAAATGTATATTTATTTTCTTTTCATAGATTTACTAGATTCTTAGAGAATGCAAAATACTCATATTAGACAAATGATCACAAATACAGTATTGGGTATCGGCTGCAAAACTTCCCTTCAGGAGGCTCAAGGTGGCAACAGAGTAATAAAATAATCAAATGGAAACTGTAGATATACATTTAGATGAAAAATGTTTCTGACTGCTTCAAGCTGCCAGTTTTACATGTGCAATGATTTGAAGAAGCGGGTGAGCTCTCAGCTTCAACAGATGGATGCAAGTGTATTTGATGAATGCTCAGATTCGTGTGGATTCCTTTGACCTTCTAGTGCATGTCTAGAGGATCTCAGAAAGGGACTCTGGGAGACACGGCAATAGATTAAGTGGGTATACCACCTCAGAAGACAAAATCTGCAATGGTTATTCAACTTGCCCAATGACCTGACATTCTCCTGAGGTTCACCACAAAATAGTTTTGACTGCCATTCAGAAAACCTAATGAAGATAGCTCAATCTATGTAGACACAAATATCATTCAGTTTGTTAATCTGCAGTTAGATGGAGGTAAGTTCTAGAAGCATTTACTTACATGGCCTAAAATGGATGTATTGGAATCTTCTGTATGTCTTGTGACCCAGTAATGGCAACTGGAATTCAAAATCAGATTAAAGTTCTATTAGCTTCAGTACGAATTCCGAGCTGCCAATTTCTGTGTATTACTGATGATTGCTGCTTTGTCAGAGGTCTTGCCATTTGGAAGAGATATAAAACCAAGTTCAGTTTATCCTCCAAAAGAGCATCGTGGGTAAAATAGCACAGTTTTAGAGACAGCAAGAGCAAGAAGGATAGGGATAGAGAGAGAAATAGAGATAGACAGGAGGGAGATTTTCAAATACTTTTGCCTATGAGAAACTATTATAATGATTCTGTGAATGATTAATGCATTCAGATATTAATTACAAACCATGACAATTGGCAAAAGAGTAGGAAATCTCCATTCAAACATGGCAATAGTCACCCTGGACTTTATCCCTTACCCTGTTGATCAAATTAGTTTCAGGTAAATCTAAATCTTTTTGTTGCTTCGATGATTCATTGACATGCATTTGATTGAACTTGTTTTATTTATCTTCAGCTTCCAAGTTTTTTATGTAACTAACACTTGTCTGTATTTTTTTTCCAAATTGCTATCATTGCAAATCAAGGACTTTTCTTACCTTTCATGTTAATTATTAATATACCAGCATTAGGTAAGGTAAAAGGTTTATCCACTTCCAATTGAGGAACATTGTTCTGAAATCTTCCCTTTCCTTCTCTCTCCATAGATACTGCCTGACCTATAGTGTATTTCTCTGTTTGTGTTTTGTAAATTGCTTTATATTCCAATTGGCCCATGCATGAAAATGAATTATTTTCTTCTCCTTCATGGCATTATTATATAGCAATAAGTTTTATTTCAGGCTTGAAGCTTTTCAAGTTATGCTCATGCCACTCAGTAACAATCTAGTTATTCCTATGTGTTTCTGAGCATGTTGCACAAATGACAAGGAATCTCCGTGAACAGGTGCTCTATTAGAATCTAGGTCAGCTTCACACTGCAATCGTCTTTTCTGATAATGGAGTTGCAATCATAGTGAATTGCTTTTTGGAAATAGCTAATTTATAGTAAATGGTCTTGGGCAAGTATCCATACTTCTACGCTAAGATTACTGAATTCTTATAAGCCAGCCTCATTGTTCGTTGGGAAGGAAAAACTGAACAGATGATGATATAATCAGCTCTTAATCCACAGACACCATTATTCAGCTCATTGGTTTGCTTTTTCTGGTGCTATGGCTTTCAGATTAGTTCTTGCATGTTGAGGGTATAAATATGGTTTATTGGTAGAATTGAGAACAAAGGTTCGAGGTAAGTAGTTGAGAAAGTGTGAAGATCGAGCTGGGGATAGGGGGAGTGGTGGCAGTAATATGGGCAGGTTATAGGGACAGAGCTGGAGCTTGAGAATGTGGGGTGCAAGTGAGGTGACAATGGAAGCTTGGGAGCATGAGTAAAGCGTGCAGGTAGAGCTGGGGTTAGGACTTGAGCTGGATGTGCATTTTGAGTCACGTTCAGTAACACAGATCAGGTATACAGTGGAGACTGGATTTGGGAAGGTAGACCGGGAGTGCTGTTGGTTCTCATGTGTGTTAGGCAGTCAGGAATGTTGGACTAGGTGTGTGGACAATAACTGGGCTTGGGGCGTCATGCTGGGCTGGGTATGTTGCTAGACCTCAGATCAGTAACATGACATGTGTGTGTGAGTGTGCATGATTCTGGACTAGTTCCTGAGGATTGGAGGGTGGCTAATGTAACCCCACTTTTTAAAAAAGGAGGGAGAGAGAAACCGGGGAATTATAGGCCGGTTAGCCTAACGTCGGTGGTGGGGAAACTGCTGGAGTCAGTTATCAAGGATGTGATAACAGCACATTTGGAAAGCGGTGAAATGATCGGACAAAGTCAGCATGGATTTGTGAAAGGAAAATCATGTCTGACGAATCTCATAGAATTTTTTGAGGATGTAACTAGTAGAGTGGATAGGGGAGAACCAGTGGATGTGGTATATTTGGATTTTCAAAAGGCTTTTGACAAGGTCCCACACAGGAGATTAGTGTGCAAACTTAAAGCACACGGTATTGGGGGTAAGGTATTGGTGTGGGTGGAGAATTGGTTAGCAGACAGGAAGCAAAGAGTGGGAATAAACGGGACCTTTTCAGAATGGCAGGCGGTGACTAGTGGGGTACCGCAAGGCTCAGTGCTGGGACCCCAGTTGTTTACAATATATATTAATGACTTGGATGAGGGAATTGAATGCAGCATCTCCAAGTTTGCGGATGACACGAAGCTGGGTGGCAGTGTTAGCAGTGAGGAGGATGCTAAGAGGATGCAGGGTGACTTGGATAGGTTGGGTGAGTGGGCAAACTCATGGCAGATGCAATTTAATGTGGATAAATGTGAAGTTATCCACTTTGGTGGCAAAAATAGGAAAACAGATTATTATCTGAATGGTGGCCGATTAGGAAAAGGGGAGGTGCAACGGGACCTGGGTGTCATTATACACCAGTCATTGAAAGTGGGCATGCAGGTACAGCAGGCGGTAAAAAAGGCGAACGGTATGCTGGCATTTATAGCGAGAGGATTCGAGTACAGGAGCAGGGAGGTACTACTGCAGTTGTACAAGGCCTTGGTGAGACCACACCTGGAGTATTGTGTGCAGTTTTGGTCCCCTAATCTGAGGAAAGACATCTTTGCCATAGAGGGAGTACAAAGAAGGTTCACCAGATTAATTCCTGGGATGGCAGGTCTTTCATATGAAGAAAGACTGGATGAACTGGGCTTGTACTCGTTGGAATTTAGAAGATTGAGGGGGGATCTGATTGAAACGTATAAGATCCTAAAGGGATTGGACAGGCTAGATGCGGGAAGATTGTTCCCGATGTTGGGGAGGTCCAGAACGAGGGGTCACAGTTTGAGGATAGAGGGGAAGCCTTTTAGGACCGAGATTAGGAAAAACTTCTTCACACAGAGGGTGGTGAATCTGTGGAATTCTCTGCCACAGGAAACAGTTGAGGCCAGTTCATTGGCTATGTTTAAGAGGGAGTTAGATATGGCCCTTGTGGCTACAGGGGTCAGGGGGTATGGAGGGAAGGCTGGGTTCTGAGTTGGATGATCAGCCATGATCATAATAAATGGCGGTGCAGGCTCGAAGGGCCGAATGGCCTACTCCTGCACCTATTTTCTATGTTTCTATGCATGTGTGGTCAGGACTGTGGGTTAGGTGGACCCTCATGGACAATCCCTGCAGTGACATACCTTTACACCACTCCACTGGCATAGTGAACTCAGATTTGAAAATAAGTAACTCAGTTCTGACTGAGAGACGAAGGGCAGAGGCAGCCAATTACGAACAGGCAAAGGGTACACCTTCCTTACAGCGGCAGACCTCCAGACGAATACTCTCCTCATGGACTAATGTCCAAGTATTTGGTAGTCCAAAATCAGTGACTTTTCCTGTGGAATTTGAGAACAGTATATAACCATTTGACGGAGTCTGACATCATCAGTGCTTATGTCTTACTCCTGGAATTTTCAGATGAGGACAAGGAGGGCTTTCACTCTCAAAAACAGAGGGTTCTAGAACAGGAGAGGTTAAGGCCAGCATAGATCAGCAATGAAATGTGGGGCAGGTTTGAAGATTGTGGTGGCTTGTTCCTCATCTTATTTTTTGTCTCAGCAAGGTCTCTAAGACATTATCACAAACATGGAATACATTGCTTCCTTTACTCACTTTTACAGACATCCCACCCTGCAAAAATTCATTTCAGGGAGGTAGCACCATCAACTTGTGGGAGACTCCCGGAACTTCCGGGAGAGGTGGGATGTCTGCAATAGAGTAGCTCCTTAGCAGCTAGCCAGCAAGTTTAAATAACGTTAGCTATGCTAATGAATGAATGACACCTTTTAAACTCACCTCAACATGTCTTTTACAGTCTTAACCCACCATGGGCAATAGAAAAGTCACTGTTGCAAACAGTGCAGCGAGCAACACTGTCATTATTTTGATCCCTATTAGGCAGGGGTACACTTTAGTGTAGTCTGGGGCAACGTATGTTTTATATTTTTTTTGGAACATTCTGCCATGGCTCGCTCTCGCTCTCTCTCTCTCGTGGTCGCTCGCGCGCTCTCTCCCGCTTGCGTGCTTTCTCTCTCGCTCTCGTGCTCTAGCTTGCTTGCTCTCACTCGTTCTCAAAAAAAATTGATTTCTGTGATATTGTATATAATTTGCCGGCATCAGGGAGCCACTATTAATATGCGGGAGACTCCCGGAACTTCAGGGAGAGGTGGGATGTCTGCTATTGCTTTATTTACTTTCTTCAAGACTGACATTGCACTTTAGACCCACTTCTCCTTTAGTACTTGTAAGATAGATCTCACCAGTGTGGTCAATCATTACTCATGATAAAGTTTTCCTGCCGATGGTTTGACACAATCAAAATGACAGTTTACTCTGGAAGAATGTTGAATTTGTTTTAATAAACAGCAAGCACAAAACTAGCATGCTCCCTCATTATGGCCCACAGGCCTGGGATTCATCTGAATTGTCTTGCAGGTGTTGCCACCTTTGCCTTTCCTTTATACAATAGTGAAACAAGTGAGGAGTAGGGGAAAGCACATTAGGATGGTGTTATCTCAGTAAATCATAGCGAGCAGCATCAGTGGGAATCTTATGTTTGGACTATGAATGCAAACATGAGATTGATTTCTTCTAATTCATTTAACACAAGAAAATATACAGTTTTATCCTTTTCTGGAACAGCAGCACATATCACTTTGATTGTAATGCCCAGGCAAAGCCATCAGAAAAAAAAGATCTTTATGGTCGAGGTTACATGCATGCAAAATAATGATCATTTACAACTTCATTTGCATAAAGCCTACCCGAACTGTACACCACCAGCTGAAGTAACCAAGGCAACAGTATGTGAGCTAATTCTCAAGAGTCCCCAGGTGTTCCCTTAACAGACAACTGCACTTGGGAGCTTTATATTTCCATGGAGATACAACAAGCAATGAAGGCTTGCATTTAAAATGATGATTTTAAGGGACATAATAATCATGAACATGCATAAATGCCATCTGGAATGCAACTGTCCAAAGTCAAAATGATTCCTGGACATTTATGTAATCCAAGTCAGAGGTAGTTGGGTGTGCCAATCATTGATCTCGATAACATGCACTATCTATGCACTATGTGTGTGTGGGTTGAAATCCTCTCTCTAAGTTACTGTACTAGTACCAAGTGCTTACTCTGCTACTCATAGATGAATATTTTTACAAACATGAATGGGCTAAAGGAGCTATGGTGCAACTTTCTTGTAGGTGAACTTGGGAATCCCAAGTGAGTGTGAGGACATATTGCAAAATAATATTCCAGTAGCACCTACGAGCTAAATGTTTCACCCTCTGTACACCTAGCAACGGTTATCACAGATAAAATAGATCAAATGGGCAGGGTGGGCCGGAACCAGAATCTGCACCTGGCTGAAAAGAAAATGGTGCTGGTAACTCCACTGTCAGGAAGGTTGAAGATAGAAACCTATGCTCAGCCCCACACCCTTCCCACTCCATTTAATTAAACAGAGGATTAACTACCTTTAATAATGTGCAAGACCCCAGGTAGGTTAAATGATGTATGTACTGCGTGAATGTCAGCATAAGATATAGCAGCAGAAGTAGGCCATTCAGCCCATTGAGTCTGCTCCATCATTCAATCATGGGCTGATCCAATTTCTCCACTCCCCTGCCTTCTCCCCACACCCTTTGATGCCCTGGCTAATCAAGAACCTATCTATCTCTACCTTAAATGCACCCAATGACTTGGCCTCTAACTAAAGCAGAACCAGTTGTCATAAATGGCCTGCTCTTACTGAATGCAAAAGTCTTGCAGACATCTGGATGGTTGTGAGGTGAACAAGGTGGTCTTGGTCATTTTTAAAAAATATTTCCATGGCAACATGGAAGTGCAAGATTGCTAAATTACTGACAAGGCAATCTTTGGAATAATTAAGTCCCATCTCTTTAAAACCCTTCATCATGATCAAACAAACCACCTGCAAATTGACTTCCCTAATGAAACAAGCATTGTCCTCAAAAGCTGCTTCTTTGAAGATAAAATAACAGGGTTTAGCAGAAATAGCAATTTCAGCTGAACTTGCACCTCTTCTACTATTTTTACAACAAATTAGGGCAAGTGTTTCTCAGATGAATTCAACCTGATTTACTACAGCCTAATTCCCTACCCTGCTGGTACCACTAATGGCATCCTTCTTACTCAATCCTCCAAAGAACTACGACGATTGTGTCTGTAACACAAGATAAGGTGGCAATGGTGAAAGCCTTTACTATCTCTTCCCTGCTTGAAGTGGTCCCTGTATCAGTCCTCCCCATTCTATTCAGCAAAGGCGGCAGCTGAATGTTAGACAACCACCTGCCGAGCTTCACAGAGTTCTCCAGCTTTCATTGTGTGTAAAGAATATATGCTTTTATCGGCTAAATCCGTTATACTTCCCATTGTTAATCTTGAGAACGGTGTAATTTACCATAGAGAGAAAGGGAGTGAGAGAGTGTGAGAGAGAGAGAGCGCGCGCTCAGTTTTTAATCAAGCAGCCGCACAACAATACACAAAGCTCACTCAGTTTTATGCCCCAAATGACACTTTAATTATAATCAGCATATCTTTAGTGTAGAAGAGCATCTGATTGTTATTTTAAACAACACCTTTTCTTGACGACAGTATATATTTTTCTGCTCATTATCTGTGAGCTGTGATTCATTTGTAGTTGTCTTCACACTCCGATTCAGTACGCTCAAGTCTGACTTCTATTTAAATTTCAAGGAGACAGACATTTAAAACTGAGGTGTGCAGAAATTTCTTCTCCCGGAGTGTGATAAATCTCTGGAATTCTGCACACCAAGTAGTATTTAGACAGGAGGTAGATACGGTTTTGAAAGATGGAGTTGAGGGTGATGTGGAACTGACACAGAAGAGAAGTTGAGGCAGGGGATAGATCAGCCATTATCATATTGCATGGTGGGGTAGAATGAGGATCTGAAAAGCACATTCTTGCTGCATTTTCTAGTGATGTAGTGTCCGTGTATTCCAGAGTCTTGAGTGCACAACTCCAGGTCAATATTTCTGTGTAAGACTGTGTGTGCAGTCCTTTCCTTGAAATATTGAACTGATTTAGGGGTGCCACAGTAGTGTAGCCATTAGGGCAGTACTATTACAGTTTGAGGCATTCCGGAGTTTGGAGTTCAATTCTGGCTCTATCTGTAAAGATTCTGTACTGTACATTGTCCCTGTGGACCACACGGATTCCTTCCGGATGCTCCACTTTCTTTTCACAGTAAAAAACGTACCAGTTAGTAGCTTAATTGGTCATTACAAATTATCATGTGATTAGGCTAGGGTTAAAAAGGTGGGTTGCTGGGGAATGCAGCTCATTGAGCAGAAGGGCTAATTCCACACTGTACCTCTAAATGAATAGAATCTTTTCTGCTAGATGGATACAAGTGATCTCACTACACATTTTTTGAAAAGTAAATAAAGTTGTGAATAAAACTTGAATAAGTTTAAGTATTGATGAAAAGCCTTGATCCAAAATGTTGTGTTTATTCCTCTCAAAAGTTCCTGCCTGACCTGCTGAGTTTTATGAGAGTTTCTGTGGATTTCCAACATCTGAAGAATCTCTTGTGTTTACGTTTTGAATAAAGAAAGGGAGTTATCCTGCTATTCCAGTACACCCAACATATTTTAAAATAATTCCACAAAACCAATCTTTCCAGCAAATCTTTGGTCACCCCTCTCAGTTCTAATCCCCTATATGAAGCTGTTTTATATTAAGAGCTCAATCCAGATGACAAGATGTTATTGCTCTAAAGTGGATTATTGGCAATTAGTTAGTAAATTAAAAAATGCTGCACAACTACAGCAGATTTTACAGTCACAGTGCTTTACAAGCCACTAAACTCCAAAGTTATCAGGCCCCTATTACTTGGTTTTAAAACCTTCTATCAGAAGTGTTTTATGAAATCCGGTTTTCAATCATTTTTGCTCTGTAAATCGAAAGCACTTTCTGCCTGTCAATATTGCTTTCTTGTTGCCTTTCATTAGACTTGCCTGAACTACATGCGCTGAACACATTTCTCTCTCATCTGAATTCCTTCTGTGCAGTTCATTTCTTCTCCCTTGACATGACAAAATGAAGTCCTGTGAAAGTAAGAAATATGCATTCACTCTCTGTCCTCTGCACAAATCCATCTCAGTGGCTGAACCAAAGTATAGCAGGGGGCATTGATGCATTTCTTCTTTTCCATTGTTATTTCTTTATGTTGGTTAAATCCATACCATCCGAATTTACTGGGTCTCATCAATGAGATACAAATTCATATTCAAATTTATTTATCACATGTATATTAAAACATAGAGTGAAACGCGTCATTTGCGTTAACAAACAACACAACCTAGGGATGTGCTGAGGGCAGCCTGCAGTGTCGCCACACATTCCAGCGCCAACATAGCATGATTACAAAGCTCGGCAGAACAACACAGGAAACAACAAAATGCAACACAACAAGTAACAACACACCAACAGCAAAGCAACCCCTTTCATCCCTCCATCCGCCCACCCACATGGAAAGTCCACCAACTCCAGGACACTGGAGAGCTCATTGCTTATTTTTGATAACTGCCCCTGTGATTAGGATCAACTAAAGCTGTATTCAGAGCAGGCATCCGAAATAAAGAGTAAACAGAGGATAGTGATCTGTTTTCACCCTGGCAGAAGAAGGCTGGGACATTTTAATAACCTGGTCCCTTTGGCATTCTCCACACTAATGAATCCCTGAACACAACTTTGTTATTCCTTTTATTTGCACCATCTAGTTACAGTAATTTTATGTCTTTGCATGTACGTGTGCAAAACAATAAATTTCATGCCAGAAATATCATTGATAATCAATCTGATTTTGACTCTAGATCAGTCCCAAAGTCAATGGGAATTATGCCATTGATCATGGATGGGATATTGTTACATCTTCAAACACAAGACTATATCTACATTATTTCAGGACATAAATCATTCCAAAAGTTACATTTCCTCATTGGTTGATGGCTTCCCCGAAGATTACTGGAAATACATTCAACGATCTCAGGTATTTAGAAAAGAAAAACATTTTTTGTGTATAGGTAAATTTTATGCTGGTAGTTAAATATATGAGAATAAAAGCAGCAGAAAGACACCAAAGTGTGAAACCATCATCACCCACAATTTTCCCTCCAAGTCACATACAATCTTTTCTTGAACAAAATGTCACTTGATCTAAATCCTCTAATTTTCTACCCAATAAAATTATGAAAGTAGTCTGATGACACAGCTAGCTGGAACCTTCACAAAGAACAATAAGTATGGACAATACATTTCCCCTTGCTCACCACACTAAATAAAAGTAGAAATGAAGTTTTAACCCAGAGATACAATAACTTCAGAAAAATAAGGAATGAATATTGTTTTGGTAATCCACCATATGATTAGAGCTTACTAATGATACATTGAGTATATGCAGCAGGGACATGGTCCAAAATGTGCTCACACTGAAATTTAGCACATCAACTTGAGAAAGCTGGATAGAGTTCTAATGGCTTTTTCTTCATACAGTGTTATGCTCTAATGTTCAGATTACATGCCATTGGTCTTTATGATCTGAATAAAAAAAACATATTAAATTCTCTTAAACCTAAATGTTTATTATCACTCGGGCAGAGTAGATTATTGTAACCTTTTACAATTAAAGCCTGCCCGCACTGCAATATGCTTACTGGAAAACTGAGGATGTACTCACATGTTCAGAATAAATGATAAATTAACATAATTTGAACCCCCCCACCCCCCTGCAATCCATTTCAAACACTTTTCTAAAGCAAGACACATCCATATGCATTATGTCTTGTGTCCATTAAATAACAGTCTCTGTTCAGCTTTTACTTTGCCCTATATTATAGAATCTACACTACAGAAAATATACAATGCAAATGAGTTCATATAATCTGTCATGCCTAAGATGCAGCAAATGCATTCATTTATTTAAAAAGCATTTGCCTGAGATAATTTATAATGTTGTGACCCCGCAGTTTAACAGATCCAAATTTGATTCTGACCTTGGGTTCCATCTGTATGGAGATTGCAGGTTCAGTCAAGATATTGTAAAATTCCCTGGATGCTTTGGTTTCTTACCACATCCAAAAAATAAGACAATGGTTTAATTGCCTTCTGTAAGTTGCCGCTAAATGTAGGTAACTGACAAAAGAACATAAAAGGGAGACACTGAGAGAGTGAGTCAGTTGCAAGGTGACAGGGCAATAAATTGAGGAGGTTTGGATTGCTCTGCTGGGAGCTAGCAAGGACTTACTGGGCTGAGTGCCTTCTCTGATGTAATAAGGACATCAGAGTATGTTATTTTTACTGAGATTTTTACTGAGGTGGTGAAGTAAAAGGAGTAAACAGTCAGCGCAGGATTCCCCTGTGGCTATTCCCCTCAGCAACAAGTATACCCCTATGGACACTGCTGGGGGGGTGGGGGTGACTTATCAGGGCACAGCAGTAACAGGCCAGAGGCACTGCACCCAGCTCTGAGGCTCAGCAGGGAAAGGTAAGGTCAGGTAGAGTGATAGTGATAGGAGGCTCGACAGTTAATAGGTGGGACAGCAGATCCTGTGCCCTTTAAGAAGAGGCCAGGATAGTGTGTTGCCTTCCAGGTGATAAGGTCGAGAATGTCTCAGACATTCCCAGTATCACATGCTAGTTGGGACAAGGATAGGATGGTGGTACAGATGAACAAGTGGCTGATGAACAGGTGCAGGGAACAGGGTTTCAGATTTCTGGATAATTGGGATCTCTTCTGGGGAAGGTATGCCTTGCACATAATGGATGGGTTACACTTCAGCACAAAGGGAATCACTATCCTTGCAGACAGCTTTGCAGAGCTGTGGGGAGGGATAAAACTAACTTGGCAGGGGGATGGGACCGGACTGATAGGGCCAAGGATGGGGCAGTTGGTATATAAGTCAACGTAGTGTGTAATGATACTGTGTGGATAGACAGGCAGATGACAGGGCAAAGTTGCATTCAGTGGGAAAAGGTGTAGTGCAAAATGGAGGCAAGACCACAGTGGTGATGAATACAGAACTGGAGACATCATATATGAATACACAGAGTGTACGGAAAAAGCTAAATGTTCTTGTAGCACAGTTAGACATTGGCTTGTATGATGCTGTAGGCTGAAAGATCATAGTTGGGAGCTTAACATGCAAGGCTACACACTGTAACAAAAGGACAGGCAGCTAGGCAGACCGGGTGGGGAGGCTGTATTGGTAAAAAGTTAAATCAAATTCCTGGAAAGATGTGACAGAGGACTGGAAGATGTTGAATCCCTGTGGATAAAGTTTAGAAACTGCAAGAGTAAAAAGACCCTGATAGGAGTTATATATAGACCTCCTTACAGTAACCAGGGTGTGGGATGTAAATTTCAACAAGAAATAGAAAAGGCATGTAATCAGGGTAATGTTACGATAGTCGTGGAAGATTTCAATAGGCAGGCAGATTGGGAAAATTGGATTGGTGTTGGATACCAAGACAGGAAATCTATAGACCACCTACAAGATGGCTGTTTAGAACAGCTTGTGATTTAGTCCACTAGGGAAAAGGCAATTCTGAATTGGGTATTGTTTAATGAACCAGATTTCATTAGGGAGCTTAGAGAAAAGGAAGCTATGAGAGACAGTGATCGTAAGATGATAGAATTCCCCTGCAGTTTGAGAGAGAGAGAAGTTAGCAACAGATGTATCAGTATTACAGTGGATTAAGGGGATTACAGAGGCATGAGAGAGGTGCTGGCCAAAGTTGATTGGAAGGGGGCACTAGCAGGGATGATAGCAGAACAGCAATACCTGGAATTTCTATGGAAGACAAAATGCAGTATGCCAGAAATTCAACAATGTCAGGGGAAGAAGTGATTGTTGTTGCTATTACTAGGGAGAAGATGCTTGGGAAGCTGAAAGGTCTGAAGTAGTGAAGTCACCTGGACCAGATGGACTACACCTCAGAGTTCTAAAAGAGGTAGCTGAAAAGACTGTGGAGGCATTAGCAATGATCTTTCAAGAATCACTTGATTCTGGTATGGATCCTGAGGACTGGAAAATTGCAAATGTCAATCTACTCTTTTAGAAGGCAGGGAGTCAGAAGAAAGGAAATTATATGCCAGTTAGTCTGACATCAGTGGTTGGGAAGATGTGGGAGTCTGTTATGAAGGATGCACCTTCAGAGTACAGGGAGGCACATGATAAAATAGGCAAAAGCCAGCATGGTTTCCTGAAGGAGAAAACTTCCCATTCAAATCTGTTGGAATTCTCTGAAGAAATAACAAATAGGATAGACAAAGGAGAGTCAGTGGATATTGTTTATTTGGAGTTTCAAAAGGCCTTTGATAAGGTGTCGCACATGAGGAAGCTTAAAAAGATAAGAGGCAATGGTACTACAGGATAGATACTAGTATGGATTGAAGATTGGCTTACCGGCAGGAGGCAAATAGTTGGAAAAAATGGGAACTATTCTGGTTGGCTGTCGGTGATAAATGGTATTCTGTGGAGGTTGGTGTAGGGAGAAATTCTTTTAATGCTATATGTTAATGATTTGGATGATGGAATTAATGGCTTTGTGACCAAGTTTGCGGACAATAGAGGAACAGGTTGTGTTGAGGAAGCAGTGAATTAGTAGAAGAACTTGTACAGATTGAGAGGATGAGCAAAGAAGTGGCAGATGGAAGATAGTGCATGGAAACGTATCGTTATGCACTTTGGTAGAAGGAATAAAGGTACAGTTTGTTGGGGAGAAAATTCAGAAATCATAGGTACAAATGGACTTGGCAATCCTTGTGCAGAATTCTCTAAAGGTTAACTTACAGGTTGATCAGTAATAAGGAAGATAAATGGAATGTTAACATTCACTTTGAGAGGACTAGTATAAAAGAGCAAGGATGTGATGCTTAGGCTTTATGGCATTAGTCAGACTGCACTTGGAATACTTTGAGTAGTTTTGGGCTCCTTATGTCATGTGTGTGCTTCCAATGCCCTGTACCCAACTGCAGAGGGAAGACAGACTCGCATGCAGAGACGGTGACTAGAGTTTATACATAGGAATTCCAGGGGAACATGCTGTAGGAAGCTCAGCTGAGCAACAAAATGAGACAAACACTCTCAAAACTAGGACCTGCTATAGTGTTAATAGAGTGTACACTTACATAATAAGGATAACACAGAATCCCCGAGTCTATCAAAATAAAATTGACATGGAAATATAAACAATTAATGCATATCAATAAAAAACAATTAACCAATTCAAGTGTTCTGAAAACCTTGGAGCCCAACCCTCTCCCCATAGGTCTGGAGAGCTCATGACACATTACCTAAAAAAAATATGCTGTCATTAGAGAGGGTCCATGAGAATGAAAATGATTCTGGGAATGAAAGGGTTAACATACAAGGAGCATTTAATGGCTCCAGGCCTGTACTCACAGGAGTTTAGAAGAA
This sequence comes from Mobula hypostoma, assembly GCF_963921235.1. Taxonomy (NCBI): domain Eukaryota; kingdom Metazoa; phylum Chordata; class Chondrichthyes; order Myliobatiformes; family Myliobatidae; genus Mobula; species Mobula hypostoma. The sequence continues at coordinate 99,853,986 of NC_086098.1, read as the reverse complement.
TGAGGGGGCAAACTCATTGAAAAGTATCAAATATTTAAAGTCCTATACATACTGGACTTGGAGAGGATATTTCCTACAGTAGTTGAGTCTAGAGCTAGCAGAGGCTAGTTCAGAATAGAGGGACATTCATTTAGAACAGAGATGAGGAGGGATTTCTTTAGCCAGAGGGTGGTGATTCATTGTAACTCATTGCCACCGATGGCTATGGAGGCCTAGTCATTGAGTATGTTTGAAGTAAAGGTTCATAGGTTTTTGGTTAGAGTGTCAAATGGGAAGAAGGCAGAAGAATGGGGTTGAGAGGGATAATATATCAGCCATGACAGAATGGCAGAGCAGACTTGATGAGCCGAGTTGCTCAATTCTGCTTCTATGTCTTCTCGTCTTTCCATGGCACAAGAGGCTTATTGCTCAACTCAGCTTTCTAGCACAGTTGCATTACCCTTCCAAAGTGTCAGAGTTGGTGGTGATAAAGTTAAATTTTTAACTAATATTATTTGCTCAGCTTTGGTTGTAAACAAGAACCTGTCACCAGAGGCTTTTAAGACCACCTATGAGTTAATTTGGCCCAACAAAGGTATCTACAAAACATCACATGCAGATGATGTCATCTCATTGAAAATAATACAAATACCATCATATAACTCCAGTGAGTAACTAAAGGGTGAGAAAGAAAGTTTGTAACTGTTTTCTGCATTATTCAGATGATACAGGAGAGCTGCATCTGTAGCAGGTCAGCAGATGAACATGGGTGAGAATTGTGAACTGGATTTTAATCCTGAAATGATCTTGCTGAAACAAGCATTGGAGCTTTCTGGTAATCTGGGGCCAAATATATTTCCAGTATCCATCCATCCACATCATTTTCGTCCCTTTACAGATTGTATGTGCTATAATCCTCTTATCTATGGAATTAGGCTTTTTAGAAAATGCATGAAGCTTATCAAAAACAATTGGCTTTCTGACATCCATGCTTATCTTTATGGATTAAACGCATACACGTGGCTAGTTTTATCTCTGATCTAGACTTGTCAGAGTTACCTAAAACTAACAGCTGCTGTTATTTGCAGATTCTTCTTGTTCAACCTTTTCAACAATATTATTAAACTGACAGTTCTTCCCTCTCAGCTCAATCAGATGAAATACAGTGACCAGAGATGTTGCTCCTTCTCCTCAACTCCCTTCTGTTTGAAGTGTCCTCAGACGCTGTTACTTTGCTCATTTTCGTAACTTCCCGCTGAGTTGGAAGCATGTTATTAACACATCAAACTTTGCACCTCTCTATTTCACTAATTTTATTCTACAATATTCATTTTCTTTTCCTTTTTTTCCCCAAAAGGTATACCTGTCTTGATTCTTCTGCTCTTTTCCCTGCAACCAATTGACCTGTTTTATTTCTCCAGACAAAGAGAGTAGTGATTTATTTTTCTGCTGTTGCACTGGAAAGCTTCTTAAATGCCCAGTAAAGTGTACTATGTGTGGGTTAAAATATGCACAAAGCCAGAAATAGTGTGTTAAAGTAAGCCTTCACAAAGGGTGCTCACCTGTTTGCAAGAAGAAACCTCATTAGAAAAATTCCATCAAATATAATTGTAGGGGTGGGTACAGTGGACCGGAACGGGGGTTGAGGCTGGTAGGGGAAAGTCTGATTGTTGGAAATGCTGCAGTTGATGACTGATGATTAGTCAGGCAAAGCATTTAGACTCAGTCAATGAGTTGAGTGGGAGGGAGTGGAATGGATTCTGTCAGAGGTGAACAGCAACAAGACAAGGGACTTGGAAGAAAGTGCTTATAAAATCATGACAGAACTGAAATAAAATGTAATCAGTTCCACGGACAAGTAACATTTGGTCCCCTTTATCTTCTCTCACCCCTCCCCCTCCCCCTCTCCCCCAACACACACACCATGTGTCATAAGGGGACATTGGTGGTAAACCAAAATGCAAGACACAGACACTGAAGTACTGGGAACAGAACCTCGCTAAGGAGCTGGGACAAGAACACAGACTTGGACTAGAACATTGGCTAGGCAAGCAGGACCAGGACAAGGAACTGGGAACCAGGAGCCTGGGCTTGGACTCCGAGCCGGAGACCGGACAAGGACCCAGAACCTTGGTCTTGTGGTCTTGACTCGGGCTGGGACCCCAGAACTAGGCAAACACATGACGTGGCTACAGGACTGGATATGGCTTGGGTTTCTTCGAGGCTTGGGTTTCTTCAAGGCTTGGGTATGGACTCTGAGCCGGAGACTGGGCAAGGACCCAGAACCCGGGTCTTGGCTCGGGCTCAGACTCCAGAACTAAACGAAGACAAGATGTGGCTACAGAACTGGACATGGAACTCCTGCACAGTACGAGGCACACAGACAGGACGTGGATACAAAGCCTTGACTTGGACAGGATGAGGTTCTTGGACATGGCTTGGACAGGACGAGAGACTCCTGGACAGGATGAGGGAACCCCAGCACTGGGCAGGGAGTGGTACTCCTGGGCTGGGCAAGGCACATGGACAGGACAAGAACACAAAGCCTTGGCTAGGTCGAGGGAGACAAGAACACAAAGCCTTGGCTAGGTCGAGAGAGACAGGAATGCGGAGCCTTGGCATTGGGGGAGACAGGAACACAGGGACATGGAACACAGAGTCAGGACCCCTCCTAGGGAGCAGGACGTAGGGCCAGGACTCGTACACAGAACACTGAGACAGTTCCCCACTCAACGTAGCGGCAAACGGCCAGACCTACCTAGCAAAGGCATGGACACAGAGATGGTTCCCAACAATGATAGACAGTTCTTTATCTTGCTCCAGCAGTTGAACAACAGCAGTGCAGGCAAAGGTTGCAGACAAGGGTTACGGGCGAGGCAAGGCTCCAAACACTGGTTGCAGAGCAAGGCTTCAGGAGGAAGGGGCAGGAATGGATTCAGACTGTGGATCTGGACAGGAACAATCCAGCAACTGTAGCTGAACCAAGGAGCTATTTATGTAGCCAGCCCAAAATGTGAATCAGCAGTCTCAATTAGAGCACCTGTGACGAGAATACACATAAAATTAAGATGTTTGGTGGCCTGGGTTAGCATCAGTGACATCAGCAAGTGGTCTGCCACCTGCCCTCAGGGGAAGGAGAGATAAGGAACAATGGAGCAGCATCTGGAGATGTGTAATGAAGGGATGTGGGAGAGAGAGCTGTCTGGAGCGGCTCCCCCCTTTGAACCCTGAACTGTTTGAAGTGATGGACAGGCGATACCCCAGCAGGGGGATAAAAAGGGACCGGTTTGCTAAGGCGACACACACACGCCACCCGAGGTAACGAGACCCTGGAAGTGGTACGCTTCTCACGAGTCGGTGGCAAGTACCAGACAACGACCAGGGTGGAAAGGTACGATCAGCGGGAACCCAGTGTGTGTCCGCCCTTGCCTGGGTGCCGGGTTCACTGCAGAGGATCGACCGCATCTGGAGGAGGGGTCACAGTCGGTGACCTCAGGTGACATCACCAAGGACCCGCCCAAAAGCTGTTTGTGAGCCATATCGCCAGTCTGTGAGTGAAGCCGTGCTGAATGATCAGTTGTTCCTGTTCTCTGTCTCTCTTCCCCCACCTTGTCCATCGCCATGGCAACGATTACTGCGAACTGAACTACTAAACTGGACTGAACTTTGAGTCACTTTGAAATTTGGTCATTTACCCCTAGACAACGATAGAGCTTGATTGATGCTGTTATCTTAATTCTGTGCACATGTGTGTTTATCATCGCTGAACTGTTGCATTTATTATCCTTTCGGTTACTGTGTTGCTTGTTTCTTTAATAAAACTTTCTTAGTTCTAGTAATCCAGACTCCAACTGAGTGATCCATTTCTGCTGGTTTGGCAACCCAGTTACGGGGTACGTAACACACCCAACAGAAAAAGTTAAAACCAGAAAACCTGGAATAAGGACAGTGGACCGGACCATGAACCAGAATCTGGACTTCATGGACCGGACCATGACACCATGTTTAGAATTTGGAATGCACTGCCTGAGGAGGTGGTAGAGGCAGATACTCTCACAACATTTAATAAACATCTAGACAAGCACTGAGTTGGCAAGGATTTGAAGCCTATGATAGTAATGTGAGTAAATGGGTGAAATGGTCAGTGTGGAAGGGACTGAGTGTGTGCTATATGACTGACTCCGTGACTGCAATTGATGTCAAAGAAGGCTTCAGTTGTTTGCATATGGCCTGGCTTGCTTCTGAAGCCCATTTGAAAAGAACAAATAAAATGTTGGAACTGCTTTGAGCACCATTTGTATTTATTGCATAACAATGAATGCTATGTGCATGGATGGCATGATTAAAACATCAGCAAAAGAGCTACAAGTAAACCAAGTATTTAATTACACTTTTAGAACATTACATTTTATATTATCCATTGCATAGCAAACAAAAATGTCGTACTTAAAGTTTCCAATTGAATGTCATTAAATAATCTTTCAATTTTATTGATTTCTCACATAATCCAGACGTTTCATTCTCTATGTTGTATTTGATGATGTGTAGTGTACAGGAAAGTGTATTTAATTTCTCTTCTGTTCATCTCGATGCTCTGCTTGCATTCTAGCTCTAACAGAATCCTTTACTAATCCTGCTAACAATTCACTCCGTCTGGCGGGCTTGAAAATTTCGTAACCATGAATATTAAGTACCCAATCCTACACAAACCAGATTGGTAACTGCTATAAGTGTTCATTTTTTTTATATTCATGTTTCCAATTGTCCATTTTACTTTGAATCCTTTGTGCATTCACATATGTACCATTCAATCCTGACTCCAATTTCTTGCAGTACTGACCTTTATTCTGGTACGAGGTCTCATTTAACTTTGATATCCTACTCCCCATCCACAGCAGTGCTTTTCTTTGTCTCACTACATTAAAGCTTTTTTGTTAGTCTTTTGTCATATTTTATTTAAACAGAGCTTTTTGTTGCCATCCTGATAGCTTCATTAATCTTGCTTTCACTCATGCCAAACCTAGCTTTTCCATATTACACTAATCCAAGGTCTCTTTCAGGAACTTGTGTCATTTTAAAAATAACTTATCCAATATGTCTTCCTTTTTGCTTGCCCTGAGGGTATTTTATGAAGCTGGAGTCAGGTTGAACTCAAAGGTAGAGAACAAGAGAATGAAGACTATTTATGACTGATGTGTGCCTTTCTCTGAAGAACTTCGGAGAACAGGTTTGTTTTATTCAGATGAACATATTTTGAGCAATCCTTCGTGGTAGTAGATTTTCTCACCTTGCTTATGGAAATTCAGTGAATGGGATGGCTATGTAAGTTTCTGTTAATCTTTTCTGTGTCTGGCCTCGATAAGGTTCCCCTATTGAGACCACACTGGCATAATTCTGGCTATAGGAAATGATGTAATTGAGCTGCAACAGGGCACCAGGAAGATTCTCAAAGGCATTACTGGAACTGGTGGGTTGAGTTATAAGGAGAGACAAGATAAGCTGAAGCCTGTTTTTCTCTAAATACAGGAGGCCGAGGGGTGAACTATATTCACTTAACTATGTCCCCCACAATTTTAAAGTGAAAAGTTCAAAGTAAATTTACTATCAATGTACCTCTATGTCACCATACACTACCTGAGATTCATTTTATTGCAGGCTTTCACAGTAGAACAAAGAAACACAATAGAATAAATGAAAAACTACACACAAGCAAAGACCGACAAGGCACCAACGTGCAAAAGAAGACAAACTGCAAATACAGGCAATTAGGGTGCCTTTATAGGCCCACTGTGGTTTTGTCGAGCTTTAACCCTGTTATCTAATTTACTGAATCAGATGAAAATTGGGTATCAGTTCAGAGAGAACCAAACAAGTTATACCTTGACACACCTTCTACACATGAATGATTTGAAATCATACACTCCTTCATCAGTAAAGCTAAAGTAATTAATTCAACTAGTAGAACAATTCTTAAAAAGATATAAACATTATCTTTGCACTAGATTAAGTGAAGACTATTAAACATTAAAAAAGGTGCAATAGAGCTAGTAGAATGTAAAACAGAGAAGCAGGGTACAAAAGAATTGATCGATGAATATGAAACACAAATATCTAAGATATCAACAAACAAAGAAAGTAAATTAAGGGAAAATTTTCAACTGAATCTACTTCAAGGCTTTTGAGAAAATCTGCCAGACGAAGCTCAAGAGTAAAAATATAACAAAGGCAATGAACATTTTCACTATACCCATATTAACGTATACTTTTGGTGTAATATCTTGGTCTGAAACAAATCTGGAAAATTTACAAAGAAAAATAAAAACAGAAATGAGAAATTTTAGAGAACACACTTAGATTAACACTACTGAGGACAGAAGGATGGAGAGGAATAACAGATAAAAAAATTACACAACAGTGATATAAAATGTCTAAGGATATATTTTGATTAGTGAAAACAAGATTCAACACTCCCCTTACTCCAATTAAATGTTTCCCTAACTTGTCTGCTCCTATCCCTCTCCAATGCTATGGCAAATTGTGATCACTTTCTCCAAAGTGCTCTCCCACTGAGAGACCTGACACCTGCCCAAGTTCATTTCCCAATACAAGATCAAGTACAACCTCTCTTCTTGCAGGCTTATCTACATATTGTGTCAGGAAACCTTTCTGAATGCACCTAACAAACTCACCCTATCTCAACCCCTTGCTGTAGTGAGATACCAATCAATATTTGGGAAATTAAAATCTCCCACCATGACAACCCTGTTATTATTACACCTTTCTAGAATCTGTCTCCCAATCTGCTCCTCGATGTCCCTGTTACTATTGGGTGGTCTATAAAAACACCCAGTAGAGTTATTGACCCCTTTCTGTTTCTAACGTCCACCCACAGAAACTCAGTAGACAATCCCTCCATGACTTTCTCCTTTTCTGCAGCTGTGACACTATCTCTGATCAGCAGTGCCACGTCCTCACCTGTTTTGCCTCCCTCCCTGTCCTTTCTGAAACATCTAAGGCCTGGCACTCTAAGTAACTATTCCTGCCCGAGTTACCCATGTCTCTGTAATGGCCACAACTTCATAGCTCCAAGTACTGATTCAGGCTCTAAGCTCATCTGCTTTGTTCATGATGTTTCTTGCATTAAAATAGACACATCTCAAACCATCGGTCTGAGCGTATCCCTTCTTTATCACCTGCTTATGCTCCCTCTCGTACTGTCTCCAAGCTTTCTCTAGCCATCCGCCCCCTCCACCGTCTCTTCAGTTCAGTTTCCACCCCCCCAGCAATTCTAGCTTAAACTCTCCCCAGTAGCCTTAGCAAACCTCCCCACCAGGATATTGGTCCCCCTCAGATTCAAGTGCAACCCGTCCTTTTTTGTGCAGGTCACACCTGCCCCAAAAGAGGTCCCAATGATCCAGAAAACTGAATTTCTGCCCCCTGCTCCAATCCCTCAACCACACATTTATCCTCCATCTCACTCTAATCCAATACTCGCTGTCGTGTGGCACAGGCATTAATCCCGAGATTACTAACTTTCCTCCCTATTCCTATCTATGTCGCGGGTACCAATATGTACCGCAACCTCTGAATGTTCACCTTCCCACTTTGGGATATCGTGGAAGCAATCAGAAACATCGCGGACCGTGGCACCAGGGAGGCAAACTACTGTCCGTGTTTCTTTCCTGCGTCCACAGAATCACCTGTCTGACCCCCTAACTATAGAGTTCCCTATTACTGCTGCCTTCTTCCTTTCCCTACCCTTCTGATCCGCAGAGCCAGACTCTGTGCCAGAGGCGTAGACACTGTTGCTTCCTCCAGGTAGGCCCCCCCCCACCCCAACAGTACTCAAACAGGAGTACTTATTGATAAGGGGGACAGCCACAGGAGTACTCTCTAGTACCTGGGTCTTGCCCTTCCCTCTCCCGACTGTTACCCACTTATCTGTCTCCCGAGGCCCCAGTGTGACTATTTGCCTATAACTCCTTTCTATCACCTCCTCACTTTCCTTTGCCAGATGAAGGTCATCGAGCTACATCTCCAGTTCCCTAACCGGGTCCCTAAGTAGCTGCAGCTCCACGCATCTGACGCAGGTGTGGCCGTCCGGGAGGCTGGGAGTCTCCCGGGCTTCCAACATCTGACACCCAGTACAGAACACCAGTTTCACAGACATACTTCCTGATTCTATTCCTCTCAGGTAACTTACCTCACCTCTACCCGTTATCGCTGAAACTCGAATGATCCGAAGCCCGAATCAGCCAATGCCCTACCACTCTGCCTCAGATCACTCTGTCGATGACTGCCCCACTAGGCAGTGTCTCCCTTTTATGCTTGAACCTCCCCTGCTATCTATCTCATGACTGGTGCTCTGGTTACAGTGGTTGATAGACCACGTACAATGGATAAATGCTCGTGAAGCTCCCTTTTTAAATAATCGCCTCTGACCTGCGAGAAATCGCTCTTGGTAAAGCTCTGTTGATGCCGCTGATAGCCACGTACAATACGCCTTACTATAAATACAAATCTGATCCAATTTTAGTGTCAGAGTCCTATAACTGATCCAGATAGAACACTCCATAAGTGTCTGGATATAATTTTACAGCAACACACACAAAATGTTGAAGGAATTCAGCAGGTCAGGCAAATATTACGACTGAGCTGCTGAGCTCCTCCAGCTTTTTGTGTGTGTTGCTTTGGATTTCCAGCATCGGCAGACTTTCTCATCCTTACAATATTCTAGGACAACCACGCAGAACAATTTACTTAATAGATATAGCCATTCCAAATACAGGTAATATACAGAAATCAATAAGTAAGGAACACCAGTCTGCTGCATTAAAAGAAGAATTTGAAAGACTAAGGAACATGTATAGAGTATACTTTGTCCTAATAGCAGTATCTGCAACCAGTATCATCCCAAAGTCACGACACAATAGCAATAAATAATTAGGCAATATTTATGTAAACCTCCAGAAAGCCACAATACTAAACTCCACTGGAGTAGTCTGAAAGTTCCTAGCAATTAAGAAAAGAGTGTGTTTCACGGTGCCCGTACCTCAGGTTTTACCAGCTTGAGCTACAAAAAACATCTGAATATAAATAAGTAAAGAAAGAAAGAATACTGAGAACATAGGTTGTAGAGTACTTGAAATTGAGTCCATAGATTTTGTTCTGTGATAAGTTTGGTTTTGAAATGAGTGAAGTTTTTCATGCTGAGGGTTGAAGGGTAATAATTTTATACAGTTCAGTCTTTTTCCCCTCAGGGTAGGGTGGAGGGTCTAAAACTGAGGGGCACTGGTTTAAAGTGAGAGAGGATTAAATGTGATTTTTTTCCACAAAGAGGATGGTGAGATTAAGGAACATGCTACCAAAAGTGGTAGAGGCAGGGGTATTGCAACATTAAAAAAGCATTTGGACAAGTAGATGGATAGGAAAGATTCAGGGTATTTGGGCCAAATGCTGGCAAATGGGACTCAGACCTTGGTCAGCATGGGTGAATCAGAACGAAGGTCCTGTTTGATTCTATGAATCTTAGTAAATGATTGTGAAAATTTACTTGATGGTGATTTACTTTCTTTACCAAATTGATTGCTTTTCTTTTAATATGGGGCAAGTTAGGATGAAGGTGCAGAAATCTATTTTAGGCAGCAGATTACTGCAAGCAATTCCAGTCCTGTCAGTAATGTAGAAAAATAGAGCAGCAAACAAAGAATCAGAAACAACCCATGAATAGCTACGCACAGGTGTGACCAACAGAAGAACTTAATGTTTCCAAAGAATGAAACAATAAACACATTGAAGGACAGGAGGGAGGACAGTCTTTGTTCTTTGCAAGGACTGGAGACTGTATGCACTGAGGGCACGTGATGCAAAGGAAACTAATGAATGCAAAGTGGAACGATGTGTAATGTGGCGGATAAGACTGAATGATGAGAGGAGGCACAGAGAGAAATGATGACAATAATTAAAGTCAGAAAAGAACATGTGAGCTTTTGTCCCAAGGTGACGTTAACTGAATTGAAGAAACTGTAGAGGCTTAATTGATGGATTCCTGGAAAGGCCCCAGATGCAGGGGACAACAATTAAAAAGTTTTACTTCCTATTTCCTGTTAGCTATGTCCCACAATTTTCTGCTATATTAGTTCTTACTAAGAATATAATATTTCAGGAAATATAGGCCATGGTCTGAGATTGATCTTATTTATCATCAACTTGGCAATAAACTGTTTCTATAAAAGCATTTAGGTTAGCAATTTGCTTGCACAATGACAAGAAAAATAGTGATGCACATTTGGTAAGTACATTAACACGGACTATAGCAAGGCTGCTCACACTTCTGGCTCTTGGCACCAGCCACTAACATCATTTATTCATTTCTCAGTGAGATTTTTTTTTATCTTCACAGGTGTTTTTTTTAAGCAACAAATTTGCAAATGTTGTCCTCAGTTGAGCACCAATCATATTTGTCACCAGTGAGATTTTCTGCCACATTAGTGAAAAAAGCAATAGTGGCTGTTCACTCTGGAAGAATGAGCTTCGATTAACACTGAATGGTTTTTAAAGGGACACTCTCTTAAGCCTATACATTCATTGGCTACTTTCTTAGGTAAAGCTGTATACCTGCTCGATATTGCAAATATCTAATCAGGGAATAATATGGCAGCAACTCAATACATGAAAGCATGCGGACATGGTTAAGAGGTTTCGTTATTGTTTAGCCCAAACATCAGAAAGGGGAAGAAATTAGATTAACTGTGGAACAATTGCTGGTGTCAGATGGGGTGATATGAGTATCTTAAAAACTGCTAATCTCCTGGGATTTTCATGCACAACATTCTCTAGAGTTCAGTGAGTGGCAGTTTGGTGGGCAAAAAGGCCCTGTTAATGAGCAAGGTCAGATGAGAATGCCCAGACTAGTTCAAGCTGACAGAAAGGTGACAGTAACTCAAGTAACTGTGGTTTACAAAGATGGTGTGCAGAAGAGTATCTCTGAACACACAACACATCGAACCTTGAAGCGGATGGGCTACAGCAGCAGAAGACAGCAAACATAGGCTTAGTAGCCACTTTGTTAGCTATGAGAGGTACCGAACAAAATGACCATGGAGTATATTTACGTCTAGATGGCAGCATCTCACTTTACACGCTTAATTCCTTAATACGTTGCTCACTCTGAAAGTGCACCCTTCATTACATTCATAAACACTTTACTAGAATCAAAATGGCTTCTACTGCCCCACTGTTCCTATAGAGGATACATGTGCAAAATCTGTCTCCCAGGCATCCACAGCATTCTGTCACAGGAAGCATACAAGGGTTCAGCACCAAGCACTTTAGCCATACAGGTCGTTGATGAGATCATGTTTGGAGAATTGTCAGCCCAGCTAAAGGAAGGAAATCATTAAGCAGGAGAGGGTACAGAAAGGATTCATGATGATATTATGGAAACCAGAAGACGAATCATAAGGCGTGGCTGGGTAGACTGCCACTTTTTACACCTGGAGCATAGGACATTGAGGAATGACCTTACAGGAATGTATAAAGTAAGTCATGATGGGAGTTAATAAGGTGGATGATAACAGTCTTTTATTCCCAGGATAGTGGTGTCTAAGCTAAAAGGGCGTTGATTTAAGTTGAGGGAGTGAAACTTAAAAGAGTCCTGAGGGCAACTTTTGTATTCAGAGTCTAGTAGGTACGTGGAATTAGCTGCCATAGGAGATGGTAGAGACAGCTACACTTAATAGGTCTAGGAGAATCAAGGCCAAGTTTTGGAAATCAGAATGAGCTCAGGTAGCTATCATGGTCAGCATGGACAATTTGGGCTGATGACTCTCCTTCCATGTTTTATGACTTTGTGACTCCACCCAGGCTTCACAGGGAGGCTTGCTCGAGGTAGACACACTTAAAGAAATCTGGTGTCCCCATTGATCCTACTGGATGCATAACAGATTGATGTCATCTGTTCTGCACATGACTACAAAAAACTGCAGAAAGTTGTGGATAAGTTGAGCACATCACAGAAACCAGCCTCCCCCTTCATGGACTCTGTCTATGCCTTTTGCTGCCTCAGTGAAGAAGCCAGCATAACTAAAGACCCCACTTACCCTGGATATCCTCTCTTCTTCCCTCTTCCATTGGGTAGAAGATACAATGAACTGAAGGCATGAACCACCAGGTACAGGGACAGCTGAAAAGACAAAGAAAAATATTACTCACCTGGTCTTGCCAATCACAACTTCTCCTTACCTCTCAGAGTCAATGCTAACCCGAAGGGAGTAGTCTAGTGAATATATACTGTATTCTGCTCAAATATCTGCTCACTCTGCTCCAATTTTCTAAACAGAATACTTTCCTGCACTTGTTGTGAAACAGATTTGAATACCACCCTGCATTCTTTCTCAGTTCGCCGAACTATTTGTGAGGTTCTTGAAAATGCAAAACTCCACAGGAAGCAGTTCAGTTTCCAATGCAGCTGTAAGCATTTTTCAGAAAGTTGCTTAGATGAAATTTGGTACACATTTTTTCCTGCACAGTCAGTTGGTGGAAACTGCCAAATTATTTGGCGACTCAAGAAATTTCAAAGGCTGGAATCAGGAGCAACAATCTACTGGAGGAAAAAGGTAGATAAAGGAAAAATGAGATTGAATAGAGTGAGGTGGGGGAGAATCATTTTATTTTCTCTTTTTTTATCTGCCTCTGTCTATCTATCATAATCACCTATCATCGTCTCCCAACCTGCCTGTCATTTTATATCAATCTTCAGATTAAAGGTTAGCTTAATTTGTCATATGTACATCAAAACATACAGTGAAATGTGTGATTTACATCAGAAGCCAACAGAATCAGCCCGCAAATGCCACAATGCTTCAGGCACGAAAACAGCATGCCCACAACTCACTATCCATAACGCTTATGTCTTTGGAATGTCGGAGGAAACGGGATACCTGGTCCCAGAAAGAATGTATAGACTCCTTAAAAATGGCAAGGGAATTGAATCTTTAGCTTCCAATCACTAGTGCTGTAGTGTTATGCTAACTGCTGCCCTACTGTGCTGCTTATTCACAGATCATCTCAGACTCCTGTTTCATTACTCCCCTTCTCTTTGTTATACTGGCCATCTTAACTTTCTATTTAGTCCTAATGCAAGATTTTGGTCCAAAATGTCTTCACACAAATGCCATTTGACTCAGAGTTGCTGTTGAGTTCCTTCAGCAGATTGTTTGTTGTTACCAAATTAGTTCTGACTCTCTGCCAGGTCTTCCAACAAACAAGAGCCAAGTCAGAACCATGGCTAAGTTTTTAAAAATGAATCATAACCAAATCAGAATTAACTTTACTATCACTGACATAAGTTGTGAAATGTATTGTTTTGCACCATCTGTACAATGCAAGACATTAAAAAATTACAATAATTGATGATAAGTAAATTAATAGTGCAAAAGAGAAATAGCAAGTTAGTGTTCATGGGTTCATGGACCATTCAGAAGTCCGATGACAGATGGAAAGAAATTGTTCCTAAAATGTCGAGTATGGGTCATCAGGCTACTGTACCTACTGCCTGATGGTAGTAATGAAAAGAGGGCATATCCCGGGTAGTGTGGGTCCTTAATGATGAATGTCACTTTCTTGAGGGACTGCCTTTTGAAGATGTCCTTAATGCTGAGGAGGCTTGTGCCCATGATGGAGTGGGCTGAGTATATAGACCTTTGCAGCTTTTTCAGATCCTGCACGTTGGAGCCCCCATAGCAGATGGTGATGCAACTAGTCAGAATGTTCTCCACGGAACATCTTCAGAAATTTGCCAGAGTCTTTAGTGATATATCAAATCTCCTCAAACTCTAATGAAGTACAGGCGCTGCCATGTCTTCTTTACGGTTGCATTATTTTCCAACACTGGAAGAGTAAGAATGTGATTCTTCATGGTACAAGTTGCTTTTCCCTGTGCCTTCTGCATCATGAGATAGAACACGATCAAGGTGAGAGCGCTTCCTTTTTGCAAGCCTTATGGAATCTCAGCCAATACTTCAATTATGCTCAAAATCAGGTATACTAATAGATGTTCATAATCACAACAGTTCTGAATACAGAAAGTATTCATTTCTCAATACTGTTATCAGGTAAATGAGAATACAGACCCACTCCTCAAATTTTAAGAATAGCTTTATTCCCACTTCCATCAGTTTATTGAACTGACTTGATAAACTTTAACACTACCTCAGATGGTATTTCTTTATTTCTCTCTACTTGAACTAATATTGTTATATTTATTCTAGTTTATTTTCAAAGTTCAAGGTGAACTTATTTATTTACAAGTATGCATTGTATTTGTTCATGATGCTACCCTGAGATTTATTTTCCAGTGGACATTCACAGTAGAACAAATAAATAGAATAGAATCAATGAAAAACAATGTGAAAAAACAACCAATTTGCAGAAAACAAACCGTACTAATTGAAAGAGAAGCATAAACAATAATAGGCCTTGAAAATGAGTCGATAGGTTGTGGAATCAGTTCAGTGTTGGGGTGAACGAGGTTATCCATGCTGGTCAGGAACCTGCTGGTTGAAGTGTAATAACTGTTTTGGTCTTGTGGGACTTTGCACAATGGAAGCAGTGAGAAGAAAACCTGGACTGGGTGATGGGGTCTTTGATGATGGATATTGCCTTCTTGTGGCAATGCTCCTTATAGATGTGCTCAATAGTGAGCACATTTCTGCCATGTACTAAGATATCTACAATGTATGTTAATTTAAGTCTGAGTTAGTGGCCACTGGAGCACTTGATCCAGACACACACTCAATAGCCTCCTGGTTTAAATTGAAGTTGTAGCCAGTCATCTCAAAATTGAGCCCATTTGCTATTGCAGGCATAACATCACACCTCGACAGCCGTGCTCAGACCCAAGTGCTCCCACAAAGCCTCAGGAAAGAAACATGACAGTGGAGCTGTGCAAAGATGGGCTTCAAACAGAAACAACTACCTCTGCATCTCCATAACCTTATAAAAATATATGACTCGTGAGAAACCCCTATTTCTCAATCAGCAGTGCAGGGTATGACTTGCTGAGGTTTGCCATCTGTCAGCGTAATCACTGCATTTCCCACAGGACTGGGTGTCATTGCATTACTTTGTACAGGATCTGAGGAAACCATGTCACTAGAATAAGATGCAAACAACAAACTCTACTGTAAAGATGAAGCCACACTCAGGTTGGAGGAACAACACCTTATATTCCGTCTGGGTAGCCTCCAACCTGATGGCATGAACATCGACTTCTCTAACTTCCGCTAATGCCCCACCTCCCCCTCGTACCCTATCTGTTACTTATTTTTATACACACATTCTTTCTCTCACTCTCCTTTTTCTCCCTCTGTCCCTCTGAATATACCCCTTGCCCATCCTCTGGGTCCCCCCCCCCATCTTTCTTCCCGGACCTCCTGTCCCATGATCCTCTCGTATCCCTTTTGCCAATCACCTGTCCAGCTCTTGGCTCCATCCCTCCCCCTCCTGTCTTCTCCTATCATTTTGGATCTCCCCCTCCCCCTCCAACTTTCAAATCTCTTACTCACTCTTCCTTCAGTTAGTCCTGACGAAGGGTCTCGGCCTGAAACGTTGACTGCACCTCTTCTTAGAAATGCTGCCTGGCCTGCTGCGTTCACCAGCAACTTTTATGTGTGCCACTAGAATAAGACACTAAGTTGTGTTTATTTATTCATTACTCCAGACTTGATCATCACTGGCAAGACCATTATTTATTTCCATCCCTAACTGCCCTTGAGGAGAAGATGGTGACCATTTTCCTGTAGTGTTGAAGACCATAATATCATAAGACATAGGAGTAGAATTAGACCATTCAGCCCATCGTCAGCTCCATCATTTGATCATGGCTGATTTATTATCCTCCTCAGCCTCATTCTCCTGCCTTCTCCACATAAACTTTGATCCGTTTACTAATCAAAAACCCATTAAATGCCATTTTAATGACTTGACCCCAACAGCTGCCTGTGGCAATGAATTCCACAGATTCACCACTCTCTGGTAAGAGAGATTCCTCCCCATCTCAGTTCTAAAAGGACACCCTTGTATTCTGAGACTCCCCCAATATGGGGAACATCCTCTTCATGTCCACTCTATCTAGGTCTTTCAATATTCGATAGCTTTTAATGAGATTCCCCCTCATTTTTCTAAACTCTGGAGAGAACAGACCCAGGGCCATCAAACACTCCTCGTATGTTAATGTTTTTATTTCCAGAATCAATCACACGAACCTCTAAGTGCTTCTGCTGAACACTGCTGTCGAGGGAGTTCCAGGATTTAGACTGTCAGTACCTCCAGTTGAACTCTTGTCTTTTTGTGCGTTTCCCCCGGCCTGTGACAGTCTGTGGTTTTGTATGGCCATGTGCTCCTGTCCCAGCTCCTGCTCTGCTCCGCTCCAGCCCCTGTATTACTGAATACTCCATCTCTCATCTGTTTCTCATTCTCATGTGCTCCACCTATCATCTGCCTCTCTGTTTATTTCTCAGTGTATTTTAGTCCTGTGTTTTCACCTGTTTGTTGCCAGATTGTGGCAGTGAACTTTCCTGAGCCTTTCCAGCATTCGTATCTGTACTCTGTCTGTCAACTCTGCCTGATTCCGGTCTTTGGATTTATCTGGATGTTTTGATCTCTGTCTGAACTTTGATGTCGACTTTGTTTGCACCTTGGGATTTGTTACTCAATATCACTGTGTGCACAGTACTGGGTCTGCGATTGGATCCCTGCTCCAGTGTCCTGACATAGACAACACGAAAAGTAATCAATAGATGTATATCCAAATCAAGGTGGTTGAAGCACCTTCAATTACTCCAAAAGACTGAGGTTTGGTAAAATACTGAAAGGCTTTTATTCGCTGTACAATACGACCTCCACAGTGAGTGTCTGCCCCCGGACTGAGGGGGAGGGGTAAGGCGAACACTTTTATACAGGACTCTGTGGGAGGAGCCACAAGGGCAGTCAGCAGAGGGGCGTGTCCAGACAGGTAACCGAGTTACAACATATATACATGGTTTACCACATTCACCCCTCCTTTTTTTTAAAAAGAGTCCCGCGGGGTGAGTGACTGACAATATTTACAAGAAGTATATTTACAGGTTAAGTCTATCAGGCGGTCGAGTCCGTCGCTGTGATCTATGTAGCACCGGCGGTGATTGCACTGGCGATGGCGGTTGTGCTGGCTCCGGCCTGACTTCAGGTGCCAGCACGTTAGGCGCCGGTAATCCCTCGTGCGTGTGCGTCGCGCCCGGTATGGGAGTGTCGTGTGGTGTCTGTATAGGGTTTGGGGTGCACGGTGTCTCGTAGGTACATACATTGGTGGGTACGGGGTCAATAGTCACCACGGAGTGTTCAGGATAGGGGCCCGGAGCTCCTGCGGGCGCCAGGTCGCGGATGGAGGCATACTGGGGGTTCGCATGAAGTAAGTGAACCCTCTCGACTATTGGGGAGTATTTATCGCTCCTCGCATGTTTCCGGAGCAGCACTGGCCCCGGGGATGTCAGCCAAGATGGTAGGGTGGTTCCAGTGGTCGATTTTCTGGGAAAAGAAAAGAGCCGCTCATGAGGGGTGGCATTGGTGGCTGTGCATAACAGGGAGCGGATGGAGTGGAGTGCCTCGGAAAGGACCTCCTGCCAGCAGGAGACCGGCAGTCCCTTTGACCTGAGGGCTAAGAGTGTGGCTTTCCACACTGTGCCATTCTCCTTCTCCACCTGTCCATTCCCCCGGGGATTATAGCTCGTGGTCCTACTGGTTGCAATTCCCCTAGTCAGTAGATATTGGCGCAGCTCGTCACTCATAAACGAGGACCCTCTGTCACTATGGATATAGCATGGGTATCCGAACAGAGTGAAGAGCTTGCGCAGGGCTTTTATAACTGACATGGTAGTGGTGTCGGGGCAGGGGATGGCGAAGGGGAACCGCGAGTACTCGTCAATTACCTTAAGAAAGTACACATTGCGGTCGGTGGAGGGAAGGGGGCCCTTAAAGTCAACACTCAGTCGCTCAAAGGGGCGGGTGGCCTTGATGAGTTGTGCCTTTTTAGGTTGGTAGAAGTGCGGTTTGCACTGTGCGCAGACTTGGCAGTCCCTGGTCATCATCCTGATCTCCTCAAGGGAGTAAGGCAGGTTCCGGGCTTTCACAAAGTGGAAAAGCTGGGTGACTCCTGGGTGGCAAAGGTCTACATGTAGGGCGTATAGCTGGCCGATCTGCGCGCTAGCGCATGTTCCCCGGGATAGGGCATCGGAAGGCTCGTTGAGCTTCCCAGGCCTGTACGTGATGTCATAGTTATAGGTGGAGAGCTCGATTCTCCACCTCAGAATTTTACCATTTTGATTTTGCTCCGCTGCTGATTATTAAACATGAATGCGACTGAGCGCTGAGCAGCAGGGTGAACCTTTTGCCAGCGAGATAGTGCCTCCAGTGCCTTATAGCTTCCACTATGGCCTGGGCCTCTTTCTCTACCGCAGAGTGCTGAATTTCAGGGCCTTGAAGGGTATGGGAGAAGAACGCCACTGGTCTTCCTGCCTGGTTGAGGGTAGCAGCCAGTGCAAAGTCGGAGGCGTCACCCTCTACTTGGAAGGGAATGGCCTCATCCACCGCATGCATTGCTGCTTTGGCAATGTCCCCTTTTATGCGTTTGAAGGCCGCGTGGGCCTTGGCAGAAAGGGGGAATGTGGTGGACTTGACCGGGGGCGGGACTTGTCTGCATAGTTAGAGACCCATTGGGCGTAATATGAAAAGAAGCCCAGGCACCTTTTGAGAGCTCTGAGGGTATTGGGAAGAGGGAGTTCCAACAAGGGGCGCATACGGTCGGGGTCAGGGCCAATGACTCCATTCTCCACGACACACCCAAGGATAGCAAGTCGGGTGGTCCCAAATACACACTTGTCCTTGTTATAGCTGAGATTGAAAGATTTGGCCGCTTGGAGAAATTCTTGGAGGTTGTTGTCGTGATCCTGCTGGTCGTGACCGCAGATGGTGATGTTATCCAGATATGGGAACGTGGCCTTCAGTTCGCACTGGTCCACCATCCGGTCCATTGCCCTCTGGAAGACAGATACACCATTCGTGACACCAAAGGGGATGCGCAGGAATTGATAAAGCCTGCCGTCCGCCTCGAAGGCAGTGTAAGGGCGGTCCTCCCGGTGGATGGGGAGCTGATGGTAAGCGGATTTTAGGTCTATGGTCGAGTACACCTTGTACTGGGCTATCTGATTGACCATATCCGCGCTGCGGGGTAGAGGGTACGTGTCGAGCTGCGTGAACCTATTGATGGTCTGGCTATAGTCCACGACCATCCTATTCTTCTCCCCGTTCCGAACAACGACCACCTGCGCCCTCTAAGGACTTGTGCTTACCTCAATGACCCCCTCCCTGAGCAGCCGCTGCACCTCCGACTTAATGAAAGCTCTGTCCCCCGCGCAGTACCTCCTGCTTTTAGTTGCCACAGGTTTACAGTCGGGGGTCAGGTTGGCGAACAGCGGTGGGGGAGGGATCCTGAGGGTGGAGAGGCCGCAAGTGGTGTCGGTAGTGTGGCAGTTGGCATGATGTTGGGTGGGATGTGTGGGTCGGTGTGTGTGTGTGTGGTCAGTAGTGGGGTATGTGACATATCTCTACAAAACAGGGGATTTATGACAGTAATTGGCGGGAGGGGCCCATCATACTTCATTGTCACGCTTTTCAGGTGGCTCTGGAAGTCCAACCCCAACAGCACAGGGGCACACAGTTCAGGCAAGACCAGTAACGTAAAGTCCCGATATTCTGTGCCCTGCACCACTAGTGTCGTTACACAACCCCCCCGGATGTCTGTTGTATGCGACCTGGAGGCCATGGTGACCCTCCGACTTACCGGCCGTATTGTGAGTCCACAATGCTGCACCGTGGCCGGGTGGATAAAACTCTCCGTGCTGCCTGTGTCAAACAGGCAGCTTGTCCTGTGCCCCTCCACCAGGATGTCCATCATTGACCTTGCGAGCTGGTGGGGAGCGCTTTGGTCGAGGGTCACGGAAGCCAGGGTGGGGTTGCTGTCTTGGTCCGGCGTGGTGGGGTGCCCCGTGAGCACCCGTTGGTCGTAGGCGGTGGGAGGTGGCGCCGACCAAGATGGCCACCCCCCATGTCTCGCACGTGGTGGTGGCGTGCAGGGAAGATGGCGGCAGGCAAGATGGCGGCCCCACGTCTCGCACGCGGCGCTGCTGGATCCCGCTCGTGGTTTTGACTTACAGACCTTGGCGAAGTGGGCCTTCTTTCCGCAGCTGGAGCAGGTAGCTTGTCGGGCCGGGCAGCATTTCCGGGGGTGCTTCTCCAGTCCGCAGAAGTAGCACGTCGCGGACTCATGACTGGAGGCAGCCGAGGTCGATTCGCCGGCAGGTTGCAGGGTCTGTGGCACCCACGAGGCCATCGGGGGATCGCGTGCCTGGAGAGCCTCGGAGTTATGCAGAGCAGCCTCCAACGTATCAGCCAGCTCCATCGTCGAACTTAGGGTAAGATCGGCTTTTTCCAGCAGCCGCTGGCGCACGTACACTGACTTGGTCCCCGTGACGAAGGCGTCAGTCACTAGGAGTTCTGCATGCTGCGCCGCCGTCAGCTCCTGGCATTTGTGGGCTCGCAAGAGTGTCCGTAGGGCCTGGACGAACTCAGCACTTGATTCCCCGAGGCGTTGTTGTCGTGTTGCTAAACGGTGCCGAGCATAGGCGCTGTTTATCGGCCGCAGGTATTGTCTTTTGAGTGCGTTCATTGCGCCGTCGTAGTTCGGCTGGTCTCTGATCAGCGAATAGACCCGTGGACTGACCCTGGAGAGTAGAACTCTGCGCTTCACTACGGGGTCAGTCACTTTAATCTCCTCTAGATACGCTTTGAAGCAGGCCAGCCAGAGTTCGAAAGCGTTTCCAGCTTCAGGTCTTTGCGGATTGAGGTCTAATTTTTCTGGTCTCAGGGCCTGTTCCATGTTTTAAAACGTACAGCGAATAAAATTGAAGCACCTTCAATTACTCCAAAAGACTGAAGTTTGGTAAAATACTGAAAGGCTTTTATTCGCTGTACAATACGACCTCCACAGTGAGTGTCTGCCCCCGGACTGAGGGGGAGGGGCAAGGCGAACACCTTTATACAAGTCTCTGTGGGAGGAGTCACAGGGACAGTCAGCAGAGGGGTGTGTCCAGACAGGTAACCCAGTTACAACATATATACATGGTTTACCACAGTGGTAAAATGTGGATGGAAATCTACATGTTTTCATGCATTTCAAAATCAGAATCAGGTTTAATACCACTGACATACTTACGTCATGCTTTTTTGCAGCAGCAGCAGTACCATCCAATGCATAAAAAATATAAATATACACACAGCATGAAATAGATCCTTCCAGCCCTTTCCAGTAAACTCCAACAAACCCTATTAACCCCAAACTAATCATGGGACAATTTACAATGACCAATTAACCTACCCCAGTACATTTTTGGACTAAAGAAGGAAACTGAGCACCCAGGGAAAACCCACACATTCTACGGGGAGGATGAACAAACTCCTTACAGAATGGCACTGGTATTGAACTCTAAACTTCAGCTTGCACTGAGCTGTAATCGGGTCGCACTAACCTTACCTTTGTATATGTATATACATACAGTATATATAACCTTTTTTAAAAAATAAATGAAATAAGTAGTGTGAAAAAAAGAGCAAAATTAGTGCGCGAGTCATCATGGGTAGGTTCATTGAACACTGAGTTGTAATCAATGAACAGCGGACTGTTGTAGGTATTGCTGTTGTCCAGGTATTCCAAGGCTGAGTGGAAAGACAGTGAGATTGCATCCACTGTGGATCTATTGTGATAGGAAAATTACAGTGGGTCCAGGTCCTTTCTCAGGCAGACGTTGATTCTGGTGATGACTAAGCTCTCCAAGCACTTCATGATGGTAGATATAAGTGCAGGGGGGCAATAGACATTGAGACAAAATAGAGAAATCAAAGATAGAAATAGAGCTGCTTCCAAAGATGCAAGAAAAGGGGTCGCCCTTCGAGTCATTACAAAAAGCAGGTATTCTTCTGGGGACATCCTTCTGCACATTTTGTACCCTTAAGGTCAAAAAGTAACAGTTTGACCTGCTTTGTGTTCCGCTAACTGGAGGGCCTAGAAAGGGAGTACCCAGACAATGAGGGTAACATCCAATAGATGGGCACACTAAGTAAAGCGGTTGCTATTATAGAATCAAGCAAAGGAGAAATAACATGGACAAGACAGGGACTACAAGCATGCACAGGACAGACAACATTCCCTGCAGAGAGACAACAGCTCTAAGCAGGGAGAGGAGGCAGGACACTGTGTGTGCATCATGTCAGAAGGTCACAAGGACAGGGGCCAAATGGGCCAGCAGGCAAGGGGGAAACAAGCATATGAATGACAAGTCCGCATTTTAAAGATGGGTTGACGTTGAGAGGGTAAGTATGTCCACGAAGACACTGTGCTCAAATACCTGGAACATTTTATTGTTATCTCTGCTTCATCTTATAGATAGCCTGTTGGGGATGATAGTGTTCAAATTACATTTATTATCAAATACATATACCATATTCATCCTCTTGGAGGCAGCCACAAAACAAAGAAACACAATAGAATTCTCGAAAACCCTTACCTCAAAGGCAGTCATACAACAAATGTATTAAAAAAGAATAACAAATCATGCAAACAATTAAAGTTTCATAGCAGTTACATCCACTGGGATGAAGTACTTTGAGAGGCTTGTGATGAAACTTATCAACTTTTGTAGGTCTTTTGCAGTCAAACAGGGTTTTGATTTGCTTTCTAGCAATCCTACGAGCAGTTCTCTCGGAAAGTTTTCTTGGTCTTCTAGACCTCAGCTTGACCTCCACCATTCCTGTTAACTGCCATTTCTTAATTACATTACAAACTGCAGAAACAGATACCTGAAAACATTTTGCTATCTTCTTATAGCTTTCTCCTGCTTTGTGGGCATCATTTATTTTAATTTTCAGAGTGCTAGGCACCTGCTTAGAGGAGCCCATGGCTGCTGATTGTTGGGACAAGGTTTGAGGAGTCAGGGTATTTATAAAGTTTTGAAACTTGCATCACCTGGCCTTTCCTAATGATGATTGTGACAATAGCCCTAACAAGCTATTTACGGTCTGAGACTTTGGTAAAAGTTATCAGAGAGCTCAAATCTCTTGAGGTGCCCAAACTTTTGCACGATGCTCCTTTCCTTTTTATCACTCTAAAATTGTACAAAACAAAAATAATACACTAATCTTGGTTAAAATGTTGAAAAGAATGTTTCATCTTTAACTTTATGACTTTTGGAGATCAGTTCAGCTTCTACTCACTTAACTATTCACAGGAACAGACATTTTGATCAGGGGTGCCAAAACTTTTGCATGCCTTTGTATTTACACAAAAGAAAGCAAGAAAACAACATCCATTTTCAAGGGAGACCCACCACCCAGGCCATGCTCTCTTCTAGCTGCTACCATCAAGAATAAAAGACAAGAGCTTTAGGACCCACACTGACCTTCCTCGGATTTCTGTCCAGGGCCAAGAGGAGGGTATAGTTTGCAAAATGGTGACCATGAGATGTTTGCAGTAGAATCAACTAAACATTAATACAACAGGCATGTGTTAATTGGCCTGCATCAATCCAAATAACTATGGGCTACACACTCATAGTGTTGGAGGAAGTCAACAGGTCAGGCAGAATCTATGGAAAAGAGTACAATCAACATTTTGGGCTGAGACCCTTCATTAGGACCGGAGGAAAAAAGATGAGGAGTCAGAGCGTAAGAAGTTGGGTGGAGGGGAAGAAGAAACCGGGAGGGGGCGAGTAGTGAAGTAAAAAGCTGGGAAGTCGAATGGTGCAAAAGATAAAGCAGTGGAGAAGGGGGAAACTGATAGGAGAGCACAGAAGGCCATGGAAGAAAGAGAAGAGGGTAGGAGCATCGGAAGGAGATAAGGTGAGAGAGGGAAATGGGAATGGGGAATGGTGAAAGGGAGTGGGAGGGCATTAACAGAAGTTCAAGAAATCGATGGTCATACCATCAAGTTGGAGGCTTCCCAGCCGGAATATAAGGTGTTGCTCTTCCAGCCTGAGTGTAGCCTTATTGTGACAGTAGAAGAGGCCGTGGACTGACATGTCAGAATAGGAACAGGAAGTAGAATTAAAATTGGTGGAGTGCTTAGCGAAGCAGCCTTCCAATTTACATTGGGTCTCATTGATATACAGGAGGTCACACTGGAAGCGGTTAATGGCGCCAACAGACTCACAGGTGAAGTGTCGCCTCACCTGGAAGGATGGTTTGGGGCCCTGAATTGTAGTGAGGAGGAGGTGTAGGGGCAGGGGCAGATGTAGCACTTGTTCCTCTGGCAAGGATATGTGCCAAGAAGGATGTTACGAGAATACACATAAAATTAAGATGTTTGCTGGCCTGGGCTAGCATCAGTGGCATCAGCAGTTGGTCTGCCACCTGCCCTCAGGGGAAGGAGAGATAAGGAACAATGGAGCAGCGTCTGGAGATGTGTAATGAAGGAATGTGGGAGAGAGAGCTGTCTGGAGCGGCTCCCCTCTTTGAACCTTGAACTGTTTGAAGTGATGGACAGGCGATACCCCAGCAGGGGGATAAAAAGGGACAGGTTCGCTAAAGACGGACACACGCCACCCAAGGTAACGAGACCCTGGAAGCGGTACGCTTCTCACGAGTGGGTGAGAAGTACCAGACAACGACAAGGGTGGAAAGGTACGATCAGCGGGAACCCGGTGTGTGTCCGCCCTTGCCTGGGTGCCGGGTTCACTGCAGAGGATCGACCGCATCTGGAGGAGGGGTCACAGTCGGTGACCTCAGGTGACATCACCAAGGACCCGCCCAAAAGTTGCTTGTGAGCCATCCTGCTGGTCTGTGAGTGAAGCCATTCTGAATGATCAGTTGTTCCTGTTCTCTGTCTCTCTTTCCCCACCTTGTCCATCGCCATGGCAATGATTACTGCGAACTGAACTACTAACTGGACTGAACTTTGAGTCATTTTGAAATTGGTCATTTACCCCTAGACAACGATAGAGCTTGATTGATGCTGTTATCTTACTTCTGTGCACATGTGTGTTTATCATCACTGAACTGTTGCATTTATTATCCTTTCGATTACTGTGTTGCTTGTTTCTTTAATAAAACTTTCTTAGTTCTAGTACTCCAGACTCCAACTGAGTGATCCATTTCTGCTGGTTTGGCAACCCAGTTATGGGGTACGTAACAAGGAGATCAGTGGGGAGGGACGAATGAACAAAGAAGACACATAGGGAAGAATCCCTGTGGAAAGCAGAAAGTTGAGGGGGGGGTGGGGAGGGAAAAATGTGCTTGGTGGTGCGATCCCATTGGACATGGTGGAATTTACGGAGAATTATGTGCTGGATGCAGAGGCTGGTAGGGTGGCAGGTGAGGACAAAATGAACCCTGTCCCTGGTGGAGTGACGGGAGGATGGGGCAGACATGCGTAAAGTGGAACAGATGTGGTTGTGGGCTGCTTTGACGGTGGAGAAAGGGTAGCCCCTTTCTTTGAAGAAGGAGCACACCTCCTTACTTCCTGAGCAGATGCGGCAGAAAAGGAGGAATTGAGAGAAGGAGATGGCATTTTTACAAGTAACAAGGTGGGAAGAGGTATAGTCCAGGTAGCTGTCAGAGTCAGTGTGTTTGTAACAGACATCACTATATAAACTGTGTCCAGAGATAGAGACAGAGAAATTGAGAAAAGGGGAGGGGTGTGTCAGAAATAGACCATGTAAATTTGAGGGAAGAGGTAGAAGTTGGAAGGAAAGCTGATGCGATTGTCGATGTGGAGGAGCTGTACATGGGCTACATGGGCGTTAACTACAGGCTAACTAATTTACATCATTGTACATAAGTTTAGGGCAGCTTGTCACTAGTTTATTGCAGCAAAGCTATATGAATATACAGAGCTGTCCTACTCTATATTTGCATTTCAAAGAAGCAGTGTCAACCCAACATATTGAAGTAAATAATGTTAATTTAACTATTAAAACTGTATTGCATCACCTATTATCACCCTTTAATCTTAAGGGTATAAAATGTGATGTGCTTTAGAGCTTGAGAGACTCTAGCACAAAAGTCTTCAGAAGAATGCCTGCTACCGTAATGAATAAAAAATTTTAGATCTCCACCATCAGTGTCTCTCCAGTGACTTAGTTCACAGTCACAACACTGCTGCAGCTCTTTATATGCACCTTTGTATGCAATTTGTAATGTATCCTAAAGTGGACCTGGAGAGCAGTTATGGTGTACTTACAAAAACAGTTCCAGGAGCCTTGAAGTAGGGTGATTATCTTCACTAGAACAGTAAGGATTCCAGTTAATTGGGCTTCTGGATATTCAGGCTTATTTCAGACAACTTTTAAAGAACCAAAAGTAATTGAGAAAATAACCAGAATTCCCTTTGTTTATTTGGGACACTGTGCCATTTAATTGGGGCGAGAGACTGTTGCAAATAGGTTTTAACTAGCGTTAGTTGCATGCACTTGCATAGCCGTTGGACACGATATTGTGCTTTAAGTGAATAGTTTTTGAATAGTGTCAGTTGTGTGTTAGTGTCCAAAAAGCAGTGATTTTTGTCTCTGATTGTTGGTGAGAAATAAGTGGTAAGACAATTCAGAACTGTTTTGCTCATTGTGGTTTCAAGCACTCAGGCTTGGAGATGCCAGAAATGACCACGAAAGAAAATGGAATAGACAATAGACAATAGGTGCAGAAGTAGACCATTCGGCCCTTTGAGCCTGCACTGCCATTCTGAGATCATGGCTGATCATCTACTATCAATACCTGGTTCCTGCCTTGTCCCCATAACCCTTGATTCCCCTATCCATAAGGTACTTATCTAGCTCCTTCTTGAAAGCATCCAGAGAATTGGCCTCCACTGCCTTCTGAGGCAGCGCGTTCCACACCTCCACAACTCTCTGGGAAAAGAAGTTCCTCCTCAACTCTGTCCTAAATGACCTACCCCTTATTCTTAAACCATGCCCCCTGGAATGATTTTACCACTTCAACAAGTTAGAAAAGATGAAGGAGTTAAAGGTGTTGTCAATCATCTTAAATGTTACAATGAAAGTGAAAATTTGGAGGATGCAATCATTTACAGTATTGCACAAAGGCAGTCCATTATCTGCGCTAAGTATTTGCACTGATTTTGCTCACTGTCAAAAGAACACAACAGGGACAAATTCCTCCATCGATAAGAATTAGGAACTAACAGGCAGTTTGATAGGACTGCAGTAATATTAGCAGCGTTATAAATTGTTGTGTGTTTCATTTAAATACATAATTTTTTAATCAGTTTGTATTTTTTATCCCTTTTTAACTTGTTCCATGAAACTTTGACAAGTTGCGGCATTCACTTAATTGGGCCAAAATGTATTGGTCCCAATATGTCCCCATTAACTAGAATCCACTATATTTGCCCAATCACTTTCAGTTTTAGTTAGCCAACCATTGCTTTAGTTGCTTTGTTGTTTACTAAGTCGCTAGGAAGATAATCTCAAACTTTTCTAACGCATTTTCATTATGAGAGAGATAATGAAGGGGGCTAACATTTTTAAAAAACGCCTTCACATAGCAAAATACTGTCTATATGATTGTACCCTGTAATTATATTTAGGGTTACTTTCTAACTCAAATGGTTTCTGTAGACTTATACTATTTTCTATATGTCATGTAAGAGATCAAAAAGAATTACTTGGCATGGTAGACCAAACTGCCAGGCTACATTCAGAATCATCGTGTTTTCTTCACGATGCAGTTGCACTAAGATTGGCGTTGAGCAGTGTTAAGACAATCATTTTGTGCTGCAGAGTATTTAGGTGTGGAATTACATCTGCAAAAACCTTTTTTATGCTGTTTCTGAGGCTATCTCTTAGTTAATCCTCAGTCCAATATAACCCAGTACCACAGGTTGCACTGCTTGAGGGCTTTGGTTATCGGTTTACAGAGTACATGCAGTACAATGGTGAATGAATAAAGGAGGAAATCAGTAATAGGAACAATCACAAAATAGACACTGCTCTGACAGATAGGAAAATGATTCTGAATAGATTGGAAAATGGAAGTAAAACAAGTTTAAATCATCACATCTGAATTGCTTTCATATCTTTTGAGCTCTGATTCATTTTGATTCTTCAAAAACATAGAAGCCAGGAAGACACAAGGGCTTTGCCTGGTTTCCCCTATATCTTCATGATTTCCCATCAACATTAAAGCTCTTCATCCTGTCATTCTCATTTGGTGGATGTGAAGCAAATTGGATCATTATCAGAACACGAGAAGCACAATGAAAGCCTAGTGAAGACTCCTCTGGACTCTATCATTTGCCAGACGTCCAGTCTCAACGCCTCTGAACTACAATCCCCAATCTCCTCAGTCTCATTACTTTCTACGTAATATGATAAGATGCAGAAGACCACACTGTGTTTCACTCCTATACCTAGTAAAGTGACCACTGAGTGTATATTAGAACAGAAAATCCTACACTGCTACTATATCTGTATTTTGTATGCCAAATAATTGTCACTTGCTCAGTAAATTGGTATCTAAACAATTAAACTTGAGATCTTTTACTTGTTGAACTAATTAACAACTTTCGCCTAATCAACATATTCTCCCTTTGGTATTGTGTTCCATTAATACTCACAATTTTTTTTCTCCTCATTGTTTCAGTTGAAAAGCAGTACGACAAAATGCCTTTCAACAAATTGTCAGAGTAATAAGCAGCCTATGGGATTAATAAACATGAGGAATACCATCTTTTGTTTACCAGCTAAAGTTTTGGTTCCATTGACTTTTTATGTTGATAATATTAAGGATCAGTAGTATTGCATTTAAAGCAGTTACACAGTAACATATTCACATTTTGTAAGCCATTAATAAAATATCAAAATTTGCAGATATATTATTGATGCTTTTAAGTAGACAGCTGATATAAGAATTTGCATTGCACGTTAATTAAAAGTGAATAGCATAACTAAATTTTGAATTAAAAAAATGAAGGAACACTAACATTCTGGAGTTAAGATACAAGCAATGGTTAAAAGAGAACAATAAAAGACAAATAGCCGGCTTGGTGACAAACAGATATGATTTGACTTGTTTCAAGAATGCACAGAATTTGATTCAGCTAATCAAAATGTGTAAATCTACGTTGAAGGGAAATGTTATTGATAGGTGGTGAAGTGATAAACAAATTCTCAGATGGTACAGTATGAATCCAGAGCAAGATGTAACTGCTAACTGAAGCAGTGAAAAATGATTGTGCGCACAGGTAAACAAACATAAAACAATGGCAGCACTGATTTAATATATTCAAGCAACATCAAAACAAACCATAATTCCATGCAATAAAAATGCTGGTCAATTTATGCAGTCATTGTAAATCAATGGCCGTGACAATAATACATAGAGCATTGCATGGTATAATATCCTGTTTAAACCCACAGCATGTAGAATTTGTACACAGGAGATGGTGCAGCAATACTGCAGCAAGACACTTAGACAAGTAGATGGATAGACAAGGTTTAGACAGATATGTGCCAAGTGCAAGAATATAGGACTATCTTAGCTGAGCATTTAGGTCGGCATGGGAGAGTTGGGCTGAAGGGCCAGGATTGTTTTGGTGTATAACCCTATGACTCTAACACTCTACAATACCAACCTGGTTTTTGGTGATGGCCCGCTTGCAGATCTCTCCTTTTCACTAGGGTATCATGAAAGTGCATGATAAGTTGTACTGATCACAAATTATTCTGGCAACATTCATGGCACAAATTGATGAAACGAACAAAAGAAAACACACCTTGTTATGTTTTATTGTGCTGATGCTGATTACCTGAGAGAGTAAAAGGCAATCTGGATCTGATAACAAAGAACAAGGAGAAATAAGAGACAGAGAGATGAGTAAGACGGAGTATTATCCAAAGAGTGGATTAAGTTGAAAATGAATTTTCTGTAGATAACTAGTGTATGAAGTAATTTCTGGGCATAATTT
The DNA here is from genome assembly GCF_963921235.1 of Mobula hypostoma. Classification (NCBI taxonomy): domain Eukaryota; kingdom Metazoa; phylum Chordata; class Chondrichthyes; order Myliobatiformes; family Myliobatidae; genus Mobula; species Mobula hypostoma. The sequence goes on along the minus strand of NC_086098.1, from coordinate 99,823,943 downwards.
GAATGGATTAATAAGATTAGACTATAGAATTCAGCAATTGTTTATCATGCTATTTAACCTTGTTAAACAATCAAAGTAGTTGCAAAACATAATAGAATAAATAGGAATTCATTTTTAAAATATTGATCTGGTCTGACAGGAAGGTAGCATTCCTAAATATGGTTTAGGCAAATGAGTCCCAAAATTTGGCAAAGAGGTCAGGGGTAGTGCCTTTTAACCAGAAAGTTGCAGTTGTTAGACTATTGTTCAAAAATCAGAGATAAACTCAGAAATTAAATTGAATGCCAGTTCAACAAAAGAGCCTGCAGAGTCCTGTGTTGACATTGCAAACCTCAGTAAGGTTCCCTCTCATTCTTCTCAAACCCTTGAGAGTATAGATCTAACCTATTCAGTATTTCCTCATACTGCAAACTCAGCTTCTCTAGAACCTGCCTAGTGAATCTTTGTTCTCCATGTTCCTTCATGGTTTATATTATTTCTTAGATAAAGAGATTAAAAATATACATATTACTCCTGATATGATCTCACCAAGACCCATATGGGTACAGTAAAACAGTATTATTCCTTTATTGGAATCCACTCAAAATAAATGCCAATACTCCACTTGGTTTCCTAGTCTCTTGCTGCATCTGCATGTTAGGCTCACGAGATTTGTTTATGAGGACACCTGGGGTGCTTTTAACATTAATATTATTCAGTATTTTATCATTTAAGAATTATAATGCGTTTCTATTTTAATCCCACATATTGACTAGGTATCCCATACTGTAAAATGGCTAGATGAGATAGAGCTTGTCAAATGTGCTCAGGAAAATCTCCTTCATCAGTATGTAGAAGTCGCAGTGAGAGAATGTGCGATACTGGATCTGCTATTAGTGAATAAGACAGAAGTTTGTGTAGGGGAACACTTTACACAAAAGTGAATACACAAGACAATAGGTCTGGTCCGTGGGTTGAGATTCTAAACTGGAAGAAGGCCAACTTAGATGGCATCAGAAATGTGGATAGGTACAGGTTGTTTTCTGTCAAAGGTGTTACTTAGTAAGTAGGAGGCTTTCAAAAGTGAGATTTTGAGAATACAAAGATTGTATATGCCTGTAAAAATAAAAAGTAAAGATAACCAGTATAGGGGACCTTGGTTTTCAAGAGATATTAAGACCCTGGTTAAGAGAAAAAAGGAGGTGCAAAGAAGGTATAGGCAAGTAGGAACAAATGAGGAACTAATGGAGTACAAGAAGTGCAAGAGAATACCAAAGAAGGAAATCAGGAAGGCTAAAAGAAGCCATGATGTTTTTCTAGGAGGCAAGATGAACAAGAATCCTAAGGGATTCTCCAGATATATTCAGTGAAAAAGGATTTCAAGAGACAAAATTGGTCCTCTCAAAGTTCAGAATGGTAATCCATATATGGAGCCAAAAGAGATGGGGGAGATTTTAAATAATATTTTTGCATCTGTATCTGCTCGGGAGACAGACACAGAGTCTATAGAAGTGAGGCAAAGTGGCATCAACTTCCTGGACCGTGTACAGAAAAGGAGGTATTTGTTATCCTGAGGCAAATTAGGGTGCATAAATCCCCTGGGCCTGACAAGCTGTTAACTCAGACTTTATGGGAGGCAAGTACAGAAATTGTTGGGGCCTTAGCAGAAGTATTTAAAATATCTTTAGCCACAGGAGAGGTACCAGAGGATTGGAGGATAGCCATTGTTGTTCTGCTGTTTAAAAAAGGCCCTAAACACAAGTTATAGGCCGGTAAGTCTGACATCAATTGTGGGAAAGTTATTTGAAGGTATTCTAAGGGACAGGATATATAAGTATTTGGATAGACATGGACTGATTAAGTCAGCACAGCTTAGTGTGTGGCAGGTCATGTCTAACCTAACCTAAAGAGTTTTTTAAGAAAGCAGATGAGGGCAAGGCAGTGGATGTTGTCTACATGGACCTTAGTAAGGCATTTGACAAGGTCCCATGTGAGAAGTTGCTAAAGAAGTTTCTGTTACTAGGCATTCAAGATAAGGTAGTAAATTGCATTAGACATTGCCTTTATGGAGAAGCCTGAGAGTGGTAGTAGATGGATGCCTCTTTCTCAGGAGGCCTGTGACTAGTGGTGTGCCGCAGGGATCAGTGCTGGGTCCTTTTCTGTTTACTATCTGTATCTAGATGATAATATGGTTATTAAGTGGATCAGCAAATTTGCAGATGACATCAAGGTTGAGGGTGTAGTGTAAAGCAAGGAATGCTATCATGGCTTGCAGAGGGATCTGCATCAACTGGAAAAAAGAACTGAAAAATGGCACATGGAATTTAATGCAGACAAGTGTGAGGTTTTGCGCTTCAGTAGGAGTAGGGGTCTTGCTCAATGAATAGTTGGGCATTGAGGAGTGTGTTAGAACAAAGGGATCTGGGAAGACAAGTTTATAATTCATTGAAAGTAGTGTTACAGGTAGATAGGGATGTAAAGAAAGCTTTTGGCACATTGGCCTTCATAAATCAATGTTTGAGTACAGGAGATGGGATGTTATGTTGCAGTTGTATAAGATGTTGGTGAGGCCTATTTTGGAATCTTGTCTGCAGTTTTGGTCATCTGCCGACAGGAAAGATGTAAATAAGGTTGAAAGAGTACAGAGACAATTTACAAGGATGTTGCTGGGTCTGGAGGACTTGAGTTATAAGGAAAGGTTGAATCGGTTACAACTGTAGTCTTTCGAATGTAGAAGATTGAGAAAAGATTTGATAGAGGTATACACAATTAAGAGAGGTATTGACTGGGTAAATATAAGTAGGCTTTTTCCACTGAAGTTAGGTAGGACTACAACCAGAGATTAAGTGTGAAAACTGAAAAGTTTAATGGGAACATGAGGGGAAACTTCTTCACTCAGAATGTCATGAGGGTGTTGAATGCGCTGCCAGCATAAGTAGTGCATGCAAACTCAATTTTAATGTTTAAGAGAACATTGGATAGCTACATGGATAGTAGGGGTATAGAGGGCGATGGTCCCAGTGCAGGTCAATAGGAGTGGGCAGTTTAAGTGGTTTTGGCATGGACTAGATGGGCCAAAGGGCCTGTTGCTGTGCTGTACTTGTCTATGACTCTATCCCTTTGTACTAACACGTGCTTCAGTACCCTGTCATCATAAATCATGTAGAGTAAGGGCCTAAGAATAAATCCCTCTGCAGTATCTCTTTATGCACAGCATGACAATCTGACAAGGATCACTTTGCTTTTTGTCCAATAATCACCTTTCAATCCAAATCAATATTTTGTTCCCACTTTCATCCTGCTGATCCACCTCATGTATAGCACCTTAACAGATGCCTCCTGAAAATCCAAATACACCAGATCCACAGGTCTCAAATTTATACATTCTAGTGGCTACATCTTCAAAGTAAAATATGATTTTCCTTCATATCTCTTGCTACCTCTGCATTCTTCTTAAGGGCTTTCATTAGTACATTCATCACTGTATATTCCAGTTCCTTCCTAATCATTGGTATTAAGATGAAATGTTCAGTGGTTCCCTATGTTTTCCCCCTTTCTCTCTTTCGTTAAGCAATGTGTTATTTTAGTTACTGTCTAATTCAGAGGATTAATTTCAGAATTTTTACCAGTTTAGAAGAAGCTCCCAGGCCATCCAGTATTTCTCCATCTACCTCTTTCAAAATTATTTTGAAATCATTTTAGGTCTTCGGGATTTATTACTTTGCAAGATCGTCTACTTTTTAAGAATATGTTTTCATGAATACATTTTTAAAGCTTTTAATTCATTCAACCCTTAATTCGCTGGTATTTCTGATAGTTTTATTTTCTATCGTCTTCTGTGAAAATACAAACGTAGAAAGTAATCATTAATTTCTCTGTAATATATTTATTGTCTGATAATTGTTCTCTCATCTTCATCTATAAGAGAACTGCATTGGCCCTTCACAGTTTTTTTTCTTTTTACACAATGAAAGAAACATTTATTGCCATTTTTTTTTATATTTCTTGATTTTTTTGTTGTCAATTTACTCTTGCTTTTCATTGTAAATCTCTTGGTTCTCCTTTGCTCAGAGTTAAAGTGTTCTTAATTCTAATGTCTACTGTTATTCTAACAAACTTATAAGCCTGTCCTTTTTTAGTTAATGCTATCTTTAATTTCTCTCATCAGTCATAGGTTGACCACATTTCCAACTGTGTTCTGGTGTAATAAAACAACATGCATTTTTATAAAAATCAAATTATGCATTGTCAAATAATTTGTACATCTGTTCTGCTGCTGGTCTCAGATGTACTTCAACAGAGAAAGCTGATGGGTTCTCTAGCTCATAACCTCAATTGTGGAAAAAAATTATCATGTCAAGAAGCATTGGAGAATTCAATACAGATTGCTTCAGGCTTTATGTAGTGCTTGGAGGCCATCATTTCCAGCATGAGAATAGCAGTATCCCATACCAACATATTAGCAGCCAACATGATATTGTTTTTGAGGGTCAATATCTCGGCTTCTATTGCAATGTAGTGCTACTTACTCAATAACAGCTCTTAATATAGTTCAGTACACCAATCCACATAAGAATTTCCAGAACATTCCAACATTCCTGCAACTTGGTCATCAATAAAACTAATCCTTGAAATTTCTTTCACAAAATGATCGCTTGCTGAGACTCCCTTCCTTCTTCCACTCAAAGCAGCTTCATGCTCTCTGTTTATGCCCCAGGTCATGATCAATGCTAAGTGGAAGACCACGTAAGCCACTGAAGGCAAAATGTTATATTTGGAGTTAACAAGAAACCTTCACAACTTCAAAGAAATTACTTAACAACATGTCATTCCATATGTACTATTAAAACTTCCAATGTGTGAAAACTCATGCAAACATGCAGTAATGCAACAGTGGTCAGAAACAAGGATTAACCTGCAGGAAGTCCATGATACTTTAAACAGGTGGCTGGTTAAAAGCTGATGCTGGCTGGAGTGGAACAATGAATGGCGGTGCCAACCCTGCATACTTCTGAATATGTTGGGAGCACAAGCAGTAACCGCTTTACTAATATGATTTCTGGTACATCTCATAGAAACATAGAAAACCTACAGCACAATACAGGACATTCGGCCCACAATGCTGTGCTGAACATGTACTTACTTAGAAATTACCTAAGGTTACCCATAGCAATCTATTTTTCTAAGCTCCATGTACCTATCCAGGAGTCTCTTAAAACACCCTATCATATCTGCTTCCACCACTGTTGTTGGCAGCCCATTCCACGCACTCACCACTCTCTGCGTAAAAAACTTACCCCGACATCTCCTCTGTACCTACTTCCAAGCACCTTAAAACTGTGCCCTGTCACATTAGCTATTTCAGCCCTGGGGAAAAAGCCTCTGACTATCTACACAATTAATGCCTCTCGCCATCTTATACACCTCTGTCGGGTCACCTCTTATTCTCCACCGCTCCAAGGAGAAAAGGCCGAGTTCACTCAATCTATTCTCACAAGGCATGCTCCCCAATCCAGGCAACATACTTGTAAATCTCTCTGCACTCTTTCTATGGTTTCCACATCCTTCCTGTGGTGAGGTGACCAGATTGAGCACAGTACTCCAAGTGGGGTCTGACCAGGGTCCTATATAGCTGTAACATTACCTCTCAGCTCTTAAACTCAATCCCATGGTTGATGAAGGCCAATGCACCATAGGTCTTCTTAACCACAGAGTCAATCTGTGCAGCAGCTTTGAGTGTCTTATGGTCTCAGAAGCCAAGATCCCTCTGATCCTCAACACAGCCAAGAGTCTTACGATTAATACTATATTCTGACATCATATTTGACCTATCAAAATGAACCACCTCACGCTTATCTGCGTTGAACTCCATCTGCCACTTCTCAGCCCAGTTTTATATCCTATCGATGTCGCATTGTAACCTCTGACAGCCCTCCACACTATCCACAACACCCCCAACCTTTGTGTCATCAGCAAACTTACAAACCCATCCCTCCACTTCCTCATCCAGCTCAGTTATAAAAATCATGAAGAGAAGGTGTCCCAGAACAGATCCCTGAGGCACACCACTGGTCACCAACTTCCATGCAGAATATCACCCATCTACAACCACTCTTTGCCTTCTGTGAGCAAGCCAACTCAGGATCCACACAGCAAGGTCCCCTTGGATCCCATGCCTCCTTGCTTTCTCAGTAAGCCTTTCGTGGGGTAGCTTATCAAATGCCTTGCTGAAATCCATGTACACTACATCTACAGCTCTACCTTCATCAATGTGATTTGCAACATCGTCGCAAAATTTAATCAGGCTCGTAAGGCACGACCTGCCTTTGACAAAGCCATGCACTGTCTATTCCTAATCATATAATACCTCTCCAAATGTTCATAAATCGGGTGACTCTCAAGATATTTTCCATCAATTTAACAAACACTGAAGTAAGACTCACTGCTCTATAATTTCCTGAGCTATCTCTACTCCCTTGCTTGAATAGGGGAACAACATCTGCAACCCTCCCATCCTCCAGAACCTCTCCCTTTCCCATTGATGGTGCAAAGAAGATTGCTGAGCCTCTGGCAATGATCTTTGCATCATCAATGGGGACAGAGGAGGTTCCAGAGGATTGGAGGGTTGCAGATGTTGTTCTCTTATTCAAGAAAGTGAGTAGAGATAGCTCAGGAAATTACAGACCAGGGCATTATTTCCTTTCAGAATAATGCCCATGTGCTTTAGATGCTGTATTTGGACCATGAGTCTTGGAGCACCCAGAAAGGACAAGCTGCCACGTGTAATTTGACTTTATTTTTGCTATTTCAGTTAATGACTGGTCAAAAAAAAATGTACTGATCAATTAAGTAGTCTCCATTATTATGTTAAACTTAATATGCTCACATTTGGTGGAGTGAAGCAACTGAATGATTTATGTCTTTTCCAAGTGTTTTTATTATCTGCTTTTGAAATGTTTGGAGAGGTATCTGTGAATGATGAGAGTGTATAGATTCAATCATCAGGGAGCAATGTCTTTATTTCCAGCATTGCTTTCTCATATAATTAAATGGTTGGGTCCTATCTTTGAATTGACTTGTGCTGTTTTACCAAAGAAACTTTCAAAGATATTACCTTAAATTGGAAAATGGTCCCTGCATGTCACCTGACATTCTATTATGTTGTTTTACTGCTTTTTTTCTTCTCTTTTGTCACCAATCATACAGCAAGAGGAATATTGGAATGAATTTAATCGCTCATTAGTATTCAAGCTGCTACAGTCGCCAGGCTTTTACAGCTCATGACCACTTAGAAAGAAAACAAATCTAAACAGCGTCTGGGCCAAGACCATTAGAAATAACGAGGCAGCCCACGTGTACAACTTGCTTTCTGCTCACTAGCGCAATAAGCAATAAGCCCTAATGTAGCCACTTAATGTGATGCAATAAATGATCTTCATGGTGTCATGCACAGAAGCAATGTTCTCAGGCGTCCCTGTGATTGAAAGTGAGAATGAACTGTAATGCTCTTGTAAAACTACTGATGATTCATGCACAGATAATGTATTCTTAATGCCAAACCATTGCCATTTCTGCCCTCTTGTTTTTTAACCTTTTTGAGCACAAATCCATGTTTATTTTCCCTCCCTCTTTCAGCAATTTTATTTGCCCTGTTAAAGATTCATGAATTTCCAAATACATTCATTCTCTTTTTAAGCAAATAATTTCATGCACACTGGTAGTGTAATCTGCTAATTAATTTAGAGCAAATTCCATGAATGGGATTTCATGAGATATTTAGTAGAGATCCTTATAACACAATTTTAATTCAACCACTGATTCCATCAACCATTATTTTGCCATCTAATTGGGATTAAATTTGAGACCTCACTAAAATCTGGTGTTTAATTAACACATGTCAGATTTGTTCAATATAGGCAGCGCAGATTAATATCTATTTTGGCGCCATCAATGAAAACTTGTCTATACCCTCAATGTAAATGCTGTGGCTTCTAGACCAGGTGAGAGGCTGGGTTCTCTCACTTAAGTACCCTCTCCAAAGCTTTTCCACCACCTGTATGACACACAGGAGGAATGTAATGGAACACTTTCCCTCTTCAGTAATGATAATAATTGAGTCCCTGAAAGAAACAAGCATTTTAATTCATTTCAAACTAGAGCATAGGAGGTAGTGGATATATGTGCTTTGATTGAATAATAACTGCATTAGCAAACCAGAATTCTGTACATAAATCAGAAGGGAAGTTTTGAGGAAGGGAAAGCAAGAATTTATAAAGGAATCTTTATCAAAAAAAAGGTGAAACATTGCCATAGGGCATAATAAAGTGTCAGAATGCTATTTTTGGTGAAAAAAAGAGTTGTTTTGTGTGAGCTAAAGTGACAATAATGACATTTAAGCAAGTTGATAAAGTAACAAGATTGGGGCATAACTGAATCATAGAATACTTATAGCATGAACAAGAGAAAATCTGCAGACGCTGGAAATCCGAGCAACACACACAACATGCCGGAGGAACTCAGCAGGCCAGGCAGCATCCAGGAAAAGAGTACAGTTGACATCTCAGGTCGGCTGTACACTTTTTCTAGATGAACCTAGCCTGCTGAGTTCCTCCAGAATTTTGTGTGTGATAATTATAGCATGACCCAGCTGTGCAGTTCCCCACTACATCAGAGAGGCGTGGAAGGAAATCATCCGCTAACCGGAGAAAGTCTGGATGCGACGTACCTTCTTTTTTTTTGACTTATAGCATGGTTGGAGGCTATCAGGCCCATTGAGTACATACAAGCTTCATGTAAGAGCAATCCACCTGGAATCATGCACAGTCCTTTCCATATAGTCCTACAAATTATTTCCCACCAATTATTTATTTTGAAATGCAATCATTCTGCCTTTATTCCCGCCCAGATAGTGAATTCTAAAATCTAATTGTTTGTTCAGTAAAGAAACTTTTCCTCGTGTCACTTGTGATTTTTCAGAAAATCACACTAATTTTATTTTCTTGAGAGTTCAGCCAATGAGAACAGCTCTTCTCTGTGACAATCCCTTTGTGATTTTAAACAGCCTCTTCAATTCCAACCCAAGATTTATAGTCTATTCACATAACTAAAGTCTATCCTGCCTGGAATCAATTAAGAGAATCACTTCTGCACCCTCTCCATAGCATTTTACATCTTTTTCTGAAGTGTGACATCCAGAATTGGACACAATACTCCAACTGTACCTTAATCAATGTTTTATAAAATTTAGACACTCTTGTTCTTACAAACTCTGTTCCAATTATAAAATTCAGAATCTCATGTGCTATTATTAAACAATTACTCAACCAGCTCTGTCAAATTCAATGAGCGATGCACAATTATCTCCAGATATGCCTGTTAGACTAGTTTCGAATTGTGCCATTTATTTATCTTGCCTCTTTTCAGTCTTCTTACCAAGAACCAAACTCTATATTGCTTGCATTAATTTTCACCTTTCATTTACCTTCTCATTCTACTAACCTGTCAAAATATCTTCGACATTTATTATCATCACTGTATTCAATAATATTGCTTTGGATACTGTTAGGGAGGGGAATGACTTTCCGGGGGAAGCCACAGTGACCAGATATCTGGCACCGAGCCTGGTTCTGTGGTTCAGAAGGGAAGAAGGGAGGAGAGGCGTGCAATAGTATTAAAGGATTCCATAATTAGAGGAGCAGAAAGCAAATTCTGTGGATGCGAAAGAGACAAGTGGACAGTATGTTGCCTTCAGGTGCCAGGCTCAGGGATGTCTCAGGTCGGGTCCACCGTGCTACATCTTGCTAACAATGGTATAGGTGGGAAAAGGGAGGAGGTCCTGAAAAGAGAATATAGGGAGCTAGCAGAAAGCTGAAAAGCAGGGTATTCCAGTTAGTCCTGACGAAGGGTCTCGGCCTGAAACGTCGACTGCACCTCTTCCTACAGATGCTGCCTGGCCTGCTGCGTTCACCAGCAACTTTGATGTGTGTTGCCAGGCTAGGAATCTCTGGATTGCTGTCAGTAAGGATAAGAATATGATGGTTTGACAGATGAATGCATGGGTGAAGAACTGGTGTGTGGACAAGGTTTCAGATTTCTGGATCACTGGGATCTCTTTTGGGGAAGGTATAACCTGTACAAAAAGGGTGGGTTACATCTGAACTTGAGAAGGACAAAAATCCCTGTGGGCAGGAACGCTAGAGCTGTTGGGAAGGGTTTAAACTAATTTGGCAGGGATATGGGGACTGTAGTAATAGGATTAAGGATGGAGCAATTGGTATACCACCAGATGTAGTGTGTAGTGAGACTGTTAGTAGGACAGACAGATGATAAGGCAAATTTGCAGTCAGTTAGCTGAGGTAAAGTGTAACAGCTTCAGAACTGAGAGACATCCATTTAGAACAGAGATGAGGAAAAATTTCCTTAGCCAGAGGGTGGTGAATCTGAGGAATTCTTTGCTACAGACTGTAGTGTATTTAATATTTTTGTAATATTTGAGTAATATTGCAAATATATTGTTTGATTAAGCATTCTTGTTTGTTCACATAATTCATTATGGATTATATGCAAGAAGTACGTAAATGGCATATGTCATTAGGCCACCATGTCAAAGGTAACATCCAAATTGGAAAATGCTCCCTGCATGTCACCTGACATTCTATTTTTTTTTCTCACTTTTTTCTTCTCTTTTGTCACCAGCCATACAGCAAGGGGAATATTGCAATGAATTTTATCTCTCATTAGTTTTCAAGCTGCTGCAGTCACCAGGCTTTTACAGGGTTCAATTCCACTGCTCTCTGCAAGGATTTTGTATGTCTTCCCTGTGACTGTGTGGCTTTCAGACGGATTCTTCAATTGCTTTGCCTATTCAAAGATCTACCGGTCAGTATGACTTGGTAAGTGTGGGCATGCTATGTTGGCACTGGAAGCATGGCGACACTTGTGGGCTGCCCCCAGCACATACACTGACTTCTCTGGTTATTGACATAATCTATGCATTTCACTGCATGTTTCAGTGTTTCTATGTACAGTCCATGTGACAAATAATGTTAATCTTATTTTAAAATGTCTCCTTTTTAAATTTATTTCTTGCTGTCCAGAAAATGGGGAATAGCTTGGAGTTCCTATATGGTACAGGATGTTTATTCCAGAGACTAAAGTGACTTCCATGCCTCTATTGATTAGATTCCGAGATAAAGAATAAATAAATATATATACATATAACCTCTGAAATTACTAAATTGCTGTTTTTCATAGCCTGTACAAGTTTAGTTATTCTCTAGCTTTATAGTTTTTATAGTTAAACAAAATGCTTGTTTAATCTCACCAGCACTCAGTTTGCACCACATTTTAAACTCCTACTGTCTCCAGGGACCCAACCAGTCCTTCCAGATGAAGCAGCAATTAACTTACACTTCATCCAATCTACTATACTGCACTCAGTGCTCACACTGCTGGTCTGCTCTACAATGAAGAAACTAAATGCTTGACTGAGCTCTAACATTCAGTCCACAGAGGTGACCTTGAACTCCCCACTGCCTGCCACTTTAATTATCCATCCAATCCTACTCTGATCAATCAGTCTGTGGCCTCCTATACAGACACAATGAGTCTCAAGGCTAGCTTGATGAACAGAACCTCATTTTCAGTCTGGGCACACTGTTGCCTTTTGGACTCAAAGTTGAGTTCTACAATTTACTTGTTCAAATCAGTCATTCAGTTGTGATATGCACTTAGCTTTTTATGTATTTTTTTTCCTGACCAGATCTGCTCAACTTGTCCTCATATTCTGCATTTCTCAAGCCTTACATTCTTTTGTCTGTGTTTTCACCATCTATCTGTTCCCGTTCACTCATTGAACAGATACCCTTGATTACAACTTATCCCTTTAACTCCTTCAGAGATATTGGTGAAAAAAGAAATAAGAGACTAAACTCTGCCCACACTCACTGAAGCTTCACAGCTTCATTTGTCTCTTTTCCAATTGTGGCTAACCTAAAACTTTAGCTCTCTCCTCCCTCAGATGCAGTCTGACCCAGTGAGATTTTCCAGCATTTCAGTTTTTATTTATGTTTTCCAGTACCTGCATTACTATTCCACACACTTCATTTCCAGTTATGAGAACTTGGTTCTATAAGCACTGGAAAGTGAAGTATAGAGATCTGAAATCATTTTGTAAAAACATGAAGTAGCTGAAAGAAAAGTGGGGTAATGCAAATATGAAAAAGCAAACATTGATAGCAGAGGTAAGAAGTTAACAGACTTCTACTTAGGTAAAGATAATAGGGCCATATTTGGAACACTATGTTCAGTTTTTGTCATCCTACCATAGGAAAGATGCCTTTAAGCAATAAAGAGTGTGGAGGAGATCTACAAGTACGCTGCTGGGACTCGAGAGACAGTTATAGATATAGACCGAGCAAATTGAGACTTTAACCAATGGGCTGCAATCAAATCATTTAGCCACTTGTATGGCTGAGGTTGTGTGAGGTTTAAAAAATACTCAGGCCCTTTTGGGACTTTCTAATGGGCTGCAATCATCGTGAAGACTTACTTGTATGACCTAGCTGGTGCAAGGTTTAGAAAGAGCATAGGTCATTTTAGGAATTTTCCACAGGCTGCAATGATTGCAAACAGTCACTTGTTTGGTTGAGGTGACACAAAGTTTAAAAAAATGATTGGTCAGGGTGAGGGGTCTCAGCCCGAAATGTTGACTGTACCTCTTCCTATAGATGCTGCCTGGCCTGCTGCCTTCACCAGCAATTTTTATGTGTGTTGCTTGAAATTCCAGCATCTGCAGATTTCCTCGTGTTTGCGATCTAATACTAAGCTTTATAAAGTATTAGTCATACTGCACTTGGTGTATTGTGAGCAGTTTTTGATCCCTTATCTAAGAAAAATGCACTGACATTGGAGAGGGTCCAGGGCAGGTTTATGAAAAGGATATGAAGAATGAAAGTCTAAACTTATGAGGAGTATTTGATGGCTCTGGGCTTGTACTCAATAGAGTTTAGAAGAATGAGGAAGGATCTCACCGAAACCCATCAAATATTGAAAAGCCCTGATGATTGGACATGGAGAGCATTTTTATGATAGTGGGGAGTCTAAGACCAGAGGCCACAGTGTGAGAATAGAGGTAGAACAGAATACCAGAGGGTATTGGATTTGTGGAATTCCTTGCCACAGACAGCTGTGGAGACCAATTAATTATATTTAAAGTGGAGATTGATACATTCTTGGTTAGTTAGGGCATCAAAGATTACAGAGAGAAGGCAGGAGAATGGGGTTGAGAGTGATAATGAATCAGCCATGGTGGAATGGTGGAGCATTCAGTAGACAAAATGATTTTATGTAGGTGTATAAAATCATGAGGGGCACAGATGAATCAATGCACACCATCTTTTTCCCAGTGTTGGGGAATCAAAAACTAGAGGGCATAGGCTGAGGATGAGAGGGTTGATATTTAATGTGAACCTAAGGAGGAAATTGGTGATCTGTATATCGAGTAAGCTGACAGAGGATGTGGCTGAGGCAGGCATATTAACAAAATTTAGAAGTTACTTGGACGGGTATAAGGATAGGAATTATTTAGTGCAGGTGTTCCCACACTGGGGCTCCTTGCTTAATGGTATTGGTCCACGGTATAAAAGAAGTTGGGAATCCATGGTTTAGAGGGATATTCACTGAGGAAGGAGATCCTCTGTGACTTTGGAGATTCAATTAGAAAGAACCTTGTTCAGCACAGAACACTTGGACCAAAGGGCCTGTTTCTGTGCAGTGTGACTCTGAATCTGTGACTCTCTGTGTTAGGACCATGGAATCATGCAATATAGAAGGATGTTAATAGTCCTATGTGCCTGCCCTTGCTTCCTGGAAAAGCTACTAAGCACAATTTTCTGATCTTTTTTCTACAAGCCTGCAAATGTTTCATATTTTAACAAGGTAAGAGTCAGAAGAGAAATAGCAAAGACTCTGACCCAATTTTCCAACAATCCTTGGTTTTGCACAAGAGTTGGGGAGGAGGTTTTCAATGTATTACTCCTGTTGAACAAGCCCACAAACAGAGAAAGCAGGTGACCATTGACGCAGTGTGTAATGCTCTAGGGAACCATAATACAGAATAAATTATGATAAAATAAAATTAATACTCAGCTGGAAAATCATGTTATAATTGCAGAGATCTTGAGTATGCCCAGCATGCCCTAACTTGTCTGAAGCACATAAAGGAAAACTGTTTAATTTAGCAACAAATTTCATTGCCTTACATGAGTTTAGGAGCAGGAAGAACAAGTTTCATATATAAATAAAGTGTCTCAAATAATAAGTATTAGTTATTTTGCTTTAATTAAACCAGATTTAACATGTTATAATAGAACACACCTCACAATCCCTACATTATGCATAATTGCTTTGTATCCTTGTTTCCTTTAGCTTATTAAAATATAGTTTGAATTTGCTCCCTAGCGAGGTGGGAGAAAATAACCAGCACTTTGAAACATTTTCAATGTTTGCAGATGCAATGCAGAAATTAAGAGCTACAAATTAGAGTGATGTAATAAGCACTGAATTGCAAGCTTCATTGAGTTGAAAGAACAACATGATTTAATTACTATCAGTGTCCCAGCGTCCCTTTATGTGAAACATATCTTTCTGCCTTGTATTATTTTGCCCTTTTATAAACAGACGTGATTGATTGCTTGTCTCTGTGTTAACTTGTTGAGTTGATATAGCTTCATTATTTATTGTTATGCATTGGTTCAGTGCAAAAGGACTGAGGAGCTAGGGTTAAACTTGTATTAACAATCTGGTTAACAATTAAGCAACCTGACTGATACTTCTGTATAGGATTAAAATTAAGAGAGTGCAAGCAGAGAGAGACTTGCTTGTAAATCTGGAAAAGGTGATTTTATAGATGGTGTCAAATGTACCCACAATTCCTTAACATATACTCCAGAACTTTTCAATGAAGAAAGATTGAGTGATACTTGATTTTTAAGAGTACTCACTTTATTGTATTTTATTATAAATTGTATTATAGTTTATTTAATATTTGATATTTCTATATTAAGTTAATACTGCTAAATATTTTGGTCTTTTACGATAAATTCTAATGTTTTAGCAACATAAAATGATACAATTCCCCTCAAATGATCCCTGTTTCTGATGACCTATGATACCAGTTGCATCACTAAAAATAAAATATCCCCAACTGATGTTACGTACAGCAATGGAAACAGGTCTTTCAGGCCAACTCGTCTATACCGACTACAGTATTCTCCCTGCTAGTTCTAATTGCCTGCATTCGGTCAATAACCCTCCAAGCCTTCCTCTCAGTGTACTTATCTAAATGACCCCTAAATGTTGCAATTGCATCCACCTCAACAACTTCTTCTGGCAGCTCATTATAAGTAAACATTACCTATGCATGCATGCATGAAATTTTTGTATCTAATAGGATGTCAGCTGATGAAGACAAATATGTTGGTTAGCACCCATGGGGAGAAGGTGATAGTATTTCACCTGAGCTGGGTTATGTCATTTTTAAATTGACCTTAAATCTGCCAAGAGTGTTTTGCAAGAAACATACTTGAGATGGTCAGAGGCAGAGAGTTTGTGCATTTTAATATAATTTATTGTCAGTAAATTTAATTGCATTCATGTAATTCCTGAAGAGTGGGGAATATATAAAAATGAGTTAGAAATGTCCACTAATAAATATTCCTATTTTGTGGATCTTTTGTATATATTCTGAATCCCAGAAGCATTAATGGTTTAATATTTTGTGTACTTTGAATATATTTATAGAGACAGCCTCCACAGTTTTTCAGATAGAACATTACAAAAATTCATGGCCCATTTAGGGCATAGACCATAGATGTTCCCTTTTGGAGGCAGTGCCTACTCTAGGTACTAACAATGGAGGGAGGGATATGCCGATGACTTATTTGGGTTGAGTTCACTACTGTCTACAGCTTCCTATATTTCTGCACAATCAAATTTTAGTCGATGCACTAACAATGACAATTATCTTCCTTTAGACAAGTGGTGACTCCAAACCTGGAACATTTTTCCATTTCACAAACAAGAGAGAATCTGCAGATGCTGGAAATGTTGAGTGGAACGGTGAACCCGAATGCAGGACACTGTCATGGAGGTAAAGTAATCTAAAGAGTGTTTATTAATTGTTGCAGGGAAGGCCGGGGAGCGAGCGAGGCTGAGCAAAACGGCAAACAGGAAAATGAACAGAAAGGCAGGTGGCAGGCAATACTTATCTTGACATGGCGAGACAGAATTAACACAGGCAAACCACAGTACTGAAACAATGGGAGGTTTCCTGACGAACACCATGCTTGCCCGGATTGTCAACGACCCGGGCGGGTGGAGGGGTTTGGCAGGAAGTCACAACGGGCTGACAGACACAGGTTTCAGTTGGAAGATGTAGAACGTGGGATGAGTGCGCATGGATCTGGGTAGCTTGAGTTTTATGATGTCGTCTTTTGCGTTCTGGACTTGCTTCTCTTTTACGTCTCTTTTAATCACAGGAGATGGTTGATTTCTTTATCTTGTTACTGATACTGGTGCTGGAGATTTTCCCGACTTAAATCAGTTGTTGGTTTCCCTTTCGTGGAAGTCAGTGAACACTTTTCTTGCTTATTTACAGACAAATGTTCAGGTCTACTTACTTTCTTAGCTGCACGAGTGGTTGGTTTATTCTGGCTATTTACATCTCTGGTCAGGTTTCTTGCTTTAATCTTTGTCGTCTTTTCTTGCGATTGTGTTGGACTTTCCTCCTCTTGTACTTGAACTGATATGGCTTCAACAGGTTCACCCACAACAGCCGATTTCTCCTCTAATTTGTCCTCAGATTTTATCAAATTTTCAATTTCCACCATGTTTCCTGGAGAAGCGTGTCCAATTTCCTTAGTATCCAGTCTGCTTTCTTTAAAATGCAACTGGGAATTTTCTGTATCAGTTCCTTCATTATTAGACTGATCATTTTCAAATTTTTCACTTGACTTGGAGAATGTATTTTCAGGTTTTTCTTCTATTTTCTCATTACAAAGCAGATCTGGCACTTTATCCTTAGAACATGACTGAGTTGTTTGAAAATTACCCTCGAGATCGTTTCTCACCACCTTGTGCTTTACCTTTGGACTTTGCTTGCATGCTTTCTGGATGGGACAGGCTATACAGCCAACTGATGGGTAATGAGGCTCCAGGGTCTGATAGCAGGCAAGAGGAATGGCAGAATGAGCTCCAGCTGACTATCTTCACAGTGGACCAGTCGATGTGGGGATTATGACGGCTTAGCCACGGGTGACCGAGAACCAAAGGGGCCTGAGGAGAGGAGATTAGATTGAGCTGTATCTGTGTGTGGAACAGGTGAACCCAAATGCAGGACACCGACACGGAGGTAGAGTAATCTAAAGAGTGTTTATTAACGGTTGCAGGGAAGGCCAGGGAGCGAGCGAGGCTGAGCAGAACGGCAAACAGGAGAATGAAAGGAAAGGCAGGCGGCAGGCAATCCCTATCCTGACGTGGAGCATTGCCAGAGCTGAACGGTAAACAGGAGGCAGGCGGCAGGCAATACTTATCTTGAGACGGAGCGTTGCTGGAGCTGAACGGCAAACAGGAGAATTAGTGGAAAGGCAGGCAGCAGGCAATATTTACCTTGACACAGCGAGACAGAGTTAACACAGGCAAACCACAGTACTGAAACAAAACTTAGAATACACAATCCTAAGTGGCCGGGAATGTGAATTACCACACTGGCTGAAACAACGATCTGGCGACGAGTGGATGCAAAGCCGGGGTTTTTATGCTGCAGGTTTAGATTAGAATCAGGTGCCACAATCAAGAAGCACAGGAGAACACGGGGAAAAGGGAATTAGGAGAATATTAGGAATTAATAGTTGGGGCCGTGACAGGAAATCCAAGCAAAACACTCAAAATGCTGGAGGAGCTCAGTAGGCCAGGAAGCATCTATGGAAAAAAGCACAGTTGATGTTTTGGGCCAAGACCCTTTGGGTGGGCTGGAGGAAAAGTTAAAATTTGTATATTCCAAAAAAGAAGAAATGTTTTAATGGAAAAAGGATGCAACCATGTCTGACAAGAGAAGTCAAAGCCAAACTTAAAGCAAAGCATAGGGCGTACAAGGAAACAAAAATTAGTAGGTAGACAGAGTATTGGGAAGTTTTTAAAAGCTTACAAAAGGAAACTAAGAAGGTCATTAAGAGGGAAAAGATGAACTATGAAAGGAACCTAGCAAATAAAATCAAAGAGGATACTAAAAGCTTTTTCAAGTATATAAAGAGTAAAAGACAGGTGAGAGTAAATAGAGAACCGACAGAAAATGATGCTGGAGAAATTGTAATGGCAGATAAGGAGATGGCGGAGGAACTGAATGAGTATTTTGCATCAGTCTTCACTGAGGAAGACATCAGCAGTATACCGGACATTCAAGGGTGGCAGGGAAGAGAAGTGTACGCGGTCAGAATTATGACACAGAAAGTACTCAGGAAGCTGAATAGTCTAAAGGTAGATAAATCTCCCGGACCAGGTGAAATGCACCCTCGTGTAATGAAGGAAGTAGCTGTGGAGATTGCGGAGGCATTAGCGATGATCTTTCAAAAGTCAATAGATTTGGGCATGGTTCCGGAGGACTGGAAGATTGCAGATGTCACTCCGCTATTTAAGAAGGGGGCAAGGAAACAAAAAGGAAATTATAGACCTGTTAGCTTGACATCGGTGGTTGGGAAGTTGCTGGAGTCGATTGTCAAGGATGAGGTTACGGAGTACCTGGAGGCATATGACAAGGTAGGCAGAACTCAGCATGGTTTCCTTAAAGGAAAATCCTGCCTGACAAATCTATTACAAATTTTTGAGGAAATTACTAGTAGGCTAGACAAGGGAGATGCAGTGGATGTTGTATATTTGGATTTTCAGAAGGCCTTTGATAAGGTGCCACACATGAGGCTATTTAACAAGATAAGATCCCATGGAATTACGGGAAGGTTACATACGTGGATAGAACATTTGCTGATTGGCAGGAAACAGAGAGTGGGAATAAAGGGATCCTATTCTGGTTGGCTGCCGGTTACCAATGGTGTTCCACAGGGGTCTGTGTTGGGGCCGCCTTTTTTTACGTTGTACATCAACGATTTGGATTATGGAATAGATGGCTTTGTGGCTAAGTTTGCTGATGATACGAAGATAGGTGGAGGGGCCGGTAGTGCTGAGGAAATGGAGAGTCTGAAGAGAGACCTGGATAGATTGGAAGAATGGGCAAAGAAGTGGCAAATGAAATACAATATTGGAAAGTATATGGTTATGCACTTTGGCAGAAGAAATAAACGGGCAGAATATTATTTAAATGGGGAGAGAATTCAAAGTTCTGAGATGCAACAGGACTTGGGAGTCCTCGTGCAGGATACCCTTAAGGTTAACCTCCAGGGTGAGTCGGTGGTGAAGAAGGAGAATGCAATGTTGGCATTCATTTCTAGAGGAATAGAGTATAGGAGCAGGGATGTGATGTTAAGGATCTATAAGGCGCTGGGGAGACCTCACTCATAGAACTGTGGGCAGTTTTGGTCTCCTTATTTAAGAAAGGATGTGCTGACATTGGAGACGATACAGAGAAGATTCACTAGAATGATTCCGGGAATAAGAGGGTTAACATATGAGGAACGTTTGTCTGCTCTTGGACTGTATTCTTTGGAGTTTAGAAGAATGAGCGGAGACCTCATAGAAACATTTTGAATGTTGAAAGGCATGGACAGAGTGGATGTGGCAAAGTTGTTTCCCATGATGGGGGGGCTAGTATGAGAGGGCATGACTTAAGGATTGAAGGGCGCCCATTCAGAACAGAGATGCGAAGAATTTTTTTTTAACCAGAGGGTGGTGAATCTATGGAATTTGTTGCCACGGGCGGCAGTGAAGGCCAAGTCATTGGGTGTATTTAAGGCAGAGATTGATAGGTATCTGAGTAGCCAGGGCATACTAGTCATAGTCATACTTTATTGATCCCAAGGGAAATTGGGTTTCGTTAAAGGTTATGGTGAGAAGGCGGGAGAGTGGGACTAAATGGGAGAATGGATCAGCTCATGATAAAATGGTGGAGCAGACTTGATGGGCCGAATGGCCGACTTCTGCTCCTTTGTCTTATGGTCTTATGGTCTTAAAAGGAAAGGAGCATTTGGTGGCCTTCAACTTTAATTTAATCAGGAATCACTGATCCCACACATTGTTAAATCCTACCCTTATATCAAGGGCAGTCACTTTAACCTCATTTCTTGAATTGAACTCCTTATTTTTGTTTGAGTCATGACAGCGATAAGGTCTCGAGTTGACTGGTCCTAGCAAAACCCAAACTGTTTCCATTGCTTTGTTGATGTTTGTGAGTAGACTGGGCTGGCAGGAATGAATTTGGTCTGATTTTTGTGAACGGGCCATAGTTGGGGAATACTCCATATTTTTTTGAAGAAGCCAGTGCTTTAAGGTAACTGGAACAGCTTTAATGGCTGATTATCTAGTCTTGGAGTAGAGGTCTTCAGGTCTATATCTGGAATGTTGTCTAATCCCAACAATTTGATGCATCTTAACAGTTTTACACTGTTATGAAGTGCAAATTGAATTGCTCCTGTTCATATCTCCTGCCATTATTGGTTTATTATTGGAAGCTGGGATGATTAATCTACTTGATGCTTCTGGCTAAACACATTTGCCGATGCTTCCGCCTTTTCTACAGCATTCACAATGTTGCTCTCCACTAACATCGAAGATGGGGATGCTCTTGAATTTGAACCACTGATTGATCAACTCCATTCATAATTAGATT